>NC_056744.1:359690747-360055747 GCF_019279795.1 Protopterus annectens
TCAGTTATTTAGATGTAACTTTGTATAGGAATGGGCAAAGTAATGTTCACACTTATTTTTGGGAAATAAATTGCTAGTTATAACTTTTCAGTTTTCCAATATGCATCCGACTATTTTTTAATGAAAAACATTCTTAGGAGACAGTTATTGTACTTACAATCCTGAATTTGCTGTTGTGCATGCTCATTTAAAGAATTTGCAACAACATTTTATTTACAGAAATTACCCTAGTCCCTTTTGTTTTATGACTGATTATTCTAAAAGAATATGACAAACAAGAATGTAAGATCTTCATAATGTTGGAATATTTTTTTCATTGTTTTAAGTTTTTTTTACCTTAGAAACATATTAGTGAAAGAGATATTCATAAAAAAATGGCATGTGGCTTATAAACACATAAGTTTCTGAATAAGTACTATCCCACCCACAATTTTCAAATATTAGTTCATGCAGGTTTACATTTACTGCAAATTATTTAAATCATCATGATACATGGTGTCACGCCCGTGCCCTGGCCCAGCAATCAAGGAGCTGCAATCCTCACCACTAACACCAGGGAAGGCATCTCATATATGAGGAAAGGATAACAAATACACACAGTAAATTACAATTTCCCTTAAGTGCACACAGAGATCACAGTCAGTCTGGGGCTGGTTGCTCCCTTGCTCCCCAGGTCCCCAATAAGACTCCCCACTGGCACAGCTATAGGGTCTAGATCTCAGCCTAGCTGGCAAGCTAACCTCCAGTACCCTCTCTGTCCCACCAGTGCTTCGTGTCTCTGCCCAGGTAGCTGACACACCACACACACTTTGAGATAAATATTTATACAACTTCACAGACACTCCTGGGAAAGGCTGACACAGATTCTCCAGCTGTGCCCCTTTACCCAGACTATACAGTAGTAATTACTGCCACTACCAGTTAATACTTATCAGCTACCCAAAGGCCCTTAAAAGGGTGTCCAGTTATTACTGTGCAATATTATTATCCAATTAGTAAGTGTGACTAACCAGTCTAAGGCTTATTAGAGTGGCTTTGTACAATAAACTCTATAAATCTGCAATGTACTCTAGAGCTTAACTTAACTCTACACAAAACAGCCACAGGTAAAAGTTTTTTTTAAATATTTAATAATAAATAATTAAAAACACATGGCAATACTACTACACCACAATGCTATCCAAGAGTTCAGAGATCACACAGAAACTTAAAACAATACAGTAGGAAAGTTCTGATATAACAGAAAAACACTTCAGTCTAATCTTTATAGTCCTAGCTATTTCTACAAGAAAACATACTTCTAAAGTAACTTGCTTTCATAAAGAGAGCATAAGGCAGTGCTGAAGGTTGGATATCAAGATCAAAATGCTTACAGTCTCTCTCTCAGCAATAGTTTTTAAACTCATTAACAAACATCTCTGCTGAGCCCTCCCAGATTACATCATTTTGACACTTAGGTTTTCCCAGTATACACATTACATTATTCTGACACTTAGTCTGGAGTTCCCAGGCCATCAGGCTACATTACTTAACAATCTAACACCTGCTCAGGAAACAACAACAATAAAAGACATTTCATATGTACACTCTAGCAATTATTGCTTAAGTTACAACAATAGAAAGAATGTGTTCAGCTAGCCTCTTCGGCACCACTATCTAGATCAAAAGGTATACAAGACATAATTTTAACTTCAAAAGAACAGATGTGAAATGCTTGGCTTAGTTTTCCTTACAGCCAATGGCAATGTTGCTACAATCTTGAAGTTCACATTTACAGTGTTTTCTTTCATTTAAGAAAAAAGCCTGTATTTTACATTTATATTTACAAATGATAGAATTATGTATCAAATTCTATTTGGCTAGGTTGGCAGCCTTCACTCATCTTCCCCCAATCTTCACACATGGGTTAAGTATTACTCAAGTGCTTATGTATTTGTATTTACCGATGTTCCTTTCTTGCCTGCTAAATTAAAAAAATATATGTGTGTGTGTGTGTGTGTGTGTGTGTGTGTGTGTGTGTGTGTGTGTGTGTGTGTGTGTGTGTGTGTGTGTGCGTGTGTATTTGTGAGTGTATGTATATGCATTCTTCATGCTTGAATTTTGGAGCACTTATGAGTTCTCAGACGAAAGCATCTAACCATAGCACATTTTAAAGAAAGCATCTAACTGACACACATTTTCAGTAAGTTAAATGGGTTCATAATTGCTCTATTTTCCAGTTCATTTTTATTTTCAGTTTGTAAATAAAAGTAATGTGGGAGAAAAATTATATTGATTTCCTTTTACTGCTGAAGTCCAAGCGAAATTACAGACTAAATACTAGCACGTGCTTTCATCTTATTTAGTTAGTTAGTTAGCTAGTTAGTTAGTTAGTTAGTTAGTTAGTTAGTTAGTTAGTTAGTTAGTTAGTTAGTTAGTTAGTTATTCTATCCAGCCAGCTTGCTTTTCCTTATAGGGGAGTTGTGAAGATAAGTTAAATTAATCTGATAATACCTAATTGTTTTAATTAAATTATTTTTACTTTGTATACAAAAAGGATAGTTTAGTTCTAAGTTTGTGTACTGATTCTCATGAAGAACTAGAAAGAGCTTGAAAGTTTAATCTCTTTGTGCATGTTAAAAGTCTACAGAAATTTGTCGGATGTTGCCAGTTTGTTTGTCATACTTTTTTTTTTTTGGACTCTGACATGAAGATTTTCTCCCCAGTCCTCCATGTAAATTGAGTCTGGCCTGGGGGGATTTACTCATTTAATGTAAACAGTCAAATAAATGCATCAGTACACGTATCCCTCACCCATAAAATCCTAGGCTGAAGGCTAGGTTTGTTTTGAGACAGAGACTTCAATTGCAGTAATCTCTGTACATCATATTATTCTGATTGATACACCTCTATTTTTTCTGTCAGTCACTTTTTTCCCATTTCTGGGTTTACTATACATAGAAAAATATTTAAAACTGCAACTATTAATTGTCCTTGGAAAGTCTTTCAGTGGCAATACAGGACTAGACAAAATAAAAACTCTGCTAGTTGTAATATGTTCCTTTCTATTTTTTTTTTAATTTGTAAATTTGAATATAACAGTTTCCTCCTTTTGATCTTAATGTTTATAATTCTTTACCATAATTAACTTTGAGAACCATACAATTATTTGATAAAATGTATCCTTTTAAAGTTTTGTGTTATGCTGGCTTTAGCCAACACCTCATTTACACCTTGCGTTTCTAATATTTGTAATTCAATTTCAGAAGCATCTGCATAAAATCCTGTCATATTCTCTATTTTTGAACTAATCTTATATATTTGGTAACAGTATCTTTAGAGGTTACTTACATATAAAGACTTGCGTTCTGCATCCTATATTAATAAAGTTATTATGAATCATGCAGACACTGGTGCCATATTAACAAATAATGCCAAGCAGCTTGGTTCATCTCAGCTGAACATCTTACAGTTCACAAACAGGACTCAGAATGCAGCCCTCTTGAAAACATTATTAGGCATTTCAGAGCTCTGTACAAATCTGTAAGGTAGCTTGACATAGCACTGCCTCACTGACATCTGGCAGTGGGCATGCTCAGTCTTGGAGCCTGGCAGATGACCAAGATATTAAGCACAATTACAATAAAATAAAATAAAAACATCAATTATGTACACGTTCATTTATGTTCTAATTGCACAGAATAGCTACAACATGGTATTATTGTGCTCATATACTGTGCAGTTTATAGGACTGCAGTATCAGTATTGTCAGTGCGGGCCTATCATGTTTGCCACAGAATACTGTGCACTTTATAGAACTGGAGTATCAGTACTGTCAGTGTGATCCTACCACATTTGTCCCAGACACACATCCTCACTGCCACTCACTCATATCGACAAGTGCTCTACCACATGTCCTTTAGTGTTTTCTAGCCCTCATAGAACCCTGATCCTAACATTAAAACCTCCCACCCTAACTCTAAAGTATCCCATCTCTCCCGAAACCTAAAATACCCATCTCTCTCCCCAGCCCTGAAGTTCCTCATTGTTCCCCAAACCTAAAATCCCCTTCCACCTCCCACACCATAAAGTCCCTCACTGGTCCACACTACACTCCCTGACCCCATACCTAAACCTAACATCCCCATCTCTCTTCCCAATCCTAAAGTTCCTCATTGTTCCCCAAACCTAAAATCCCCTTCCACCTCCCAAACCCTAAAGTCCCTCACTGGTGCACACTACACTCCCCGACCCGATACCTAAACCTAAAATCCCCTTCCACCTCCCAAACCCTAAAGTCCCTCATTGGTCCACACTACACTCCCCGACCCCATACCTAAACCTAAAATCCCCTTCCACCTCCCAAACACTAAAGTCCCTCACTGGTCCACACTACACTGCCCGACCCCATACCTAAACCTAAAATCCCCTTCCACCTCCCAAACCCTAAAGTCCCTCAGTGGTGCACACTACACTCCCCAACCCCATACCTAAACCTAACATCACCATCTCTCTCCCCAACCCTAAAGTTCCTCATTGTTCCCCAAACCTAAAATCCCCTTCCACCTCTCAAACCCTAAAGTCCCTCACTGGTCCACACTACACTCCCCGACCCCATACCTAAACCTAAAATCCCCCTTCCACCTCCCAAACCTTAAAGTCCCTCACTGGTCCACATTACACCCCCTGACCCCATACCTAAACCTAAAATCCCCTTCCACCTCCCAAACCCTAAAATCCCTCACTGGTGCACACTACACTCCCTGACCCCATACCTAAACCTAAAATCCCCTTCCACCTCCCCAACCCTAAAGTCCCTCACTGGTCCACACTACACCCCCCGACCCCATACCTAAACCTAAAATCCCCTTCCACCTCCCCAACCCTAAAGTTTCTCACTGGTGCACACTACACCCCCCGACCTCATACCTAAACCTAAAATCCCCTTCCACCTCGCAAACCATAAAGTACCTCACTGGTGCACACTACACCCCTGACCCCATACCTAAACCTAAAATCACCTTCCACCTCCCAAACCCTAAAGTCCCTCACTGGTGCACACTACACTCCCTGACCCCATACCTAAACCTAACATTACCATCACAATGACTCTTTCCCACTGAACTAGTTTGCAAGCCTTTCTTTTCACCTCCTCTCCTAGGATGCAAGCAGTTTGCACAACCGCTGCTTGGCTGTAGTTATTGTTGAGTTCGAGAGTAAGCAACTTCCCACAGGTGCTAACAGCCACTCAAGCCCATAGCTGTAGTAGGAGGTAGTGCAATTCAAGCAGCTGGGGCTTGAGTGACTAATGATCCCTTGTCAGTCTGCAAGAGTGGTGGTCCAGTAATTATTTTTTTATGAATTTCTCAAATGACTACCTATATCAGTTACTGCAAATAGCTTCTAGAAAACTGCACTGAGTGAATGCAACCTTTCTAGATTACTGAAGACCATTTCCATTCCACTTAGCTGCAATTACCCCTTTTATCTAACTGCAAGAGTCCCTGAACTGGGCCACTGATGCATCATTCAAGTGTTACTGTTAAGACAGTCTTAACAGGTCATTCATTTCATATGGCAAATCATGTATGGACACTTTCTCTGGTTTTGCTTTTATTATCACAATAACTTCAATGTAATCTATTAACTCCTATTCTTTTTCATAGGTTATGTCAGATTTCTTGTATCTTTTATAAGAAACTATACTTGTAATGCTCAGACTCTCCTAATGCAAATAATACATTTCCAGATGGTTAACCAAATGCTTTTAATGTGTAAATTGTTTCCCAGTACATGGTGCTTACACACAAGGGTCTGAACAATCGGCAAACATAGTTATTAGCCTTTTATTACTATGTCCTAATTTACTATTCTGTTCAAATCCAATTTGGTAAGTAATTGCAATGAAACTAAAAGTGTAACTTGTAATTAAAACCTAAGTTATAAATCCTAAAATCATTAATTAACAGAGAAATTAGTCTAAAGTTACTAATTATGTTGAACATTTTTTAGGTTTGACAAAAATAAGTATTGCCTGATGTCAGGCTTGTTGTAATTATTCCTATATAGGAATTGTTATGCATTTCCACTAAATGGGAATCTCTCCCGAGGAAAACCCTTAAAAGATTTTTATGGCCTTCCATCTGTTCCTGTGAATCTTTTGCTTTTAAGATATTTTTTACCAATTTTCTGAGATAGAAAAGGTGTCATGATATGCTTTGCATATTTATTTTAGGTAGCTGTAGTTGTACTCTGAAAAGTCAATTAGCTTTATCACCAAATTGATGCGTTTAACTATTTCTAAGCAGTATAAAATTTGATGACGTTCTGGAAATGTCTCACAAACGGCAGCAGTACAAGTCTGCTTTCATTTCCTTGCTTTTGCCTTCCATTTTTGTGTGTAAGTCTTTCATCTCGGTTTATCTTAGACTTAAAAGGGACTCTAACAGTTTTGTGTCTTGTTTTGAAGTATATCTGTGAAGTAGAATGCATAATTTTAAGATTCTACCATGTTTGCCACAAACATTATTACTATATACTTCTTCCCTACCTGCAAAAAATGTGCTTTAACTTTAATATAATCTAACTCCTCTTAACAGTAATTAATATATAAAATCTGAGTGTAACCTAAACCTTTCATTGTGACCCTAACTTTAGCAACGTTATTGTATTACAGTAATATGTAAGTAATTGGACAACGCAGTGGTACAGCGGTAGCATTGTCACCTCACAGCAAGAAGTTCTCCAGTTTGATTCTTGGCCGGAGGGCCTTCTGTGCGGAGTCTGCATACCCTCCCTGCATTTGTGTGGGCTTCCGCTGGGTGCTCTGGTTTCCTCCCACGTTACAAAGACATGCGTCTGGAGCATTTCTCCATGGGCCTCCACTGAAAATTGGCTTAGTTCTAAGTCAGACTTTCCCAGTTAACAAATGTTAAATAAATAAATAAAAATGTAAACAATAAAGAATGACTGTTGCATATAAGGTTCATAGGTTGGTAGTAGGCTATCGGCCCTAGGGCCTATACAAGCCTAGCCATAACAATTCCCTGGCTATTTCTTCCCACACTATTTACTTCCCTGGACACCTGTCTGGCAGGGTGACTGACGTGATCCCCGGGGTGAATTTCCTTTCTCCCATCCAATCGTCAAGGTTCCTTTTGAAGAGGGCCAAAGAGGTGCTCTGCTTGACATGTATGGGCAGTCTATTCCAGAGTGTGGGGAGTCTCTGGGTCAGGAACTTATCTCTCCAGCATGTTTCGTTTATTGTGATGACAAGGTTTAGATCCCTGGAGCATGTGGCTCTGAGGGATTGGGATTTATTTAAGTGCAGCATGTCCAACAGTTCTGGGTTTGACATGGCCTTGTATGTTAAGTAGAAATCGCCTCTGAGTAGATGATATGCGACAGAGTATAGCTGGAGTTTTTTAAGGCAGTCAGCATAGGGCATCTGCTTTAGGCCTGTGATTCTTTTAGTGAGGTATTTCTGCTGCCTTTCCAGTTGTTGCAGATGTCTTGAGAGGTACATGCCAAATGGGGCACTGTATTCTATAATGGTCTAATAAAGGATGAGTTCAGTGGGACAATGACCTCCTTTTTTTCTGGATGAAAAGCCCTTAGTGATGAGGTGTGCCACATACAAGGATTTCCTGACTGTTGTGGCGATGTGGTTATCGAAGGTGAAACCACTGTCCACCTGTGTCCCTAAGTCTCTTATCACACTTTTGGTGTTTAGTGCACTGCCACCTATGTGGTAATTCATGGGTACATGTTTTTCCCAAAGGGGATAACTATACATTTCTTGGCATTGAGCTTGAGCCCATGGCTCTGGCACCAAGCATCTGTTTCTGTAAGGCCCTTTTGTAGAGTATCCACATCATTTGGGGATTCAGTAATGGCTCTCAGTTTGCAGTCATCTGTGAATTTTGTTAGCCAGAGTCCCTTAGTGTTGGCCTGTACTTCAGAGAAGTAGATGCCAAACAAGAGCAATCCCAGGATTGAACCCTGAGGTACTCCACTTTTCACTTGTCTGGAGCTGGATTTGGAGTCGGCTACTTTTACAGTGTGACTTGTGTCAGTAAGCCAGTTGGCAACCCATCGAGTGACATAGGGATTAATGCCCAGCTTAGTAAGTCTATCTATGATTCCAGAGTAGGAGATGGTGTCAAAGGCCTTGGCAAGCTCCAGATAGGCTGTGTGGACCGCCTTACCCTTGTCCACGGCTCTGGAGACTGATTTGAAGAAGTCAGTCAGGTTCAGGAGACAAGATCGGCCCTTCACGAACCCAAACTGGGTGGGGTCCAGTGTTTGAAGGTTGACAATGTCTTTGTTTATAAATTCCATGATAATACGTTTCATGGCCTTGCAGATCAGGCTCATCAGACTGATGGGGCAGTAGTTACCGGGATCGAAGGTGGATCCCCCCTTGTGGATTGGGATAACTGTAGCTGTGTGCCACTCAGTGGGCATGAAGCCTGAGGTAAGGCTATGATTAAACATGACACTTAGGTGAGGTGCCAGTTCATTTTGTAGTTCATGTAATACACAGCTTGGGATGTCATCTGGCCCCATGGAGGCTGTATTCTTAGCTTTAGAGAGTGTGTTTTTAACCTGTGTGGCCGTTATTACCTGACTTTGGCAATCTTCTGGTATTTAAATGGGCCGTTTAAGGGGTGAGAGGGGGGTGAAGTTGGCACTGAATTGGTCTGCCAGGATATTGACAATAACCTTGGGATCAGTATATTTAATGCCATTCTGTTGTAGCTCAGAGCAGATCTGAGCATTGCCATTTAGATTATTAACATAGTTATATAATGCCTTGTGGTTGTCTTTGGAATCTTTGGCAATTTTATTTTCATAACTAGCTTTGGAAGAGTTTATGAGGGATCTCAGCTTCTTACTGAGGCTGGTAAGGGAGTTTTTGCATCCTGGGATTTTCCTCTTTTCTGCAACAGTTTCTTCCTTTTGTTGTAAAGTTTGTTTATGGCAGGGGACCACCAGATTGGCTTCCTTTTTTTGGAGGAGAACATCTTAGTTCTATTTGGGATGGCACAATTCATGTATGAGTGCATGTGCTCATACAGTACCTTAGTGTAAGATTCAGCAGTAGAACTTTCAGTTCCCTTCTGCATGGGTGTCATGAAGTTTGTCACTTCTGACTTGGGTAGCATGAAGTTGGTTTTGGAGAGGTTTTTTATGGTGGTTTTCTTACTGGGGGGTGGGGGTGGGATGTGGATGTTAAGGGTGATTAGCTTATGGTCAGACCTGACCAACGAGGGGGTGACCATAGGTGTGGAGCATCTATTTCCCATGTTGGTAATGACCAGGTCTAAGATATTGGAGCCTCTGGTGGGACTACAGATTAGTTGATCCAGGGCATTGGAATTTATGAATTCCAAGAACCGCTGGGCAAAGGTGTTGGTACACGAGTACTTTTTCCAGTTAATGGCAGGGTAGTTGAAATCACCCAGTATTAGGGTGTTTGGTTGTATCTTAATATTTTCCAGTATGTTTAGAAAAGTGTAGTGAGAATCTTGGGGCATGGTGGGGGATCTGTAGCAAGCTACAATTTAGATTGCAGTCTTACCTTGTGTTAGTTGCACCTGGAGGATTTCAGATGCATTGTGTTGGGCAACTAGCCTGCTGGTGTGAATATTGTTGGTGAATATGGACACTCCTCCACCTTTAGTGTTTCGGTCCTGGTTTGGTGGCCGAAAAGTGTGGTAAGAGTTGTAGCCTGGTATCGCAGGGGTGCTGTCTGGAGCCTTGAACCAGGTCTCATTTACTGCACAGATATCGATGTTCTCCATTTTTAGGAGTGCATCGAGAGAGAGTGCATTTTGAGGTTTAGACTTCTAGCATTGAGTAGCATTACCTTCAGAATTTGCATGCTTGTACCTGTTACAGTGGTGGTTTTGTCCTTTGAACTTTGCCTAAAAAAGGCACTATAGGGGTGGCAAGAGCCTTAGCCAATAACCTGAATCCCAGGGGTGACAGGTGCAGACCATCTCTGGCAAAGCATCGTGGTCTGTCAATCATGTCTTCCCAGGCAGACATATACTGGATCCCCTTTGAATGACACCAGAAGTTTATCCAATTGTTGAAGTCAGTCATTTTGTCCTTATATTGTGGTATCATTCTGGGCAAAGGCAGGATGCTACTCAGGGCTTGGGTCATACCTGCCTGGGCCACATGATCCAAGAGCTCTTCTATGTCTCTTTTCATGTAGTCCAGGGAGGTGCGTCTCAAGTCATTCACTCCAACATGGACAATGACAGAGTCATATTTGTACTTGTTGTGGAGTGACTTGAGTGCATGCATTATGTGGCGGATCCTGGCACCCAACAGACAGCTGACTGTAATTTTCTCCTTGTTCAGTCTGGTGAGTGGGACATCATAGAGTCTATAGAGTCACCTATGACTAAAGTGTTAGGTACGTTGTCTTGCCTTAGGGGCTGTTGCTGGGGGGCACACTGGTGTTGTGAGCTATGTGACACTTTGGTTACAAATGTTTTTTGTTTGCATTTCAGCTTTGGAGGTCCTTGTTGCTTGGGCAGGTTACAGTTAAGGGCCTCCGCATATGGGTTTAGAAGGGCTATGTGTTGCTTGAGGTGTAGTGTGGGTGTTAACCCTCTCCTCTTGACTGTCTAACACAATCTTGGGTGGAGAGAGCTTTGCTTCCAGTTTGGCTATGTAAGTGCATCTCTCACAGGTTGTAGTGTTGGGTGGTAGGAGGAGAGAGTTGTCTGTGTACATGAGGCAATTGCTGCATTGCCCCTGTATGCCCAGATTCACCAGGTGGACAGGAGAAATCACTGGAAGCTGACCCTTGGACATGCCTGGTTTGGTGCTTTTTTTAAAGTATAGGAGCTGTTTTCCCTTGCCTTAGCAAGGTACTTTGCAATTATGGGCTGTTTAGTGCCTATGATTAATTTCTCCTTATTAATAAGGAGAGGTGAGTGCCTGTATCAGTTTAAGGCTTCCTAGTGCTTTCCAGCATGTATTAGAGCAAGTGCTAGTCACAGGGATGCTTAAAGGTAAGATGAAAAAAAAAATGGTTTATCCTAAACACTGCAGTGTGCACTAGATACGTTAGATGTGAAAGTAGATAACTTAAGTTTTACCTGTCTAAAAAGTTAAGTTTTAGTGGAGAGTCACTATTTTGAAAACAGCAAGATAGATTGAAAGAGGGTGGTCACTTTTGTATTCTAGTACTATGGAATACACTAGGATGGCCAATAAATTTAAATAGTTGATGGGGAGTGATTTCACAAAATGATAATTTTACCTTTACTCACACAAGCCAGTGAAAGCAGAGATGAAATGAGATATATGATCAGATTAACATAAGGGGCAGGCAACTAGATGCCTGACTCACAACTAAACTTTCCTTCACAGCAAAGTGTAGCAGAGTCTGGTGAGCTTTTCCAGTAAAACTTTGAAATGTTTTATTTTACCCCTTAAATAGAAGGTTTAGTTCCTAGCTCCTCCCCCTCAGTTCACAAATGATTAACCTTAAGTGACCTCTTCTATTTTATGTATGAGTCTTTAATTAATCAGTTCTAATTTCTGCCTGACTCACAAGAGACAGAGCTGTGGTCTCTTTTGAAGTTTTAATATGCAATTAAAAGCAGAATACAAGTAAAACACAAGGTAAAGAAAACAAATCACATAGTGCCTTTTTTAGGCAAGGCTCAAAAGACAAACCCACCTCCATAGGTATCACAAGGGATAAGAAACTAAGAGTAATGCTACTCAACGCCAGAAGCCTAAACCTCAAGATGCATGCACTAGAAACTCTCCTTAGCATGGAGAACATCGATATCTGTGCAATAACAGAAACCTGGTTCAAGGCTCCCGAGAGCACCCCAGCACTAACAGGTTATACCTCATACCATGCGTTTCAGCCCCAAAATTTGGACCAAACCAGAAAAGGAGGGGGAGTATCAATATTCGTCAAAGATACCCACACCTCCAGGTTGGTGGCACAGCACAAAGCATCAGAGACTATCTATGTGCAACTAACAGTGGGTAAAACTGCCTTCCAGTTTATAGCCTGCTACAGACCACCCTCCCAAACCCAGGAACCCCACTTGGCCTTCCTGAAAACACTGGAGAATATGAAGGTCTCTCCAAACACCATTATATTGGGTGACTTCAACTACCCAAACATAGACTGGGAGCATTACTCTAGCTCCAACACCCTAGCTCAAAGGTTCCTAGAATTTATAAACTCAAATGCTATGGAGCAACTTGTTACCACTCCCACAAGAGGGGAAAACATACTGGACCTGATCATCACCAACATGGGGACTCTATGCTCCAGACCAGAAGTGTATCCCTCACTGGTAAGATCAGACCATAAACTAATCTCACTGGATATTCACATCCCGACCCCACCCCTGCCCAGAAAACCACAGTGAAAAACTTCTCTAAAGCAAATTTCACACTCCTCAAAACCGAGGTGGAATCCTTCAAAGCCCCGGGCCTGTGGAAAATACGGCCCAGACCGCAGAATCCTTTATAAACGCATTCTATGAACACCTTCAGGAATGCATGGATCATGCAATCCCAAATAAAACCAAGACTCAATCCTCCAAAGGCAGGCGTCCTGTCTAGTGGACCCCAGCCATAAACAAACTATACAATAGAAGGAGGAAGCTACTACATGATAGAGCAAAATCCCAAAAGGGAAGGCATCGCTGATCAGTGTTAGCAAAAACTACGGGCACTCATAAAATCATCTAAGGCCAGCTTCGAGAGAAAAATTGCACAGGACACTAAGGATAATCACAAGGCTTTCTTTAGTTATGTTAGGAACCTGGGTGGGAATTCCCAGATATGCTCAGAATTAGTCCAAAATGACAAAAATACACCGAACCCACAGACATTGCCAACATCCTAGCTGACAGGTTCAGCGCAAACTTCTCCCCCCCCTCCCCACCAAAAGGGCAAATATCTATCCCAGCAGAGTGCTGCCCCCCTGACATCTCAGATGCTCAGGTAAGAGCCGCCCTCTACAAAGCAAAAACACAGCATCAATGGGACCAGACGGTGTCCCGGGCTGTGTCCTACATGAACTCCAAGAAGAGCTAAACCCAAACATAAAACTACTGTTCAATCTCAGCCTTACCACAGGATATGTACCCAAAGAGTGGCATACAGCAGCAGTGGTCCCTCTCCACAAAGGTGGTGCCTCAACGGATCCTGGAAACTATCGCCCCATAAGCCTGACTAGCTTGGTCTGCAAAGCTATGGAAAGGATCATCATGGACCTCATAAATAAAGATATTGGGGACCTACAGACACTGGATCCTACCCAGTTCGGCTTTGTTAAGGGCAGATCCTGCCTCTTAAACCTGGTCGATTTCTTTGAAACAGTCACCAAGGCCATTGACGAGGGGAAGGTGGTCCACACAGCCTACCTGGACCTCGCAAAAGCCTTCGATACAATACCCCACTCGGGCATTATAGATAAGCTCACCAGCTTAAATATAAACCCCTATGTCACTAGATGGGTTGCAAACTGGCTCAAGGACAGAACCCACATGGTTAGAATTGCTGGAGCCATGTCAGACTCCAAACCAGTTACAAGTGGCGTCCCACAAGGCTCAGTCCTGGGACCTCTCTTGTTCGGTATATATTTCTCGGAGGTACAGGCCAACACGGAAGGACTGTGGCTGACCAAGTTTGCAGATGACTGCAAACTGGGCGCCATAATCGACTCTCCAGCTGACACAAGCATCCTCCAAAAGGGCCTCATAGAAACAGACAACTGGTGCCAGAGCCATGGCCTCAAGCTAAACGCCAAAAAGTGTATAGTCATCCCCTTTGGCAAAAACAAAGTGCCCACAAATTACCACATAGGTGGTAATCCATTAAGTATGGAAGAAGTAATTAGGGACCTGGGGACCCAAGTTGATAGCAATCTCTAATTTGACAACCACGTGGCCAAAGTGGTTAGAAAAACATTTTATATAGCCCACCTAATCATGAAGGGATTCACATCTAGATCAGGGGAGGTCATCGTGCCTCTTTACTCATCCCTCATCAGGCTCATAATTGAGTACAATGCCCCTTTTGGGATGTACCTTACCAGACACCTGCAGCAACTGGAAAGACCCCAAAAGTACCTCACCAAGAGGATCAAAGGGCTCAAACAGATGCCATATGCTGCCCGGTTAAAGAAACTCCAGCTCTACTCAGTGGCATACCGCCTGCCCAGAGGCGATCTGTGCCTGATGTATAAAGCCATGACTAATCCGGAATTAATGGACATGCTGCACCTCAGAAAATCCAAATCCCATCGAGCTACGTGCTCGAGAGACTTGAACCTCAGCACTGAAATAAATAGGACATGCTGGAGGGACAGATTCATAACCCAGAGGCTCCCTTCACTCTGGAATAAAATCCCAGTCCAGGTTAGACAGAGTCCCTCATTGACTCTCTTCAAGAGGAATCTTGATGAGTGGATGGGGGATCGTAGGTTTACCCCGGGTATCACTTCTGTGTCACTGTTAGACAGAGGCACAGTATACTAACCTCAAAAAAGGGCATAGCAAAATTAATTTAAAATGGGTGGCGAAAGCCAAACACACTCTGGCTAGGCTTATAAATGCCCTAGGGCAGATAGCCTAGTATGAACCTATGAACCTAAGTATTCAAAATATAAAAAGGCAATAAAGTAATACAAAATACAACAAATAAAAAGCAAACTAACCTTTCCTTCACAGCAAAGTGTAGCAGAGTCTGGTGAGCTTTTCTAGTAAAGCCTTAAACAGCTCTTACAAGGCTCAAACCCAGGACCCTGCACACCATACACAAAGTGATTTACCACTAAGCCATGCCAGATACTTTGTAACATACTTAGGAGTGTTGAAGCCTTTGTACCTAGCCATGAGGCAAAATAATAGCTATTAGGTTTCATTCTCTTCTATTAGTAAATAATACTTTGTCATACTAAAGCACAATAAAACACACATCCACACATACGCACACAGAGAAGAAAAACAATTAGAGTAACAGAGAAGGCTGTATGTTGAGGAAATTAAATATTTGCTTATTAATTTTTCTCAGTGAAGGAAAATAAAGCAAAATAAAAGTTTGTTCATTATCAAATGTATGCATTATTCTGAAACATATTTTACAGGCATCCAAATATAAAGATATACTGTGTGTGTGTGTGTGTGTGTGTGTGTGTGTGTGTGTGTGTGTGTGTGTGTGTGTGTGTGTGTGTATGGTTACACTTCAGAATCTTGAATTACTGAAATCTCAAATTTCAGTAATTTGAGACCATGAAGCCTAAAACCAGAATGCCGAACGTGCATAACAGCGAATTCGAATATCCCGAATCCGCACTTATGCATTTCCGGTGCATCGCGTGTAGTGTTATGGTGCCTGAAATTGCAGGTGAGTGAGTGTTTGTGTGTATTTTTGTACATTGTATGTGTGGGTAAGGGTAGGGAGATGTAAGTGTGAGTGTGAGTGTTGGAATTGTTGGTGTTTGTGTATGTGTGATGTGTATTTGTGTGCGAACGAGTGGAGGATAGCGTGGTGTCATTTTTTTTTTTTATGTTATGTACTACCTCAGAGTTGGTATATTTATATATATAAGTAAGGGAGTGTGGGGGGCTTATCTGTACTGTAGTGTAGGGTTGTGTGATTTCTGTGCTGTGGGTGGAATGGTGTGTGTGTTATGTGGTGTATGGTGTATGTATGTTTGTGATTGTGTGATTCGGGATTGTGGGTTTCGGTTTTGTGAAGGGTTCGACTTTATAGTCTCGGGTTACTGAAATTTGGGATTTCAGTAATTTGAGATTATGAAGTGAAACCGTGTGTATATACATACATATATATATATATATATATATATATATATATATATATATATATGTATGTATATATCACAAAAAAACAAGAAAAGTTACCACAAGGGCAAAATTGCCACAGTAATTTTCAATAAGTCCAAAAGCAGCAAAAATGTGGCAAAGCACAGCAGAGAAGGCAGGCAAACGCATTCTAAAAGTCACAACTACTTTTAATAAAATAATAAAAGGTAAGCACTTTCACAATTAAAATTGCGTCATCAGACCTACTATATATATATATATATATATATATATACATATATATATATATATATATATATATATATATATATATATATATATATATATATATATATATATATATACATATATATATATATATAGTTTTTTTTTTTTTTTTCCATCCATTCATCTTCAACCCCTTTTACCATTTTTGCACATGAGGATGGGGTGTCACTTCAACAGTGACAATCATCCAGTGCCAAGGTTTGCACTGCTGGGTGGCTAGCCCTGCTGCAGTAGTTCATCCATACCACACATTCGCACACACTCTTTATTATTTTACAATCTGTGTACATTATACTTCTTTTCAGCCTTTGTTTCTGCTTTTTTTCATTAACTCTTTATTGCCTGGGGAAATCACAATGGCTCAGTGTTTTTACAAGATGCTGTAATGCTGTAACCTGAAAGCATCTATTTGGGACTGTATCTTTGTAATGTCAGGAACTGTGACTTACCTGTTATTTTTGCCATTCCTGTTTGGATATATTATGCGATCGATGTATTCATTTAATGAGCAGCACGTCTGATTCTGAGCACTTCCTAGGCCTAGACAGCTATGCCTTCTACAGTATCCTAACCTCAGATTAAACATTTATTACGTATATCTTTTCTAAGTTACATATTTGTTTTTATACACATAAGAACAACCTTGCAATCGCTGTCGTAAGGAAAAATAAGTTGGGCCTTTGCATTAAATAACTGTACTAATCACTCATTTCCCTTGTTTATAAAGATGCTTAGATGAAACAATCACATTAAAACCATGGAAAAAGACTAAACGTAATGTGATCAATGAAAAAAAGCAATCTGGCATGCTGACTTACTAACTGTATCTTGCAATATGTTTAGAAAACCTGCACAGAAAAGAAGTGCCCCAGCGTTTAGAGGTGCATGTGGATTATCCAAAATAGACATATCGATAAAGGTAAAACTCCATGGATTTTATATATGAACTTTACAATAAACAGAATTTATGACAAACTAAGAAGTTATCAAACTCAAGTGTTTTATATGCACAGTGCACCAACATATGGCCTGTATTTATCAAAATTCTATCACTAATGCATTACACTGAGATTAGAAAACACCAAAAGTCTTTGTATTTATGACCTTTTAATGTTTATACTAGAAGCTTGACATTCTGCATTTTATTATTTCATTTCATCAAACTTTCCCACCTTTGAGATCAATGGTTAAGGTTACTGCCTCACAGCTCCAGGGTTCAGTCTTACCTTGTGTTACTGTCTTCATGCAGTTTATTATAAGTGCATGGCTTTTCTCTGAACCTTTGAAAAACACGTGGGATGAGTGACTACTCTAAACTGGTTGTGTATGTATATTACATTTACTCTTATCCTGTTACACAGAATATTGATAAAAAGCATCCATATTTAATGAATTCATGATTGACAAATTAATAAATTAAACTGTGCACAAAAGCTGTACTTGAAAATAAAATGTATTTACTAACACTACCACATTCACTTTCCCAGCCAATAACTTTGTAATGATCTTTGTAATGGTCTTGAGTTTTGTTTTGTTTTTTTTTTTTAAGCAGAATATTTTAATTTGTATTCACATCGAATATTTATTTTATTCAGCCTAATTCTGAAACACAATATTATTCCTGCCCTCTTCCCGGGGGTTAGGTGATGTCCCAATCTGATAGTCAGGAATACAAATATTTAAGTATTACCCTCCGCTGCAACATGTCTAGCTCATGCATTTATAAAATTCCCACTCTTTAAGTTGGTAGAATGGGGTGGCATTCTATTCAAGATTAGTTTTTCTTTACATAGAAATATTTCAGGCAAAGTCAATGATGCCATTCTAGCTTGCCTTTCACCAAAACAGTTCTGAAAAATGTATAAACTGCTGCTTGTCTTAATGTAATTTAGTAGTCTGTTCCAGGAATCAGCTGTTCTTGTAGAGACAAGAACCAATGTGTACATCTCACATTCCTAATTAATGTCCTTTACAAGTTGTCTGATAATCCTCTATTACTTGTTGATAACCTCAGCCATTCCCAGAGAAAGATATCTTTAAATTCCCTACATACCTGACTAAGATCTCCTCTTAAAAATCTAAATGAGATACCAGAGAAGTTGAGATATATTAATCTTTCACAATAGCTTAAACTTTCACATCAGTAGATTGCCTTGGTATATTTCTCCTGTACTCTTCCCAATTTTCTCTTGTCATTTTTATTTATTTATTGACTTATTTGTGTTGGTTTGCTGTACTGCTCAAACACAACCAACAGCAGGCAGCCTGGGTTGTGTAGTGCAACAAGTAACAACAAGTAGAAAGACTACTGCATTTATAAAATATATACACTAACTGTGCAACCCACAGAAGGACAAAAGTCAGAGTAGAAAAGCTGTAGAGAGAGAACTTGTGTTTGCTTGGAAATGATTACTTGTGGTGTGTCTAGGATTAATATCAGATTTATATTCACTGTGCAGTGATGCCATGCTACTATAGTAGTCATGTGACAAGGCCTATGTCATTGCAGTTGCAATTGATCTAAGTAGAAAGTCTTGGTAAAGTGCATTAAACTTAGTATAATCAGAGAGGTCTGTCAGAGTTGAGGGAATCCTTGCCATAGTTTAGCAACATGTACAGAGAAGCTGTGACCTGTGCAGAGGAGTTTAGTTTTGGGGATTTAAAGGATTGTCTCTTAACTAGATTAGATTCGGAGGTTATAACAGGAGGGATGTACAAGTAGTCAAGTGGTCTATTGATTAGTGGGGTGGTGAGCTTTCTTATTAGGTTTCCATATTATTAATCTATACTGTAATTTAAGTCTAATCTAATTTACAAACAATGATTTCATTATTTTCTGATTTCCTATATATTATATTTTATATGGTATAGTTTTAAAAGTATCTTTACGCACATAGTTAGGGATTGGCATAATGGTTAAGGCTTTACATTTACAGACATAATAAGCTGGTATGATCTGAAAAAATCAAAAAACGGATCTAGCTGTATACCCAGTTCCTTAAATTAATCTACAGTCTCAATCACTGTGTGCTGTTTTAAATATTTACCCTTCAATCTATATCTCTCAGCTCTCAAATGTTTAATTTTTGATGTGCTTATTAGCATTTTTCACCTGTGCCTATCTAGTCACTTTAATTATGTTCTTTTGCAGACATGTCTCATCTGTAACAGAAATAATCAGTTTTCTCATTTTCAAGTCCTCTGTTAACAGACTGTACAACTCATCAGATGAAAAGGATAAATTAGAAAGATGCAACCTAAACAAATATAGGCCCAGGACAAAACCATGTGGGATAGCTTGAGTGTAGCCTAGGATATGACCTGTCCAATTGCTGTATGATACTTGCTATATCCTATTTGCAAGCCAAACAGCTATCTATCATATCAAGAATGCATTCACACCTAGTTGTTCTAATTTATTGATCAGTATTCTAAATACAGCCTTATTAAAGTATGAAAATACATCTACATAAATTACATCGTAATGCACTTTTTCTTTTATAGCTGTTGTTATTATATTATTATAGACCTTTTTGTTGCAGGTAGTAATAGACATGTGGATGATGCTATATGGCTTTATGTCCCAACCTTTTGGATTCCAACAATAATTTATCCAAAATAACCTTCTACATTTTTTTTCCTACAAGAAAGAAAGTTTATGGGTCTATATGGCTCTGGGTTTGTCATTTTCTCATTTCGCTTAAAGATGGTTTTAAGCACATCATCTATCTTGAATCATCTCTCTATACTTAAATGACCTTACGATTAACATTCACAATAGCACCCGAAATTCACCCAGAAGTATTCTCTGGTCATTGTTTCTAATTCCTTCTCCTCCCTGTGTTTTAATAAGGTCCAGTTTTCTTAGTACTTGTTCAACATAATCTAATTTAATTTCAGTATTAGAACTTACATGGATGTTATTTCACAAATTGCTTCCTCCTTTGTGCAGCCAAACTGTATACAAATTTATAAGTATGTTTACAATTTGTTGTGTCTGAGAATAAATGCAAGAATTTGCTCACAATTTGTGAACACAAAGGAGAAGATAATTTGTGATATTAACATGCGGGTAACTTCAGATTCTGCAATTAGATGTCTTTACTACTACCACATCTTATATATCCATAAAATTGATTCTGTTTATGTTCAACACCTTTGTATGTGTTTCCTCAGTTTTTTTCCTGAATTTGCTTCACACTATGTTACAATTGACTGTTCAGGTTATTTGTTTCATTGTTTCAGTTTCTTATATTCTATCTGTTGTCTTAATTAAGTATCCTGACCTTCTGTGCCTAGATCCTAATGTTAAACATTTTTTCTATGTTTTTTTTTGCATTCAATTTCCTTTCAAAATTTGCCACATGCTTTCTGCTGAAGAATGCATCACTCCAATTAGTTTTATACACTGACTGATCTGGTCCCATATAGTCTAATAATAATTTCAAGTGAAGTGGTTTAGATTTCAGTTTGGCAGAATTATTTAGCAATAGCTTAACCTTAATAACCTTGTGATCATTGCACATCAAAGGTGATAAAACATCACATGAAGTATCAAGTATCTCCTTAGGAATGCAAATACTCAGTATGTTCTGCTCCCTCATAGGAGTGTTTACAATCTGCAACAATTGTTGTTTCTGTACATACATTGAAAATAACATCCTTACTAATGTAGAAGGAATAGTATTGCAGTCTGTCTCTGGTAAATTTAAGTTCCCAGATATCATCGTTTTTCCTTCATTTCAGTGGAAGAAATGTATTGATTTCTATAAGTCATCAGCATTTGACTTTGGTGGTCTACCCCACTTCAGGAATTATAATCTGTTCCAGGATTGTCCTAGTTGTCATGGTTGCACAATCCACAGTATTGGTGTTATCACCAAAGACTTTAAAAAAATCACAGGCCTAAATTGCTATTGATTGTAACACTGACATTTGATTTTTTTTTTTTTGTTAAAATGTCTGTTACACTAAAAACATTTTTATCTTGACAGAGCTAGTTTCCAGTCATTGTTCATTATCCATGTTTCACAACCAATAACATCAATGTTGTACGATGGCAGCACATTCTCTAATAATATAATAATAATTTATTGTTAATACTCCTTGCATTAATAACCAACATGGATAAATCAGATTTTTCTGTATGTGAACTGCTTAATTTCTGGCCTGGCAAAAATTCCGTCTTGTATTAATCAAAATTTGTAATCTATCTGCTGAAAAAATGTCTTCTCTTCTCTTCCCTTCTCTTCTCTTCCCTTTTCATTTCTTCTCTTCTCTTTTTGTCTCTTCTCTTCCCTTTTCGTCTCTTCTCTTCTCTTTTCATATCTTCTCTTCCCTTTTTGTCTCTTCTCTTCCCTTTTCATCTCTTCTCTTCTCTTTTCATCTCTTCTCTTCCCTTTTTGTCTCTTCTCTTCTCTTCCCTTTTCGTCTCTTCTCTTCCCTTTTCGTCTCTTCTCTTCTCTTTTTGTCTCTTCTCTTCCCTTTTCGTCTCTTCTCTTCTCTTTTCGTCTCTTCTCTTCCCTTTTTGTCTCTTCTCTTCGCTTCCCTTTTCATCTCTTCTCTTCTCTTTTTGTCTCTTCTCTTCCCTTTTTGTCTCTTCTCTTCTCTTTTCATCTCTTCTCTTCCCTTTTGTCTCTTCTCTTCCCTTTTTGTCTCTTCTCTTCCCTTTTCGTCTCTTCTCTTCTCTTTTCATCTCTTCTCTTCCCTTTTCGTCTCTTCTCTTCTCTTTTCATCTCTTCTCTTCCCTTTTCGTCTCTTCTCTTCTCTTTTTGTCTCTTCTCTTCCCTTTTCGTCTCTTCTCTTCTCTTTTTGTCTCTTCTCTTCCCTTTTTGTCTCTTCTCTTCCCTTTTCGTCTCTTCTCTTCTCTTTTTGTCTCTTCTCTTCTCTTTTCATCTCTTCTCTTCCCTTTTTGTCTCTTCTCTTCTCTTTTTGTCTCTTCTCTTCTCTTAACAAGTTGACTCCATATTGTCTAAATACATGCATGCAAAAAATAAGGCTTGCATGTTCTATACATTCCCATTATTTTAAATGGCCCTTTTTTCTTGAAGATGTTTACCCCAAAAAGACTCCATTCATGCCGACATTGACCCAGCTTTCTAAATGTAATTTGTGAAAAGTCGATTCTAACACCTGTACAAGCTATGTTGGAGAGCTGCAATTTCCTTATTAACAACCAGCGAGTCCTTAAAGATGAAACCATGTGATCCAACATGAAAAAACTGTTCCATACTTCCATACATTTAAGCATTGTAAGGCCTGACACACATCCTGTGTCGCAGGCATAACACTATCCAGTGTTCGTTACCCCTCTACAACAGTGAGCATCAGTTCCTTTAATAATTGCATCTCTAATTGCTAATGTATCATTTGCAACCTGATCTGAAGACTCTTCTACCTTTAACTTAGTAATGATTGCCATTTCAATTGTTACAAAACAATGATCTGCGTCCTCATTATTATTAATCGTACTGTTTTACCACCTATGTTATCTGCAAGCATACAAACCTCATCTAGCTGTCTTTGACCTTCCACAGCCTCAGTCTTTCTTCTCCACTTCCTTATAGTAATGTTCTTTAATCCTTTCAAGTTAATTTAAGATTTATTCCTTTTAATCTACTCTTTGTTTCTTCTTTTTTCTACCATCCCTGTTGGAGCAATGATGTAATTTTCTATAGACTGAATGTGAGTGAAAGATGATAGATGCCAAATATCCTTTAGCTCCCTTGCAGACCTGAAACTAATTAATGAGGTAATCAGAGAGTGAGTGTTTTTTTTTTCTTTACATAAACTGTTGTTTTGTTTTACCTGTGTAAAATGATTATATTGCATTGAACATATGCAACCCCCCATGAACTTCAATTAACACAGTGTTTATTCCTGAAACAAAAACTGCAGTAGATTCCTATGTCAGTCAGGTTTATTCAGATACAGAGTGGCTTATCCTTAAGGGTGAAGTGAGCAAATTTTGCAAGGCTTGGGAACTCAGGAGACAGATGAGCTGGGCTTTATTAGTAGTTGACAGGGAAAGAGGGGCATGTTCAATATGGGGGTGGGTAACAGCAGGGCAGAACAGGATGCATACAGCCACAATTAGGGTTGCATCACTTTGCATGTCATGGAGCAGCTTTCACCTCACCAAGTCAAAACCTGGTCATTACTGAGTGCATGTGGCAGGCGGGAGGGTACTCTGTATACCTGCAGTGACTCAGGCATTATGTCCCCTTGCCCATGAGGTGGGGTTAGATCATACAAAATACCCGCATTGATGGGATGCTGGCAAGTGTACAAGCAACTATCATGGGTGCTTCTATGACTACCTCTCAAAAGGTTCAAAGGTTCAAAGATTAGTACTACACTAACTGCTCTTGTGGGCCATTTTCAGCCTAGCCAGTTACCCCATTTGAGAATCAAACTCTGCACCTTATGTTTGTAAGGTAAACACTTTAACCATTATGCCAACCTCCCACCCATAATTTTCCTCCAGTCAGCTCTCACTTCTTTGTTGTACAGGGGGTAATTCCGTGGTATTGGTATGGGGGAGTAAAGAAGTAGAATCTCAGTGAAGGAGTTTGATAGCTGGCCTGGCATGTGGGCAAGAAAGTGGCTAGAAAAATTGTTTCAGTAGTAGGTAAAGCTGAATGACCCTTTGGTAAAGTACTGATTATTTTTTGCGTCTTTCGGCTTTTCTCTGTTAGGGGTCGCCACAGCAGAACTCCAGTCCGCTAATGATTGGCAGTAAATTTTTACGTACTAGCTTGCTGGGCCTAATGCACAACCTTCAACGAAGGAACGCCCATTCACGCATGTCGCTACACAGAAGACGCTCTAACTGAGAATCGAATGGGCAACTGTGAGGCGACACCGCTACCGCAGCATGACCAACGCAGTACAAAGTACTGATTATTATAACCATATAATGGAGTTACTTTAAAAATTATGTGCCTTAAGGTTTTCTAAATAACTTCATTGTATGGTGGAATCCTCTTTATCTTCAAGTTTCTTTGTGAGGAGATGAGCCAGTATATATTTGTAATATGTAGGTGTTAAGCTGCACATAAGCATGTTGATATACATGCTATTTTTTATGCCATGTCTCACTGCACTGCAGGATGTAGTACTGATGTTTTGGCCATAAAATATGTTGTGCTGTTCAAATTATAACTTTCATTTTTGCTATAATGAGTGCTGGCATTTGAGCAAATTTTACAGGATGCACCTGACGTGTGTGTTTTCCTCCAGTACAAGTATATTACATTTTAATATATACATATATATATATATATATGTAGATATATATATATATATATACATATATATATATATATATATATATGTATATATATATATATATATGTATATATATATATATATATATATATATATATATACATATATATATATATATATACACGATTAGAGAAACGGGTACTTTTGCATTTATAAATATGCTCACCATCACTGAAGGCATGCACTTTAGTCAATCATTTGGTTAAATTAAATTGGACATTGTTTACTGAATTTTTGAAATGCAAACTCTAGAAATTTGAAGTTAGGTAGCAGATATAGTACGTTCTGCATATAAGATATTGATATTTTCTGGAAAAGGTATTACACGTGCAGCTCAGTTTAAGAACAAACATTGTTTTTAACATTTTCCTACTCTGTTATAGACCGATGTTAATGTTAAAAATGCTGTTTCTTTTTTTTACCTCCTGTTACCTTATGGAAATGCTTAATATGATAATCCTTTATATTCATATCAGCAGCAGCAGTATATATTAATATGTCTGGGGTTTTCTTAACTTCACTGATAACTACAGGTACTGACAAATAAAGACTAAGGGAACTGAGGCCTGAGTTTGCCAATACACCTTCATAAAACAGTAATTTCAGATAAATGCCCACTTTTAGTCTTCTGATCACAGTTTCATAAATGCAAAGCTACATGTTTAATATTTTTGTAAGACCCAAAACGATTTGATCTCATTTTCCATCTTGAAGGAAATTTCCAAATATAAATTGTACTGAATTTTCCTAAGAATGCCTGCAGTATTCCTAAAGTTAAGGTCATTTATAAAATCCTCATTTTATGTCAAACTGGATGCAAATGGTTTTCTCTTATGTAAGCATTCACCTTTCCATTAGACCCTGAATAAACATGCATGCCTTACAGCTAGACACGTGCCCATGTGCTCCTGTAATTTTTGCAGAGATGTTCAGTAAATAAAATACATTATTTTCTAAGTTCACACCAACACACAGTTAATTATCAGCATGCTAAACCGGGAGTATTCATATAATAACTGTGTATAATAATTTCAGGTTTTTATTATGAGGTATTACAGTAAATAGTTTTTTATTATTTTTTAACATTCATAAAAAACTAGTAGACAATCAAAATATCCTACAGAACCTATCAGTTATTAACAAAAAAATGTTGCTTATCCTTAATGAAACCTTGTCTTGATGAAAATAAATTACTAGGTATGATGCAAAGTCAGAAAAAAAAATCCCATGTTAAGCAACACAACACCATACCTTTAAACTGCCAAACACAATTCTGGAAAAAGCCAAAAATAATAGAGGATCAAATGCCCAAAATCAGGGACAAATTTTAAATATTGCTCTTATCAACCTAAAAGCTGCTAGAATAGGTGGTTTTGAATTATATATTTATTGTTATTTTATTTATTGACATTTGATTACCGGGAAAGTTCGATTGGGTAAGAGCCTATTTTCAGCAGAGGCCTGGGGAAAAAAGCTGCAAAGTATCACAAAACATTTTAGGAATAAAAATTTTATAGTCTTTACAAATAATACAGAACATACAGTTTAAATAATTATACCAAATTAGATATACTATGAAAACATTAGTTAAGAATAGATGCAAGTTATATGATGATGATTTAAAAGAGAAATTGTAGCAAGTTTATAGAGATATTAAAGGTAATTTAGTATAATGCAAACAGGAATTGCAATACAAAATGAGAGAAAAGCAGGCTTATGATATATTTAGAGAGAAAACCAGGGGGGAGAAATTGATAGAAGTAAGGAAGTGAGTGAAGAAGGGAGAGTAAGGAGATGTGTGGTAGGACTAAGTATTGGTCCACATTTAGGGATATAGTTTATCCTGGTGCTGAGCATGAACAGAGCCAGCATTTGGCTAGGAAGTCTTTCAGCATGTTTTGAAGGTTGGGAGGGAGGTTACTGACCTCATGGACAGAGATAAGGAGTTCCAGGCCTTATCAATATGGTACGAGAACAGACATTGCCCTGCAGATTGATAGGCCATACAGGAGTTTTTGGTCATTGATTGTAATGACTGACTAGGAACATAATTGTGTAGAAAGTTATTTAGTGCTGGACAACAGATGGATTCTGGATAATTTTATAGGTGGTAAAAAGCTGTATATGTTAGCTGATAAGGTAGTTCTAACCAAATTATGCTTTTTAGTCCTACACATCAGTGGCTTCTGAAAGGGGTATTTGCTGAAAATTTAGCAAATTTATTATAGCATTGTTCTGTTGTTTTTGTTGTGATTCCTAAAGGTTAGTAAGGATGGGAGCACCATAAAAAAACTGTTGGGAGGAGATAAGTAGTGGCAAGTGTAGTCTTAGTTGCATCAGTCAGAAAGCATTTGGTTCTATAAAGCATCTGTAGTTTATGATTTGTATATGCAGGTCAAAATTATTTATTTATTTATTTGTCTTTGTTGACTGGGAAAGTACAACTGCGCAGAGCCAATTTTCAGCAGAGGCCCAGGAAAAAAGCTCCCCCACAGTACATTTATATTAACAAGTGAATTTCAGACAGTTCTCAGAGCAACAGCAGTTATATTTCTCATAAACAGTAAACATAATTACAAGACAAGTACATACAATAAAGTTTTTACATCCACAATTATAAGTCTGTAGAGTTTGTTCCAGCTGTAAAATATTGCAGAAGTAAATGGATTGATACTGCAAAAGGGAAACATTATTGTAAAGAAGTTTAGTGTTCTTCCATTTCAGTTAAGAAAGGTTTCCAAGAGTTAATGGCAGGTAATGAAGTTATAAAATTATGTAGGAAGGGATATTTTAGAATTGTATAGGTCAGTAAAGAGTTCAAGAGATATACTGAAGTAAATTATAAAAATATGTAGGAGGGATGGAGGATATTAATACTGTATAGTAGGATAGTGGTAACAGCATATGACTGCGAGAGCAGGCATAGGACTAACTCTGTTTAGGCTGCCTGTTCCAAACTGTTGTATCTAGAAGGTTTGCAACTTAGGTATAAAGGTGATGCATGAGACGGGTAGAACGGTGAATGGGGCAGTTAGAAAAAGAGCAAGATGGGAAGTGTTGTTTAAGGAGGGGTGAAAAGAGATGTATTAATTCAAATGCAGGATGGAAAGTTGTTAGGGATGTAATGATTCAAGTAGAGGAGGGCAAAAAGTTAGTGATAAGTTCTATGGCGCTTGCGCTTTCACTAGAGGTCTCAACCCCGTGATGAACATGAGCATGAGCAGGATTGGGCAAGGGACTGTTTGAGCTGTATTTTATAGCTTGGAAGTTTGTTAATAATTTTTACTTGTTTAGGGATGGTGTTCCAGAGCTTGGAGATGTAACAAGAGTATAGTGAGTCCCTCATGGAATTATTTGCTTTAGTAGTGCTCAGTAAAAATTCATCACCAGAATGGAGACCCCTTGTGGGGGTGTAGGGCAATAATATATTTCTTAGTGCAGGACACTGTTCAGGAAAATATATACGTTTGTGTGCCATAACTAGCTGAGAGTATGTTATGTAGTTGTTAAGTTCTAACCAGTTTATCTGCTTTAAGACTTGGCAGTGGAGAGCTCGGTGTATAGTGTAGGTAACAAATGTATCTACTTTGTTGTAACAGGAGGCTAGTTTGGATTTTAGTGTAGAGTTTAGGCTTGTAAGGAGAGATGAGGCATATAAGAGGGTTGGAAACAAACTGGATGAGGCTAGGGGTTTTCTTCCTGGGTCTGTAATGTATTGTTTTTCCCTGTAAAGGGGAGACAAGTTTCTGGTGGGTCTTTTCAATTGTTTGAAGAATCTGTTGATCAGATTTAAGGCCGTCCTGTATTACAATGCCCAGTAATTTAGTCTGTGGTACTACCTCACTTTTAGTATTACTTGCTGATATAACCAAGAAAGACTGTTTTTGATGGAGATTATGTTTTGGGGTGAAGAGCATCAGTTTTGATTTATTTGGATTAAGGAGCAGGTTTGAATTTTTCAGCCAGGTTTTGATTGGATAGAAAGAAATTTGGGTGGTTTCTTGTAGTCTGGATATTGCGGGGGCTGTACATATTAAAGTCAAATGATCTGCATATTGTACTACATTTACTGGTGTATGGCATTGTGAAGATTGTTTATAACAATATTAAAAATAAGGGGTCTTAGTAGAGAGCCCTGGGGGATGCCTGTGGTAAATAGGAGACACGTCCTCTTGCCATTTGACTGCTTATTACCTTCCGGACAGATAAATAAGGAATCATTTAATGGAAGACAGAGAGAGACCTACAGAAGAGAGTTCAGTGAGTAAATGTTGGTGTGATACAGTGCGGAAGCATTGGATAAGTCTAGGAACACAGTCGACACTAGGTTACTATAGTTCCAATGCTGGTTTAAAGTGTTGGTAAAGTAAAGGAAGGCATTGGTTGTCCTGTGGTGGGGTCTGAAACTATGCTGTGTTTTAAAGAGCTGATTATTTGAATTTATGTGATATAGAAGCTGTGCATGAATACGTTTTCAAGTATTATTATTAGGGGGGAGATGATTGCAATGGGCCTGTAGTTATTAAACTCTTTAGATGTGCCTCCTTTGTGTAAAGGTACAACAATGGATTTATTTTTCCACATGGAAGGAATTTATTTTTCAGATATAGATCTACTTAACAATATAGAGACTGGAAAAGCAATTGCATCTGTAGCCATCTTTAAGTAGTCAGAGGGGAGTTGGTCAACAGCTAGGGTGGTTGTTTTTAGATTATGAAGGAGTATTTAATGGTGGAGGTAGGTACTGAGTGGAAGTCAAATAGCTAAGGATATCTAGCAGAGGCTGCTGGTACTGACAGGGTAGTGGAAGTATTAATGTTTGTGAGGGACAATGTAGTCTGTATAAAATAGTTGTTAAACTGTGTGGGAACTGACTCAGCAGTATTGTTGGACACAGGGGTGGGGGTAGTAATTTGGCCTGGGTGCAATCATTTCTTTATAGATGTCCAGAAGAGTTTTAAGTTATTTTGATATTTATTTTGGAGTGTGTTATAATACGTTTGCTTGTCATGTTTTATTTGGTATTTTGTCTTATTCCTTAGTTGCCTAAAAAGTTAAAATGTGTTTTGTGTTCTACTTTTGAACCACTCTTTCCAGGCTTTGTCACACTGTAGCATTAATTTCTCAGTTTCTTTTGTTAGCCATGGTGCAGGATTGAACTTGTCCCATTTACTACTTAATTGGGCAAGGTTATTGAGAAGCTTTACGAATGTCTCATTGAAGTGTGAAACAGCGAAGTCTAAGGGCATATATTTTAGTATTTTACAATTATATTCTCTTAAGGATTTCATGAAAGTGTGTTTGTCAAAGTTTTTTGAATTGCAAACTTGGTTGTAAATTACATGTTTATCTTGGATATTGTAACTTCTGAGACCGTAAGTAGGTTAATGGTCACTTAGCTGTCTGGAAGGCTACCACCAGTCTTATTTTGTTGGGTCTATTAGTAAGAATCCTGTCTAAGGTTGATTGCCTACCAGTACTTTTGTGACCTGTAGTAACTATAATCTGCCCATCTATGTTTAGGTCCCCTAATATTATTGTTTTATGCTGTATATGGTAGAATATCCAGTTTAGGATTTTTTTCCACAGTGGTAATGCTTTTACCAGGTGGGCTATATATATATATATATATATATATATATATATATATATATATATATATATATATATATATATATATATACACATACATACACACACACACACACACATATATATATATATATATGTATATATATATATATATATATATATATATATATATATATACACACACACACATACACACACACACACTATATATATATATATATATATATATATATATATATATATATATATGTATATATATATCTCCATATCTGCTAAATCTGCTAAATGAAGTGCTTTTCTATTATTGATTTTGAGGTGTGATGCAAGCAGTTCTACGTTATTAAACTGTGGCATCTCCTGTGCATATGCAGTTATATTTGCAGAATTCTTGTAGATGATGGTTATGCCACTTGCCTGCTAATTTTTCCTGTCAAGCCTAATTATACTGAAACTAGGTGGGGTAATTTCATTGTCATTTATGTCTTTTTTCAGCCATATTTTTGTAGCTATGATTACATCTGGGGAATATATGGCAATACAAGCATGTATGTCCTGGATTTTATTACATATACTTCAAAGATTGATATTTAGGAAGAGATGGCTGAAAATGGGGGATGGGAGAGGAAAAGAGAATGGTTCATTTAATAATGTGTTAATGTTTTGTTTTTGCTGTTGTATGGGACCAGGGCTTGGTTGAATGTCTCCAATGATTTTTTTGGGTGGAAATTTTATGAAGGGTAGTATGTAGCCAAATGCATTTGTGTTTTAGCTTTATTGGATTTCATATAATAATGTACTTAGATTTAAGATACTTATAATTGAAAAAATCTAAGAAGATTTGCTGGTACAGTTAGGGTGCTGTGGTTATTAATACAATTTGGTAACTTTTGGTGTAGAGTGTATGGCTTTGTAGAACTGTTAATTCAATTTATTTGGGAAGTATGGTAGTTGGTAAAGAATGCTAACATGCTGATGAGACACACTAATATGGTTTGTCAGAGACATTGTTTATAATATGTAAGTTAGGTTTTGCTGAAGATTTTTGCTTGCACCATAGTAGTTTTAGTTACAGCAGTATAACTTCCGAAAGGACAGTCTGGGTACAGCACTTTAAGTAAACGAGTCAGAGGTGCTAATTATAGAGCAACTGTGATTGGGTTATTTTCTGATTGCTTTGATGCAGAGATAGGTTGGAGGAAGTGTAGGGGTGGAGTTGGGATATTTTAAATGGAGAGTAGGAGGGGTGGGTGGCAATTGGGGGGTAGGGTAGAGAAATAGACTGAGCCTGAATGTAGCGAGGGTGAATGGAAGAGGGCTCAACTACTGAATCAGCAAAGTAACAGTGTTGTGGAAAACATCAGTAAGCTTTGGCTACAGCAAAAAGTAAGAATGTTTCCAAAGATAGGTAACTGCATGAGTTAAACAGTGTAAAACAGAACCTGAAAGGGGGAAAGGAGAATTTCAGGAAGCAGTAGACAAACCCCAGAAGAGTAAGCAGAAATTTACACGTGTAGTTAAGAATTTAGAGAGTTTGCTGCACAATATTGTAGTAAAGGAAGAAAAGGAGGAGGGACTAGTCTAAAAAAGAAACCAAAGCAAATAGTCTGTCCTGCTTCATCGGAGTGGAGGGTGGTGGTGAGGGTGATGACAAGCTATGTATTGGTAGTTATTTTGGACTACACAAAAACCTGCTAAACTGATTGCCAATTATTATGCGTTGTAGTATATACCAATGGTATATGTGTTGTTGGGGGATCTATGGAGTCATGTCCTCCTGTACAGAGTAGGCACCAATACAGTTACCTACTTCAGGTTAGTGGACAGAGACACTCAACTCTCCCTATAGTCTGATTCTGCAAGCTGTAAGTCCAAGTTTATGTTAACTTTAATGGATTATACATACATAACTGCACACTCTTGGTCCTTTCAAGGATGGACTTCAGGCTTGGGGGATAATTGCTGGACAGTGATAGTTCCTATGCAGTCTGTGCAGCGTATTAGCTGGGACTGGTTTGGTTAGGCTCAGCAGAGGAGGATTACAGGTGGCTGAAAGGGATAAAAGAGGTTTAATTAACTTAGATGCTAGATGCTGTTATGGCAAACATGTTATTATGTTTGAAGAATTCAGTTTAAGTTGAAAAAAAGAAGATGGGAGTAGACATTGCTTGTTACCAGGTCAGGCCTCCAAAATACTTTTGCAGATATTTATGCACCACTGCCAAAAGGTGAGTTCATAGGCCCCTCTGTACGCAGGAGTTCTGCTCAGCAAACAAACATTTACCGTTCGATACAACAAGATACAGAAGTGCACAGCAGTGTAGCACACTGGCCTAGCAGTCATGTCTGCTGCATCAAAATGACATTAAACCCCATCTGTCCGTAGAAATAGGTACAACAACATCTGATGTCTACAGCTAACTCTTAGCTGTAGATTAATAAATCACAGCTGATGTGGTCAACAATTAGTATAACACAATCTCTACACATTTCACAATGCAGTAATAAGGGTAAACATCCTATAGTCAAGACACTTTTTGTACCTTTATTACTAGGTTTCATGCCTGCTGTCTGACATTTGCCTGTGTAGTTAGCAGCACTATTAAACCAACACAAAATGTCTGTAGGTCAACAGAAGGATAAATTCTAGCAGCTCATTTAACGTGGAAACAAGCGAGAACTTGTTTTTGTCAAAACCATACAACACTAGCACCAGAACAATCTCTCTCTCTCTCTCTCTGGGGAACTGTAGCTGAACAATATAAACTCTAGTATATTTTACTTCAGTAAACTGCCTTTTAGTGATAAAGACAAAAAACTTTAACAACATAATAAGAAATCAACTTCTAGCAATAGAATTAGTTTTAGCTAGTACCATTTGTATGCAGTTTGCTTTTAGTTAAACACATTACCATAAAAGTCATCCTAAACAATCATGAAAACAAAACATTTAGTATCTGCAACCTAGAGCATGAACCAGCAACTTTTCTATGATATAAATACATGCTAACTGCTAGTGATTTACTGATTTAAAACTTACTGATTTAAAACTATCATCCACTATCATCCCTAATAATTTGCTGAGAAAAGTGACTTCAGTGGTTGTACTATCAAGAGCATGGACTTTAAATTTTGTTTTTCCATTGGAGAGGGATTGGGTGAAAAAAGTAGCAGTTTGTCTTTTTTTAGGTTTGAGCATGAGTTGTGAGTTACAAACCATGCTTCAGTTGCTGTTAGTTTCCTGAGTAATTTTTTGAAGGTGTGCTACATTGCCAGATATGAAAAATAGTGTGGAGTCATCTGAGTACTGTATTAAGGAGGCCTGCGGTGTGGATGTGTGGAGGGTGTTGGAAAGAATGTTAAAGAGGAAGGGACCAAGGACAGAGCCTTGTGATACACAGGAGGTCACTGGAAGGTATGGAGAGAGGGTGGTGTACTATTTTACTGACTGATACCTATTGGATAGTACCTTTTGAACCATAGAAGCATGGGATGAGAGAGACCTAATGAGAACATCTAAAGTAGAAGTTTGCTGTGACAAACTGTATCAAAGAATTTATATGTTTATAGGTGTTTGCTAGGCTAACAACCACAAGAACCTTTTTAAGCCATGCCATGCATCCTAAATCTCCGACAAGTTCTGACACCCTTGATAGGTGTAAACATGGGCCTTGGAGATAAACCGTTTACAGGTTACCTGTTTGCATCAGAGACATAGGTGCCAAACCAGGGATTAATTTCTGGTTTCCCATCCAATTGTCCAAATTGCACTTGAATTGGTTTAGGCAGGAACTCTGCTTCACATGGATGGGGAGCTTGCTTGATAGATGGGGTAGTCTCTGGGATACATACATATCTCTCCAGCAGGTCATATTTATATCACAGGCAAGGTTTAAGTCTTTAGAATGGGTAATTCTGGTACTGTTTGTTTTGTGGATATGCAGGATGTCCATTGGAGTGAGTTCTGACAATGCCGTCTATGCCAGGCATAGATCTCCCCTCAAAAGCCTGTAGGAGACAGAATACAGGGATATACGGCCTTGAGGCAGTCTGCATAGGACATATTACTTATGCCCTGTATTCTTTTAGTGAGGAACCTCTGTGGATGTTCCAGTTGTTGGATATGCATGGTTAGGTACATACCAAACAGGGCATTGTACTCAATGATAAGTCTGATAAATGCCAAATACAGTGGCACAATGACTTCCTTGGACTTAGATGCCATATCTTTGTTTATAAGCTGCACAACATAGAATGAATTCCTCACCACTGTAGATGTGATGATCAAAGGCTAGATTACTATCTAAGTGTGTCCTTAAGTCCCTGACTACTGGGTCAACTCTAAGGGGTGTGTTTTCTCAATATGATAGTTACCAAGGATAATATTATGCATTTCTTGGCATTTAGTTTTAGTCCATGACTCTGACACCAGTTGTTTGTCTGTGTCAGCCCCTCCTGGAGAACATTTGTGTCAGTGTGAGATTCAATGACAGCTCCTAATTTTCAATCATCTGCAAATTTAGTCAGCCAGAGACCACTGACATTGGCCTTGACTTCTGAGAAATAAATGCCAAAAAGGAGTGGTCCAAAGACTGATCCGTGAAGGACTCTACTTGTGACTGGCCTCTTTGTAGAAGTGGATTCCCCAACTCTAACTTCCTGGGTCCTGTCTGTGAGCCAGTTGGCTATCCACCGAGTGATGTACGGGTTTGTACCTAACCTCTTAAGTTTGTCAACAATGCCCGAGTGGGGTATTGTGTCAAATGCCTTGGCCAGGTCAAGGTAGGCAGTGTGAATGATTTTGCCCTCATCCATTGCTTTGGTGACCTTCTCAAAGAAGTCCACCAGGTTGAGTAGGCATGATCTGCCATTTACAAAACCAAACTGGGTTGGGTGCAGTCTCTGGAGGTTTACTATATCTCTATTGATCATCTCCATGATAATTATTTCCATGGCTTTACATATAAGACTAGTGAGACTTATGGATCGGTAGATGGCCCACTTTTGTGCAGAGGGATGACTGTTTCCTTTCTCTATTCATGTCTAGAAATAAGGAGGAGACTAGTTTGCCATTATCTCTAGCTTTACTGACAGTATCTCTATAGGTTAGAAGTGCAGTGTTAGCACTATGCGACGGATGGAAGCCATGCTGTGTGGGGGATAGGAGTTCTTGCATGATGAGATAGTTTAGCAATTGTTTTTGAATACTTTTTTTTCAAGTATTTTGGAGAGGGAGGATTTGATTGCTATAGGTCTAAAGTTAGTAATGTCTGTAGAATTTCCTGCTTTGTACAGAGGGATAATGTGTGACTTTTTCCAGAGACAGGGAATAGGATATTCCTGGAATTACTAAGGATTAAGACAGGGTGGGTAATGCTATCAGCTACTATTTTAAGGTATTTCTTTGGAAGGTCATCAGCTGAAGTAGAGTATGGTTGGAGTTTGTTGGTTTTATACAGGAGGTGGGCACAGGTTTGAAGGTAAAAGTGGATGTGATGATATATGGCTGTTGGGCAGGGTTAGTATTAGATGCTGGGGAATCCTTTGTTTAAGATGCTATACTATCTATAAAATAAAAATTTAATTGTATTGCAGTTTTGAGTGATGAGTTATTGGGGAAGAGTTAGGGATGAATTTATGGCTGGGATGCAAGATTTCTTTAATGGCTGTGCAGAATTTTTACTATCATTCTGAAAGTTATTATAGTATAGTTTTTTGTCTTCAATAATTTGCTTTTTAGTATGATTACAAGAGTTTCTGAAGTTTTCGAGATATTGTGGTGTTTTATTTGTTTGCCATTCTTTCCATGTTTTCTTCTCTATCCTGCATTGGCATTCCACATATTTTGGATAAGCACATTGCATTATTTGTGTTTAGTCTCTTCCTTCTAGAAGGTGCAAGGCTGTTTAGGATATTCAGGAAAGTTGCACTGAATTCATTTAGAGCATCATCTAATGGAAAGGTTTTTAGAAAGTTCCATTTAATAGATGACAGTGTAGTAATGCACATTTGTGGGTTAAACTTGGAAAGGTTGCATGTTGTTTTATAAATATGCTGTTTAACTGGATGCGTGAGATGTCTAGTCATACAGATTTGGAAATGATCACTGAGAGCGTCTGACATTGAACCTGAGGTGGTGAATTTGCTAGGGTCCAATACTAGGATCCAGTCTAGCAGGGAATTTGATACCTTTGTTATAATGTGTAAGGCTATTAATTAGTTATGTGAAACCATATAAGATTATTCTAGATGTAGGGTAGTTAGAGTTTATGTCCAACCCATTGCTATTTGCATCACCTAGTAGTGTTATTTCTTATGGAATTGTTATGAATATCCAATGTAGGGTATCTTAAAGTATAGCTGTATTGTTTCCAGTTGGGATATAAAGAACAGTAATACATATTTGTTCATGATTGTTTAATTTCAGGAAAGTTAAAAGAAGCTCTGCTGAATTGAATTTTGGTGTTGGTTTGTTGTAAAGGGAGTTGTGGTAGTTGTTGGGAAATAGTAAAGAAATACCACCACCTTTCCTCTTCATACAGTCATTACTGATTGTATCATGGCCAGGAGGTATAACTTTGGAGTTGTTTATGCTGAGTTTAAGACAAGTTTCAATTACAATGAGAACATCAGGCTTATGTTGGGCAATCCAGGCACGTAGTTCAGCAATTTTATTTGTTAAACTTCTAACATTTATGGCAGCAAAAGTTAGATTAGTGGGGTTGGGGGTTAATGGTTTTAAGTTTAGAGTCATGTGTGGAAGAGAATTGTCTTGCTGTTCCTTGTGATAGGTAGGGCCAGGATTAGAGTGAATGTCTCCTCCTAGAAGGATTTTCATATATTGGGGAATTACTGAAACTTGTTTTTTGGAGAGTATTTTTCCACCTAATTTTGTTTTGATTTGAGTTGAAATGGAGTTAATTAGTCTATATTTGGAGTAATGGTGAGGGGTGTCATTAAATAGGTTTGATGCGATGTGTGGAGAGAGTAGGGAGGAAGTATGGATAGGTGGTCGGGACAGAGGTGGACATATGTTGAGAGATATTATAGAGTCAAGGTAAGATGAAAGGTGGCCCATTAGCAGGACAAGAATAAAGGATAAGCTGAGTAGCATGATTAAGTAAAGGGGTCTGTATGTTATAGTAGGCAGGTAGTGGGGAGCAGGGATGGAGTGAAAGTAAGAAGTAGCAGGACAGAAGGATAGCTAATGGTGGTGGGATCTGAAAGCTGATAGAGGGTAGGTAGGAAAGAAGTGTTTTCTATGAAGGAACAGAGTTAAGTTACCCTAGTATCTTCTCCGAAATGTAAGGAATGGGGGAGGATTAAAAGGTCAGAGTTTCAGAATCTAGGTAAATAAGAAGTGAAAGTTTATTTGGAAAAAGCAGAAGATACATTGTAGAATAGACAGATGCTGTTAGGGAGGGGTGTGACTATGAATATATATAGTACAAAGCAGTATGGGAGGGGGAAAGGTAGTTGTGAATGGTGCTAAAAGATTAAATGGAAGTTGGGAAATAGGTAAAAAGTAACAGCAGCCTTTGTATGATAGTAATAAAGTTGTCTGGGAGGGATAGATCTTACAAGTGTAATGTGCGTATAGGAAGTCTACAGTCTAAAAGGAACGCACGCCGATGCCAACATGCCCTTTTCTCCATTGTAGTGCTATACTGGAGTTGTTATATTTAGTTAGGTGGGTTTTACTTACCTCGGCATGCATTCTGTTTAGAAATAGCCAACTGTTTACTTACCATGATAAAACACCGACATTGGGGTTTCCACGGTTTGTGATTTTCGGCTAGGGATTTTCATCTTCTTGTACCTGGTCTACAGGATTTAGAAGTAGATCCATTCATAGATTAATATTGCCTGCTGTTTTTCCTAATGTCAAATAGTGCAAGAAGATGGTGAGAAAAAAGAAACTACCCAGTACTAAATTATTAAATTCTGTTTTGATTAGTATACATGATGAATTACTATGCAATACAGCACTAAGATAATGCACACAACTATCTGGGTTTGTGTCTATCGACAGCACGAAATCTATAGTTATCTTGTAGCTTGTTTTTGAAATGCATGCGCTCAGAGACATTTCTCCCTACTAGAATAATTTTTCAACAGTGAGAAGCAGTCGTTAGTGAGAGTTTGTTCACATTGAAGTAGTTATACTGTGATCTGTTTAAAGTAATGGCACCACTAATCTAGGAAAAAACTCTTGTGTTGTTCTTCCACTAACTTTTCATTTTTTACTTTCTTATATCATTACTTCTCTTTCAAATTATAGAATACCTGCAATATAATGTTTTAATTCCAACTGATCTCAACAGCAGAATGCTCATCTACTAATGTACTATAAATATTGAGGCCTGTTTGGCACCCTATGACACAGATGTCATTTAGTCTGGACAGATGGAAAGATTTACTTGACAGACAAAGAGACATCTCTCAGTGTTCAATCAAAAGAAAATATTAAAGCATACCTAGGGCATAGGCCTAGACTGCGGTGGTGGTGCTGCGTTAGTGTTATCGCCTTACAGTAAGACGTTGTCCTGTTCAGTTCTCAGCTAGAGTGTCTTCTGTGTAGAGACATCCGTGAATGGGCGTACCTTCATTAAAGGTTGTGCGTCAGGGCTGGCAACTCGGCATATAAAAATCTACTGCCAGTCATTAGCGGACCAGATTTACACTGTGGCGACCCCTAACCGGGAAAAGCCGAAAGACATAACAACAACAACCTAGGGCATAGGCCTACTTAAAAAAATCCACAATGAAACTCTAAGGAACATAGATACACACTGGCACACTTGTAAGAGTTGTTGCCTTGAAATATGTGGTTCTTCAGCTTGGTTCTTGGCTGGGGTGTCTTCTGTGCAATAGTCCATGCCAGTTGCTTCTCAGATGCCCTAGTTTCCAGTGCCGTGTGTGTGTGTGTGTGTGTGTGTGTGTGTGTGTGTGTGTGTGTGTGTGTGTGTGTGTGTGTGTGTGTGTGTGTGTGTGTGTGTGTGCATGTGGGGGTCTGTGTGTGTGTGTGTGTGTGTGTGTGTGTGTGTGTGTGTGTGTGTGTGTGTGTGTGTGTGTGTGTGTGTGACTGTGACAGAGAGACTGCATGCCTTACTTTCTGTGTGTCTGTCTTGTCTGTGTATATGGGATACATGATTGTACAGTTTGCATAGTCAATTCTTCTTACACACAAACACAAACACACACACACACACACACACACACACACACACACACACACACACACACACACACATTAACTAGATGCTTAAAAAACACGATCAATTCAAATTGGCAATAAATAGGGTCCTTCTCTCAGCTGTCTTTGTTTGTGGGAAGAGTCTTAAAATATGTTTCAGGCAAATGTTAGGCATGTCCTATGGCCATCTGATACCAGCTCATTCTGTGTCTCTGCAGCAGCTCCAAATGGATATAAATTCAAGCCCTGTACTAGATTCTTAGGAATAACACCAGTCATATGCCCATCTGCTATTCACTGCATTACAGGAAAGGGCACAGAGCTGCAAGACTTCTAAAAAATCTCAGTCTACCATGAACACACGCATAATTCTCGCTGCTAGGCAACATAAAATCATCCATGAGTAAGAACACATAAAAAGACTGTGTGGGTTTCAGGCAGAGCAAATACATTATGTATTACTAGTGTAGCCTAATGTATGTGCACAAATAATATGTTTGAGTTCAGGGCAGTTTTTATACAGAAACTGATTTGAAAACATACATAAGCAGTTCAAGGATATAAATAAATCTTTTCCATTAGTGGCAAAGCTAATTTGCACCTTTATTAATCAGCACACATTAAAGATGAATGCCACAGCTTTCAGAAACTTGGGTTCAATGTGAATGTTTTGGTACTTTTAGAATTATTTGCTACCATCTTTGAATGATCCTTTGAAAGCAATAGTTTTATCAACAAAGGTTTCACTTTAAAATGACAGTAGATTAAACATTCAAATGTACTGTAGGTGTAGTACATTACATCACACAAATCCATGGCCATGATGCAAGGTAGGCATATAATACTCACACTTGCAGGTTTAATCTTCTGTCATTTTAAAGTGAAACTTTTGTTGATAAAACTCTCACACTCAACATCTTTCTCCTTACACCTAGCCTCCACCTCTCTCTCCGTCTAAAACTATCATCATTTCACACAACCCATCTCCCTCCCCACCATATGTGTCCTTTTTCACACCCTCCCAAGCTATACTGCTATCTCCACTAGTTTGTATCACACCAATATTATCCTACAAAAGAAAGTAATCCTGCTGTCCACACATCATAACTCTTCTTATCACCGTGGCCACAAATACTTCAGCAACGCAAAAAGAAGTCCCTCCCAAGTAACTTCTTAACTCTGTAACTTGGCTCCCTGTGATGATATACACCCCAACTCAGGCCCTTCTTCCCCTTCTTATAATTCCCACAACTCCACAAAAAAAACTAAAATTTACCACTGTTAATCTTCAGAGTATTAAGAACAAAATTCCCCACCTGCATGCATGGCTAAGTCAACACAAACCAAACTTCACGGCCATTACTGAAAAATGGCTCAAGTCATATATCAAGGATTCTGAAAGTCTACCCCCAAACTACTCCTGTCTTAGGAATGACAGACTCCACAAAAAAGGTGGAGGTGTCGCCTTATTATTCCCAAGCACCTACACAATCATTCCATACTCTAAACCAATTCCCTCTTTCTCATCTACTGAGCCACTAGTTACTTTTCTCAAACTTAACAACCACAAAAGCCTTTGCATCATAGTAATATACATTCCCCCAGAAAACAATAGCCCTATTATAGAAGAAATTTTAGCCTGGAAAAGCCTTAACATACAAAATTAAATAATTTTAGGTGACATTAATATCAATTGGCTAGACATCTCCAATAATAATCCCAATGCAAATATCAACCTACACATATATTCTCAACTAATTTCTCATATCACCAGACCAAACAAGAACACAAACAAAGGCTCAACCTTAGATTATATCCTAGTTTCTGACCCTGATAAAATCTCTTCCTCAGGCATTCTCCCTGATAGTATCAGTGATCACTCTCCAGCATTCGTTATACGTACTGATAGTATCAGTGATCACTCTCCAGCATTCATTATACGTACTGATAGCATCAGTGATCACTCTCCAGCAATCATTATACGTACTGATAGCATCAGTGATCACTCTCCAGCAATCATTACATGTACTGATAGTTTCATAGTTTCATAGTTTAGTACTAGGCTATCTGCCCTGGGGCATTTGTAAGCCTAGCCATAGTGATGTGGCTTTTGCCACCCCATGAAATGGTACAAAAATGTACAGAATAAATTTAGAATACTGTGCCTCTGTCTAGTAGTGACACAATGAAGGTCCCCTTATATAATAGAATTAGTTTACTGTGCCCCTGTCTAGCAGTGACACAGATGTGACCCCTGGGGTAAACTTACGATCTCCCATCCACTCATCAAGATTTCTCTTGAAGAGAGTCAGTGAGGGGCTCTGCCTAATACGAACTGGGATCTTGTTCCAAAGCATGGGAAGCCTCTGGGTTATGAATCTGTCCCTCCAGCATGTCCTATTCATACTTGTGCCGAGGTTTAAGTCTTTAGCTCTCGTGGTCCTGATGGATTTGGATTTTTGAGGTGGAGCATGTCCATCAGATCCTGATTGGACATGGCCTTGTACGTCAGGCAGAGATCACCTCTGAGCAGGCGGTATGCTACTGAATAGAGCTGAAGTTTCTTTAGTCTGGCAGAATAAGACATATGTTGGAGACCCTTGATCCTCTTGGTGAGGTACTTTTGTGGTCTCTCCAGCTGTTGCAAATGCCGGGTGAGGTACATACCAAATGGGGCATTGTACTCAATCATGGGTCTGATGAGGGAGGAGTATAGGGGTACAATGACATCCTTGGATCTGGATGTGAATCCCTTCATGATGAGGTGTGCAAGGTAGAATGTTTTTCTAACCACTTTGGCAACGTGGGTGTCAAATGAGAGGTCGCTGTCGACTTGGGTCCCTAGGTCTCTGATTACTTTTTCCGTACTCAGTGGGTTGGTGTCTATGTGATAATTTGTGGGTACTTTGTTTTTCCCAAAGGGGATGACTATACATTTTTGGCATTTAGTTTAAGGCCATGACTCCAGCACCAGTTGTCCGTTTCTGTGAGGCCTTTTGTAGGATGTATGTGTCCGCTGGTGTATCGACTATGGCCTAGTTTGCAGTCATCTGCAAACTTTGTCAGCCACAACCCTCCCATGTTTGCTTTAACATCTGAGAAATAAATGCCGAACAAGAGGGGTCCCAGGACAGATCCCTGTGAGACACCACTTGTGACTGGCTTTGAGTCTGACATTGCTCCAGCAATTTTAACTTTATGGGTTCTGTCCTTTAGCCAGTTTGCAACCCATCTAGTGACATAAGGGTTTACGTTTAAGCTGTTGAGCTTATCTATGATGCCTGAGTGGGGTATTGTGTCGAAGGCCTTAGCCAAGTCCAGGTAGGCTGTATGGACTGCTTTGCCCTCATCAATGGCTCTAGTAACTGTTTCAAAAAAGTCAACCAGGCTCAAAAGGCAGGATCTGCCCTTTACAAAGCTGAACTGGGTGGGGTCAAGTGTCTGTAGGTCCCCTATGTCTCTGTTTATGAGTTCCATAATGATTCTTTCCATAGCTTTGCAGACCAGGCTGGTTAAGCTTATGGGGTGGTAGTTCCCAGGGTCTGTAGAGGTACCCCCTTTGTGGAGTGGGACCACTGTTGCTGTATGCCAGTGTTCAGGTACATATCCTGTAGTAAGGCTAAGGTTAAATAGCATTTTTATGTGCGGGTTTAGCTCCTCTTGGAGTTCACGTAGCACGCAACCCGGTATACCGTCAGGTCCCATTGATACTGTGTCTTTAGCTTTGTTTAGGGCAGTTCTCACTTGGACATCTGAGATGACAGGGAGATTACATTCAGCTGGGATAAGTATTTCTTCTTTTGGGGGTGAGGGAGGGGAGAAATTTGCACTGAACCTGTCAGCCAGAATGTTGGCAATATCTGTGGGTTCAGTGTATTTTTTGTTGTTGTGGACTAACTCTGAGCATATCTGAGGGTTTCCGCCCAGGTTTCTAACATAGCTGAAGAAGGCTTTGTGGTTATCTTTAGTGTCCTTAGCGATTTTTCTCTCAAAGTTGGCCTTGGATGTTTTTATGAGAGAACGTAGTTTTCTGCTAATGTTGATCAGAGATGTCTTCCCTTTATGGGATTTTGCTCTAAGTAGCTTCCTTCTTTTGTTATACAATTTGTTAATGGCTGAGGTCCACCAGACAGGATGCTTGCCTTTGGTGGAGAGGGACTTGGATTTATTTGGGATTGCATGATCCACGCATTCTTGGAGATGTCCATAGAAAGCATTTGTGAAGGATTCGGCATTGTGGGATGTGGTATCCACTGGCACAGTGGGCTTAAAGGATACCATCTCAGTCTTAAGAAGAGTGAAGTCTGCTTTTGAGAAGTTTTTCACTGTGGTCTTTTGTGCTGGGGGTGGAGGTGGGATATGTATATCCAGGGTGATTAGTTTGTGGTCAGATCTCACTAGTGAGGGGTATACTTCCTGTGTGGAGCATTTTGTCCCCATGTTTGTGATGATCAGGTCTAGTATATTATCTCCCCTAGTGGGAGAGGTGACTAGTTGTTCCAGTGCATTTGAATTTATGAATTCCAGGAACCTTTGGGCTAGGGTATTAGGGCTAGAATAATGTACCCAATCTATGTTTGGGTAGTTGAAGTCTCCCAGTATGATGGTATTTTGTGATACATTCATATCCTCCAATGTCTTCAGGAAGGCTGAGTGGGGTTCCTGAGATTGGGAGGGTGGTCTGTAGCATGCTACCAGTTGTATAGCAGTTTTGCCTATGGTTAGTTGCACCTGTATGGTCTCTGATGCTTCATGTGTTGCTACTAACCTGGAGGTGTGGGTGTCCTTGATGAATATGGACACTCCCCCCCCCTTTGTGGTTCGACCCGGGTTTTGGGGCCGAAAAGCATGATACAAGGTATAGCCTGGTAGCGCTGGGTATCAGTGATCACTCTCCAGCATTCCTTATACATACTGATAGTATCAGTGATCACTCTCCAGCACTCGTTATATGCACTGATAGTATCAGTGATCACTCTCCAGCATTCCTTATACGTACTGATAGTATCAGTGATCACTCTCCAACATTCATTATACGTACTGACAGTATTAGTGATCACTCTCCAGCATTCATTATACATACTGATAGTATCAGTGATCACTCTCCAGCATTCATTACACGTACTGATAGTATCAGTGATCACTCTCCAGCATTCCTTATATGTACTGATAGTATCAGTGATCACTCTCCAGCATTAATTACACGTACTTATAGTATCAGTGATCACTCTCCAGCATTCATTATACGTACTGATAGTATCAGTGGTCACTCTCCAGCATTCATTATACATACTTATAGTATCAGTGATCACTCTTCAGCATTCATTATACGTACTGACAGTATCAGTGTGATCACTCTCCAGCATTTATTATATGTACTGATAGTATCAGTGATCACTCTCCAGCATTCATTACACGTACTGATAGTATCAGTGATCACTCTCCAGCATTCCTTATACGTACTGATAATATCAATGATCACTCTTCAGCATACATTATACATACTGACAGTATCAGTGATAACTCTCCAGCATTCCTTATACGTACTGATAGTATCAGTGATAACCCTCAAGCATTCATTATACGTACTTATAGTCTCAATGATCACTCACCAGCACTCGTTATACACACTGATAGTATCAGTGATCACTCTCCAGCATTCATTATACATACTGATAGTATCAGTGATCACTCTCCAGCATTCATTATACGTACTTACAGTCTCAGTGATCACTCTCCAGCATTCATTATACGTACTGATAGTATCAGTGATCACTCTCCAGCATTCATTATATGTACTGACAGTATCAGTGATCACTCTCCAGCATTCATTATACGTACTGATAGTATCAGTGATCACTCTCCAGCATCCCTTATACGTACTGATAGTATCAGTTATCACTCTCCAGCATTCATTATACGTACTGACAGTATCAGTGTGATCACTCTCCAGCATTCCTTATACGTACTGATAATATCAGTGATCACTCTCCAGCATTCCTTATACGTACTGATAGTATCAGTGATCTCTCCCCAGCATTCATTATACGCACTGATAATATCAGTGATCACTCTCCAGCATTCCTTATACGTACTGATAATATCAGTGATCACTCTTCAGCATTCATTATACGTACTGATAGTATCAGTGATCACTCTCCAGCATTCATTATACGTACTTATAGCACTCGTTATATGTACTGATAGTATCAACAGTGGGTAAAACTGTCTTCCAGTTTATAGCCTGCTACAGACCACCCTCCCAAACCCAGGAACCCCACTCGGCCTTCCTGAGAACACTGGAAAATATGAAGGTCTCTCCAAACACCATTATATTGGGCGACTTCAACTACCCAAACATAGACTGGGAGCATTACAGGTGGATACACACATATGCACATAATCAAAATCACAGGTGCATACACACATACGCACATAATCAGAATCACAGGTGCATACACACATACATGCATAATCAGAATCACAGGTGCATAGACACAGACACACATAATCAGAATCACAGGTGCATACACACATAATCAGAATCACAGGTCCATAGACACATACGCACACAATCAGAATCCCTGGCACATACACACATATACACATAATCAGAAACACAAGTGTATACACACATATGCACATAATCAGAATTACAGGTCCATACACACATACGCACATAATTAGAATCACAGGTGTATAAACAGATATGCGCATAATCAGAATCACAGGTGCATACACACATACGCACATAATCAAAATCATGGGTGCATACACACATACGCACAGAGAATCAAGGGTGCATACACACATACACACATAATCAGAATCCCAAGTGCATACACACATACACACATAATCAGAATCACAGGTGCATACACACATAATCAGAATCACAGGTGCATACACACATACACACATAATCAGAATCACAGACGCATAGACACATATGCACATAATCACAATCACAGATGCATACACACATATACACATAATCAGAATCACAAGTGCATACACACAAACACACATAATCAGAATCACAGGTGCATACACACATACACACATAATCAGAATCACAGATGCATACACACATATGCAAATAATCATAATCACAGGTGCATACACACACATACACATAGCCAGAATCACAAGTGACTACACACAAACACACATAATCAAAATCACAGGTGCATACATGCATAATCAGAATCACAGGTGCATACACACATATGCAAATAATCAGAATCACGGGTGCATACACACATATGCACATAATCAGAATCACAGGTGCATACACACATACACACATAATCAGAATCACAGGTGCATACACACATATGCACATAATCAGAATCACAGGTGCATACACACATACACACATAATCAGAATCACAGGTGCATACACACATATGCACATAATCAGAATCACAGGTGCATATACACACATACACACATAATCAGAATCACAGGTGCATACACACATACACACATAATCAGAATCACAGGTTCATACACACATACATACATAATCAGAATCACATGTGCATACACACATACCCATAATCAGAATCACAGGTGCATACACACATACACACATAATCAGAATCACAGGTGCATACACACATATGCACATAATCAGAATTAAAGGTACATACACACATACGCACATAATCATAATTACAGGTGCATACACACATACGCACATAATCAGAATCACAGGTGCATACACACATACGCACATAATCAGAATCACAGGTGCATACACAAATACGCACATAATTAGAATCACAGGTGTATACACAGATACGCGCATAATCAGAATCACAGGTGCATACACACATACACACATAATCAGAATCACAGGTGCATACACACATAATCAGAATCACAAGTGCATAAACACAAACACACATAGAATCACAGGTGCATACACACATATGCACATAATCAGAATCACAGTGCATACACACATATGCATATAACCACAATCACAAGTGCATACACACATACACACATAATCAGAATCACAGGTACATACACACATACACACATAATCAGAATCACAGTTGCATATATACATATGCACATGATCACAATCACAGGTGCATACACACACATACAAATAATCAGAATCACAAGTGACTACACACAAACACACATAATCAGAATCACAGGTGCATATATGCATAATCAGAATCACAGGTGCATACACACATATGCAAATAATCAGAATCACAGGTGCATACACACATATGCACATAATCAGAATCACAGGTGCATACACACATATGCACATAATCAGAATCACAGGTGCATACACACATACGCACATAATCAGAATCACAGGTGCATACACACATATGCACATAATCAGAATCACAAGTGCATACACACACACACACACACACATAATCAGAATCACAGGTGCATACACGCATAATCAGAATTACAGGTGCATACACACATATGCACATAATCATAATCACAGGTTCATTCACACATACACACATAATCAGAATCACTGGTGCATACACACATACCCACATAATCAGAATAACAGGTGCACATACATATAATCAGAATCACAGCTGCATACACACATACGCACATAATTAGAATCACAGGTGCATACACAGATAATCAGAATCACAGATGCATACACAACACATGCATAATCAGAATCACAGGTGCATACACACATAATCAGAATCACAGGTACATACACACATAGACACATAATCAGAAACAGAAATGTATACGCACATATGCACATAATCAGAATCACAGGTGCATAGACGCAGACACACATAATCAGAATCACAGGTGCATACACACATAATCAGAATCACCGGTGCATACACACATACCCACATAATCAGAATAACAGGTGCACATACATATAATCAGAATCACAGCTGCATACACACATACGCACATAATTAGAATCACAGGTGCATACACAGATAATCACAATCACAGATGCATACACAATACATGCATAATCAGAATCACAGGTGCATAGACACAGACAGACATAATCAGAATCACAGCTGCATACACACATATGCACATAATCACAATCACAGGTGCATACACACACATACACATAATCAGAATCACAGGTGCATACACACATACGCGCATAATCAGAATCACAGGTGCATACACACATACGCACATAATCAGAATCACAGGTGCATACACACACATGCACATAATCAGAATCACAAGTGCATACATACATACACACATAATTAGAATCACAGATACATACACACATATGCACATAATCACAATCACAAGTGCATACATACACACACATACACATAATCAGAATCACAGGTGCATACACACATATGCACATAATTAGAATCACAGGTGTATACACACATACGCATATAATCAGAATCACAGATGCATACACACATATGCACATAATCACAATCACAAGTGCATACACACACATAAACATAATCAGAATCACAGGTGCATACACACATATGCACATAATTAGAATCACAGGTGTATACACACATACGCATATAATCAGAATCACAGGTGCATACACACATACGCACATAATCAGAATCACAGGGGCATACACACAAACGCATATAATCAGAATCACGGGTGCATACACACATATGCACATAATCACAATCACAGGTGCATACACACACATACACATAATCAGAATCACAGGTGCGTACACATATACGCACATAATTAGAATCACAGGTGTATACACACATACGTGCAAAATCAGAATCACAGGTGCATATACACATATGCACATAATCAGAATCACGGGTGCATACCCACTTACGCATATAATCAGAATCACGGGTGCATACACATAAGCACATAATCAGAATCACAGGTGCATACACACATGCACACATAATCAGAATCACAGGTGCATACACACATAATCAGAATAACAGGTGCATACACACATACGCACATAGTCAGAATCACAGATGCATACACACATATGCACATAATCACAGTCACAGGTGCATACACACACATACACATAATCAGAATCACAAGTGCATACACACAAACACACATAATTAGAATCACAGGTGTATACACAGATAATCAGAATCACAGATGCATACACAATACACACAATAATCAAAATTACAGGTGGATACACACATATGCACATAATCAAAATCACAGGTGCATACACACATACGCACATAATCAGAATCACAGGTGCATACACACATACATGCATAATCAGAATCACAGGTGCATAGACACAGACACACATAATCAGAATCACAGGTGCATACACACATAATCAGAATCACAGGTCCATAGACACATACGCACACAATCAGAATCCCTGGCACATACACACATATACACATAATCAGAAACACAAGTGTATACACACATATGCACATAATCAGAATTACAGGTCCATACACACATACGCACATAATTAGAATCACAGGTGTATACACAGATATGCGCATAATCAGAATCACAGGTGCATACACACATACATATAATCAAAATCATGGGTGCATACACATACGCACAGAGAATCAAGGGTGCATACACACATACACACATAATCAGAATCCCAAGTGCATACACACATACACACATAATCAGAATCACAGGTGCATACACACATAATCAGAATCACAGGTGCATACACACATACACACATAATCAGAATCACAGATGCATAGACACATATGCACATAATCACAATCACAGATGCATACACACATATACACATAATCAGAATCACAAGTGCATACACACAAACACACATAATCAGAATCACAGGTGCATACACACATACACACATAATCAGAATCACAGATGCATACACACATATGCAAATAATCATAATCACAGGTGCATACACACACATACACATAGCCAGAATCACAAGTGACTACACACAAACACACATAATCAAAATCACAGGTGCATACATGCATAATCAGAATCACAGGTGCATACACACATATGCAAATAATCAGAATCACGGGTGCATACACACATATGCACATAATCAGAATCACAGGTGCATACACACATACGCACATAATCAGAATCACAGGTGCATACACACATATGCACATAATCAGAATCACAGGTGCATGCACACATACACACATAGAATCACAGGTGCATACACACATATGCACATAATCAGAATCACAGGTGCATACACACATATGCACATAATCAGAATTACAAGTGCATACACACATACACACATAATCAGAATCACAGGTGCATACACACATATGCACATAATCAGAATTACAGTTGCATGCACACATATGCACATAATCAGAATTACAGGTGCATACACACATACGCACATAATCAGAATCACAGGTGCATACACACATACGCACATAATCAGAATCACAGGTGCATGCACACATGCACACATAGAATCACAGGTGCATACACACATATGCACATAATCAGAATCACAGGTGCATACACACACACAAACATAATCAGAATCACAAGTGCATACACACACACAAACATAATCAGAATCACAGATGCATAGACACATATGCACATAATCAGAATCACAGGTGCATACACACACACATAATCAGAATCACAGGTGCATACACACATATGCACATAATCAGAATCACAGGTGCATACACACATACACACATAATCAGAATCACAGGTGCATACACACATATGCACATAATCACAATCACAGGTGCATACACACACATACACATAATCAGAATCACAAGTGCATACACACATACACACATAATTAGAATCACAGGTGTATACACAGATAATCAGAATCACAGATGCATACACAATACACACAATAATCAAAATTACAGGTGCATACACACATATGCACATAATCAAAATCACAGGTGCATACACACATACGCACATAATCAGAATCACAGGTGCATACACACATACATGCATAATCAGAATCACAGGTGCATAGACACAGACACACATAATCAGAATCACAGGTGCATACACACATAATCAGAATCACAGGTCCATAGACACATACGCACACAATCAGAATCACTGGTACATACACACATATGCACATAATCAGAATTACAGGTCCATACACACATAATCAGAATCGCAGGTGCATACACACATACGCACATAATTAGAATCACAGGTGTATACACAGATATGCGCATAATCAGAATCACAGGTGCATACACACATACGCACATAATCAAAATCATGGGTGCATACACACATACGCACAGAGAATCAAGGGTGCATACACACATACGCACATAATCAGAATCCCAAGTGCATACACACATACACACATAATCAGAATCACAGGTGCATACACACATAATCAGAATCACAGGTGCATACACACATACACACATAATCAGAATCACAGATGCATAGACACATATGCACATAATCACAATCACAGATGCATACACACATACACATAATCAGAATCACAAGTGCATACACACAAACACACATAATCAGAATCACAGGTGCATACACACATACACACATAATCAGAATCACAGATGCATACACACATATGCACATAATCATAATCGCAGGTGCATACACACAACTACACATAGCCAGAATCACAAGTGACTACACACAAACACACATAATCAGAATCACAGGTGCATACACGCATAATCAGAATCACAGGTGCATACACACATATGCAAATAATCAGAATCACAGGTGCATACACACATATGCACATAATCAGAATCACAGGTGCATACACACATATGCACATAATCAGAATCACAGGTGCATGCACACATACACACATAGAATCACAGGTGCATACACACATATGCACATAATCAGAATCACAGGTGCATACACACATATGCACATAATCAGAATTACAAGTGCATACACACATACACACATAATCAGAATCACAGGTGCATACACACATATGCACATAATCAGAATTACAGGTGCATGCACACATACGCACATAATCAGAATCACGGGTGCATACACACATACTCACATAATCAGAATCACAGGTGCATACACACATACGCACATAATCAGAATCACAGTTGCATGCACACATGCACACATAGAATCACAGGTTCATACACACATATGCACATAATCAGAATCACAGGTGCATACACACATATGCACATAATCAGAATCACAAATGCATACACACATACACACATAATCAGAATCACAGGTGCATGCACACATAATCAGAATCACAGGTGCATACACACATATGCACATAATCAGAATCACAGGTGCATACACACATGCACACATAATCAGAATAACAGATGCATGCACACATATGCACATAATCACAATCACAGGTGCATACACACACATACACATAATCAGAATCACTGGTGCATACACACACATACACATAATCAGAATCACAAGTGCATACACACATACACACATAATTAGAATCACAGATGCATACACACATATGCACATAATCACAATCACAGGTGCATACCCACACATACACATCATCAGAATCACAGGTGCATACACACATACGCACATAATTAGAATCACAGGTGTATACACACATACGCACATAATCAGAATCACAGGTGCATGCACACATACGCACATAATCAGAATCACGAGTGCATACACACTTACGCATATAATCAAATTCACAGGTGCATACACACATAAGCACATAATCAGAATCAAAGGTGCATACACACATGCACACATAATCAGAATCACAGGTGCATACACACATAATCAGAGAAACAGGTGCATACACACATACGCGCATAGTCTGAATCACAGATGCATACACACATATGCACATAATCACAATCACAGGTGCATACACACACATACACATAATCAGAATCACAAGTGCATACACACACACACACATAATCAGAATCACAGGTGCATACAAACATACACACATAATCAGAATCACAGATGCATACACACATATGCACATAATCACAAATACAGGTGCATACACACACATACACATAATCAGAATCACAAGTGCATACACACAAACAAACATAATCAGAATCACAGATGCATACACACATATGCACATAATCAAAATCACAGGTGCATACACACACATACACATATTCAGAATCACAGGTGCATACACACATATGCACATAATCAGAATCACAGGTGCATACATACATACACACATAATCAGAATCAAAGATGCACACACACATATGCACATAATCACAATCACAGGTGCATATACACACACATACACATAATCATAATCACAAGTGCATACACACAAACACACATAATCAGAATCACAGGTGCATACACACATAATCAGAATCACAGGTGCATACACACATATGCACATAATCAGAATCACAGGTTCATACACACATACACACATAATAAGAATCACAGGTGCATAAACACATACCCACATAATCAGAATCACAGGTGCACATACATATAATCAGAATCACAGCTGCATACACACATACGCACATAATTAGAATCACAGGTGCATACACAGATAATCAGAATCACAGATGCATACACAACACATGCATAATCAGAATCACAGGTGCATAGACGCAGACACACATAATCAGAATCACAGGTGCATACACACATAATCAGAATCACAGGTACATACAGACATAGACACATAATCAGAAACAGAAATGTATACGCACATATGCACATAATCAGAATTACAGGTGCATACACACATAATCAGAATCACAGGTGCATACACACATACGCACATAATTAGAATCACAGGGGTATACAGACATATATACATAATCAGAATCACAGGTGCATATACACATATGCACATAATCAGAATCATGGGTGCATACACACATACGCACAAAGAATCACGGGTGTATACACACATAAGCACATAATCAGAATCACAAGTGCATACACACAAACACACATAACCAGAATCACAGGTGCATACACAACTAATCAGAATCACAGGTGCATACACACATATACACATAATCAGAATCACAAGTGCATACACACATATACACATAATCAGAATCACAGGTGCATACACACATACGCACATAATCAGAATTACAGGTGCATACACACATATGCACATAATCAGAATCACGGGTGCATACACACATGGGCACATAATCAGACTCACAGTTGCATACACACATACGCACATAATCAGAATCACAGGTGCATGCACACATGCACACAGAGAATCACAGGTACATACTCACATATGCACATAATCAGAATCACAGGTGCATACACACATACACACATAATCAGAACACAGATGCATAGACACATATGCACATAATCACAATCACAGATGCATACACACACAGAATCACAAGTGCATACACACAAACACACATAATCAGAATCACAGGTGCATACACACATATGCACATAATCAGAATCACAGGTGCATACACACATATGCACATAATCATAATCGCAGGTGCATACACACACATACACATAGCCAGAATCACAAGTGACTACACACAAACACACATAATCAGAATCACAGGTGCATACACGCATAATCAGAATCACAGGTGAATACACACATATGCAAATAATCAGAATCACGGGTGCATACACACATATGCACATAATCAGAATCACAGGTGCATACACACATATGCACATAATCAGAATCACAGGTGCATACACACATATGCACATAATCAGAATCACAGGTGCATGCACACATGCACACATAGAATCACAGGTGCATACACACATATGCACATAATCAGAATCACAGGTGCATACACACATATGCACATAATCAGAATTACAAGTGCATACACACATACACACATAATCAGAATCACAGGTGCATACACAGATATGCACATAATCAGAATTACAGGTGCATGCACACATACGCACATAATCAGAATCACGGGTGCATACACACATACTCACATAATCAGAATCACAGGTGCATACACACATACGCACATAATCAGAATCACAGTTGCATGCACACATAGAATCACAGGTGCATACACAGATATGCACATAATCAGAATCACAGGTGCATACACACACATGCACATAATCAGAATCACAAATGCATACACACATACACACATAATCAGAATCACAGGTGCATGCACACATAATCAGAATCACAGGTGCATACACACATATGCACATAATCAGAATCACAGGTGCATACACACATGCACCCATAATCAGAATAACAGATGTATGCACACATATGCACATAATCACAATCACAGGTGCATACACACATACACATAATCCCAATCACTGGTGCATACACACACACATACACATAATCAGAATCACAAGTGCATACACACATACACACATAATCAGAATCACAGATGCATACACACATATGCACATAATCACAATCACAGGTGCATACACACACATAATCAGAATCACAGGTGCATACACAGATATGCACATAATTGGAATCACAGGTGTATACACACATACGCGCATAATCAGAATGACAGGTGCATACACATATACACATAATCAGAATCACATGTGCATACACACTTACGCATATAATCAGAATCACAGGTGCATACACACATAAGCACATAATCAGAATCAAAGGTGCATACACACATGCACACATAATCAGAATCACAGGTGCATACACACATAATCAGAGAAACAGGTGCATACACACATACGCGCATAGTCTGAATCACAGATGCATACACACATATGCACATAATCACAATCACAGGTGCATACACACACATACACATAATCAGAATCACAAGTGCATACACACAAACACACATAATCAGAATCACAGGTGCATACAAAAATACACACATAATCAGAATCACAGATGCATACACACATATGCACATAATTACAATCACAGGTGCATACACACACATACACATAATCAGAATCACAAGTGCATACACACAAACAAACATAATCAGAATCACAGATGCATACACACATATGCACATAATCAAAATCACAGGTGCATACACACACATACACATATTCAGAATCACAGGTGCATACACACATATGCACATAATCAGAATCACAGGTGCATACATACATACACACATAATCAGAATCAAAGATGCACACACACATATGCACATAATCACAATCACAGGTGCATATACACACACATACACATAATCATAATCACAAGTGCATACACACAAACACACATAATCAGAATCACAGGTGCATACACACATAATCAGAATCACAGGTGCATACACACATATGCACATAATCAGAATCACAGGTTCATACACACATACACACATAATAAGAATCACAGGTGCATAAACACATACCTACATAATCAGAATCACAGGTGCACATACATATAATCAGAATCACAGCTGCATACACACATACGCACATAATTAGAATCACAGGTGCATACACAGATAATCAGAATCACAGATGCATACACAACACATGCATAATCAGAATCACAGGTGCATAGACGCAGACACACATAATCAGAATCACAGGTGCATACACACATAATCAGAATCACAGGTACATACACACATAGACACATAATCAGAAACAGAAATGTATACGCACATATGCACATAATCAGAATTACAGGTGCATACACACATAATCAGAATCACAGGTGCATACACACATACGCACATAATTAGAATCACAGGGGTATACAGACATATGCGCATAATCAGAATCACAGGTGCATATACACATATGCACATAATCAGAATCATGGGTGCATACACACATACGCACAAAGAATCACGGGTGTATACACACATAAGCACATAATCAGAATCACAAGTGCATACACACAAACACACATAACCAGAATCACAGGTGCATACACACCTAATCAGAATCACAGGTGCATACACACATATACACATAATCAGAATCACAAGTGCATACACACATATACACATAATCAGAATCACAGGTGCATACACACATACGCACATAATCAGAATTACAGGTGCATACACACATATGCACATAATAAGAATCACGGGTGCATACACACATGGGCACATAATCAGACTCACAGTTGCATACACACATACGCACATAATCAGAATCACAGGTGCATGCACACATGCACACATAGAATCACAGGTACATACTCACATATGCACATAATCAGAATCACAGGTGCATACACACATATGCACATAATTAGAATTGCAAAGGCATACACACACATACACACATAATCAGAATCACAGGTGTATACACACATAATCAGAATCACAGGTGCATACACACATATGCACATAATCAGAATCACAGGTGCATACACACATAATCAGAATCACAGATGCATGCACACATATGCACATAATCACAATCACAGGTGCATACACACATACACATAATCAGAATCACAAGGGCATACACACAAACACACATAATCAGAATTACAGGTGCATACACACATACACACATAATCAGAATCACAGATGCATACACACATATGCACATAATCACAATCATAGGTGCAAACACACACTTACACATAATCAGAATCACAAGTGCATACACACATACACACATAATCAGAATCACAGATGAATACACATATAAGCACATAATCACAATCACAGGTACATACACAAACATACACATAATCAGAATCACAGGTGTATACACACATACACACATAATCAGAATCACAGATGCATACACACATATGCACATAATCACAATCAGAGGTGCTTACACACACATACACATAATCAGAATCACATGTGCATACACACAAAGACAAATAATCAGAATCACAGGTGCATGCACGCATAATCAGAATCACAGGTGCATACACACATATGCACATAATCAGAATCACAGGTGCATACACACATACCCACATAATCAGAATCATAGGTGCACAGACATATAATCAGAATCACAGCTACATACACACATATGCACATAATTAGAATCACAGGTGCATACACAGATAATCAGAATCACAGATGCATACAGAATGCACACATAATCAGAATTACAGGTGCATAGACACATATGCACATAATCAGAATCACAGGTGCATACACACATACGCACATAATCAGAATCACAGGTGCATACACACATACATGCATAATCAGAATCACAGGATCATAGACACAGACACACATAATCAGAATCACAGGTGCATACACACATAATCAGAATCACAGGTACATAAACACATACACACATAATCAGAAACACAAGTGTATACACACACATGCACATAATCAGAATTACAGGTGCATACACACATAATCAGAATCACAGGTGCATACACACATACGCAAATAATTAGAATCACATGTGTATACACACATACGCACATAATCAGAATCACAGGTGCATACACACATACGTACATAATCAGAATCACGGGTGCATACACACATACGCACATAATCAGAATCACAGGTGCATACACACATGCACACATAATCAGAATCACAGGTGCATACACACATAATAAGAATAACAGGTGCATACACACATATGCACATAATCAGAATCAAAGGTGCATACACACATAAACATATAATCAGAATCACAGCTGCATACACACACACACATACACACATAATCAGAATCACAGGTGCATACACACATAGGCACATAACCAGAATCACAGGTGCATACACACATATGTACATAATCAGAATCACAGGTGCATACACACATAATCAGCATCATATGTGCATACATACATATGCACATAATCACAATCACAGGTGCATACACACACATACACATAATCAGAATAACAAGTGCATACACACAAACACACATAATCAGAATCACAGGTGCATACACACATAATCAGAATCACAGATGCATACACACATATGCACATAATTAGAATCACAGGTGCATACACACATACGCACATAATCAGAATTACAGTTGCATACACACATACGTACATAATCAGAATCACGAGTGCATACACACATACGCACATAATCAGAATCACAGGTGCATAAACACATAATCAGAATCACAGGTGAATCCACACATAATCAGAATCACAGGTGCATACACACATATGTACATAATCAGAATCACAGATGCATACACACATATGCACATAATCGCAATAACAGGTGCATACACACACATACACATAATCAGAATCACAAGTGCATACACACAAACACACATAATCAGAATCACAGGTACATACACACATAATCAGAATCACAGGTGCATACACACATATGCACATAATCAGAATCACAGGTTCATACACACATACACACATAATCAGAATCACAGGTGCATATACATATAATCAAAATCACAGCTGCATACACACATATGCACATAATTTGAATCACAGGTGCATACACAGATAATCAGAATCACAGATGCATACACAATACAAACATAATCAGAATTACAGGTGCATACACACATATGCACATAATCAGAATCACAGGTGCATACACACATATGCACATAATCAGAATCACAGGAGCATACACACATACATGCATAATCAGAATCACAGGTGCACAGACACATACACACATAATCAGAATCACAGGTGCATACATACATAATCAGAATCACAGGTGCATACACACATACGCACATAATCAGAATCACAGGTGCATACACACATAATCAGAATCACAGGTGCATACACACATACACACATAATCCGAATCACAGGTGCATGCACACATACACATATAATCAGAATCACAGGTGCATACACACATACACACATAACCAGAATCACAGGTGCATACACACACACATATATAATCAGAATCACAGGTGCATACACACATATGCACACAATCAGAATCACAGGTGCATACACACATATGCATGTAATCACAATCACGGGTGCAGACACACATACACACATAACCAGAATCACAGGTGCATACACACACACATATATAATCAGAATCACAAGTGCATACACACATATGCACATAATCACAATCACAAGTGTATACACACATACGCACATAATCAGAATCAAAGGTGCATACACATATAATCAGGACCACAGGTGCATACACACATACACACATAATCAGAATCACAGGTGAATACACACATACACACATAATCGGAATCACAAGTGCATACACACATGCACACATAATCAGAATAACAGGTGCATATACACATAATCAGAATCACAGGTGTATACACACATATACACATAATCAGAATCACAGGTGCATTCACACATATGCACATAATCAGAATCACGGGTGCATACACACATAAGCACATAATCAGAATCATGGGTGCATACACACATATGCACATAATCAGAATCACGGGTGCATACACACATACACACATAATCAGAATCACAGGTGCATACATACATAATCAGAATCACAGGTGCATACACACATACGCACATACTCAGAATCACAGGTGCATACTCACATAATCAAAATCACAGGTGCATACACACATACACGCATAATAAGAATCACAGGTGCATGCACCCATACACATATAATCAGAATCACAGGTGCATACACACATACACACATAATCAGAATAACAGGTGCATACACACATAATCAGAATCACAGGTGCACACGCACACACATATAATCAGAATCACAGGTGCATACACACATATGCACATAATCAGAATCACAGGTACATACACACATACGCACATAATCAGTACCACGGGTGCATACACACATACACACATACTCAGAATCACAGGTGCATCCATACATAATCAGCATCACAGATGCATACACACATATGCACATAATCACAATCAGAAGTGTATATACACATATGCACATAATCAGAATCAGAGGTGCATACACATATAATCATAATGACAGGTGCATACACACATACACACATAATCAAAATCACAGGTGAATACACACATAAACAAATAATCAGAATCACAGGTGTATACACACATATACACATAATCAGAATCACAGGTGCATTCACACATACGCACATAATCAGAATCACGGGTGCATACACACATAAGCACATAATCAGAATCATGGGTGCATACACACATATGCACATAATCAGAATCACAGGAGCATACACACATACATGCATAATCAGAATCACAGGTGCACAGACACATACACACATAATCAGAATCACAGGTGCATACACACATAATCAGAATCACAGGTGCATACATACATAATCAGAATCACAGGTGCATACATACATACGCACAAAATCAGAATCACAGGTGCATACACACATAATCAGAATCACAGGTGCATACACACATACACACATAATCAGAATCACAGGTGCATACACACATACACACATAATCAGAATCACAAGTGCATACACACATGCACACATAATCAGAATAACAGGTGCATATACACATAATCAGAATCACAGGTGTATACACACATATACACATAATCAGAATCACAGGTGCATTCACACATACGCACATAATCAGAATCACGGGTGCATACACACATAAGCACATAATCAGAATCATGGGTGCATACACACATATGCACATAATCAGAATCACGGGTGCATACACACATACACACATAATCAGAATCACAGGTGCATACATACATAATCAGAATCACAGGTGCATACACACATACGCACATACTCAGAATCACAGGTGCATACTCACATAATCAGAATCACAGGTGCATACACACATACACGCATAATCAGAATCACAGGTGCATGCACCCATACACATATAATCAGAATCACAGGTGCATACACACATACACACATAATCAGAATAACAGGTGCATATACACATAATCAGAATCACAGGTGTATACACACATATACACATAATCAGAATCACAGGTGCATTCACACATACGCACATAATCAGAATCACAGGTGCATACACACATAAGCACATAATCAGAATCATGGGTGCATGCACACATATGCACATAATCAGAATCACAGGAGCATACACACATACATGCATAATCAGAATCACAGGTGCACAGACACATACACACATAATCAGAATCACAGGTGCATACATACATAATCAGAATCACAGGTGCATACACACATACGCACATAATCAGAATCACAGGTGCATACACACATAATCAGAATCACAGGTGCATACACACATACACACATAATCAGAATCACAGGTGCATGCACACATACACATATAATCAGAATCACAGGTGCATACACACATACACACATAATCAGAATCACAGGTGCATACACACACACATATATAATCAGAATCACAGGTGCATACACACATATGCACACAATCAGAATCACAGGTGCATACACACATATGCATGTAATCAGAATCACGGGTGCAGACACACATACACACATATTCAGAATCACAGGTGCATCCACACATAATCAGCATCACAAGTGCATACACACATATGCACATAATCACAATCACAAGTGTATACACACATACGCACATAATCAGAATCAAAGGTGCATACACATATAATCAGGACCACAGGTGCATACACACATACACACATAATCAGAATCACAGGTGAATACACACATACACACATAATCAGAATCACAAGTGCATACACACATGCACACATAATCAGAATAACAGGTGCATATACACATAATCAGAATCACAGGTGTATACACACATATACACATAATCAGAATCACAGGTGCATTCACACATACGCACATAATCAGAATCATGGGTGCATACACACATATGCACATAATCAGAATCACGGGTGCATACACACATACACACATAATCAGAATCACAAGTGCATACATACATAATCAGAATCACAGGTGCATACACACATATGCACATACTCAGAATCACAGGTGCATACTCACATAATAAGAATCACAGGTGCATACACACATACACGGATAATCAGAATCACAGGTGCATGCACCCATACACATATAATCAGAATCACAGGTGCATACACACATACACACATAATCAGAATAACAGGTGCATATACACATAATCAGAATCACAGGTGTATACACACATATACACATAATCAGAATCACAGGTGCATTCACACATACGCACATAATCAGAATCACGGGTGCATACACAGATAAGCACATAATCAGAATCATGGGTGCATACACACATATGCACATAATCAGAATCACGGGTGCATACACACATACACAAATAATCAGAATCACAGGTGCATACATACATAATCAGAATCACAGGTGCATACACACATACGCACATACTCATAATCACAGGTGCATACTCACATAATCAGAATCACAGGTGCATACACACATACACGCATAATCAGAATCACAGGTGCATGCACCCATACACATATAATCAGAATCACAGGTGCATACACACATAATCAGAATCACAGATGCATACACACATATGCACATAATTAGAATCACAGGTGCATACACACATACGCACATAATCAGAATTACAGTTGCATACAAACATACGTACATAATCAGAATCACGAGTGCATACACACATACGCACATAATCAGAATCACAGGTGCATAAACACATAATCAGAATCACAGGTGAATCCACACACACATATATAATCAGAATCACAGGTGCATACACACATATGCACACAATCAGAATCACAGGTGCATACACACATATGCATGTAATCAGAATCACGGGTGCAGACACACATACGCACATAATCAGAATCACAGGTGCATCCACACATGATCAGCATCACAAGTGCATACACACATATGCACATAATCACAATCACAAGTGTATACACACATACGCACATAATCAGAATCAAAGGTGCATACACTTATAATCAGGACCACAGGTGCATACACACATACACACATAATCAGAATCACAGGTGAATACACACATACACACATAATCAGAATCACAAGTGCATACACACATGCACACATAATCAGAATAACAGGTGCATATACACATAATAAGAATCACAGGTGTATACACACATATACACATAATCAGAATCACAGGTGCATTCACACATATGCACATAATCAGAATCACAGGTGCATACACACATAAGCACATAATCAGAATCATGGGTGCATACACACATATGCACATACTCAGAATCACAGGTGCATACACACATACACGCATAATCAGAATCACAGGTGGATGCACCCATACACATATAATCAGAATCACAGGTGCATACACACATACACACATAATCAGAATAACAGGTGCATATACACATAATCAGAATCACAGGTGTATACACACATATACACATAATCAGAATCACAGGTGTATTCACACATACGCACATAATCAGAATCACGGGTGCATACACACATAAGCACATAATCAGAATCATGGGTGCATACACACATATGCACATAATCAGAATCACGGGTGCATACATACATAATCAGAATCACAGGTGCATACACACATACGCACATACTCAGAATCACAGGTGCATACTCACATAATCAGAATCACAGGTGCATAAATACATACACGCATAATCAGAATCGCAGGTGCATGCACCCATACACATATAATCAGAATCACAGGTGCATACACACATAATCAGAATCACAGATGCATACACACATATGCACATAATTAGAATCACAGGTGCATACACACATACGCACATAATCAGAATTACAGTTGCATACACACATACGTACATAATCAGAATCACGAGTGCATACACACATACGCACATAATCAGAATCACAGGTGTATAAACACATAATCAGAATCACAGGTGAATCCACACATAATCAGAATCACAGGTGCATATACACATATGTACATAATCAGAATCACAGATGCATACACACATATGCACATAATCGCAATCACAGGTGCATACACACACATACACATAATCAGAATCACAAGTGCATACACACAAACACACATAATCAGAATCACAGGTGCATACACGCATAATCAGAATCACAGGTGCATACACACATATGCACATAATCAGAATCACAGGTTCATACACACATACACACATAATCAGAATCACAGGTGCATATACACATACCCACATAATCAGAATCACAGGTGCACATACGTATAATCAAAATCACAGCTGTATACACACATATGCACATAATTTGAATCACAGGTGCATACACAGATAATCAGAATCACAGATGCATACACAATACAAACATAATCAGAATTACAGGTGCATACACACATATGCACATAATCAGAATCACAGGTGCATACACACATATGCACATAATCAGAATCACAGGAGCATACACACATACATGCATAATCAGAATCACAGGTGCACAGACACATACACACATAATCAGAATCACAGGTGCATACATACATAATCAGAATCACAGGTGCATACACACATCCTCACATAATCAGAATCACAGGTGCATACACACATAATCAGAATCACAGGTGCATACACACATACACACATAATCAGAATCACAGGTGCATGCACACATACACATATAATCAGAATCACAGGTGCATACACACATACACACATAATCAGAATCACAGGTGAATCCACACACACATATATAATCAGAATCACAGGTGCATACACACATATGCACACAATCAGAATCACAGGTGCATACACACATATGCATGTAATCAGAATCACGGGTGCAGACACACATACGCACATAATCAGAATCACAGGTGCATCCACACATAATCAGCATCACAAGTGCATACACACATATGCACATAATCACAATCACAAGTGTATACACACATACGCACATAATCAGAATCAAAGGTGCATACACATATAATCAGGACCACAGGTGCATACACACATACACACATAATCAGAATCACAGGTGAATACACACATACACACATAATCAGAATCACAAGTGCATACACACATGCACACATAATCAGAATAACAGGTGCATATACACATAATCAGAATCACAGGTGTATACACACATATACACATAATCAGAATCACAGGTGCATTCACACATATGCACATAATCAGAATCACGGGTGCATACACACATAAGCACATAATCAGAATCATGGGTGCATACACACATAAGCACATAATCAGAATCACGGGTGCATACACACATACACACATAATCAGAATCACAGGTGCATACATACATAATCAGAATCACAGGTGCATACACACATACGCACATACTCAGAATCACAGGTGCATACTCACATAATCAGAATCACAGGTGCATACACACATATGCACACAATCAGAATCACAGGTGCATACACACATATGCATGTAATCAGAATCACGGGTGCAGACACACATACACACATACTCAGAATCACAGGTGCATCCACACATAATCAGCATCACAAGTGCATACACACATATGCACATAATCACAATCACAAGTGTATACACACATACGCACATAATCAGAATCAAAGGTGCATACACATATAATCAGGACCACAGGTGCATACACACATACACACATAATCAGAATCACAGGTGAATACACATATACACACATAATCAGAATCACAAGTGCATACACACATGCACACATAATCAGAATAACAGGTGCATATACACATAATCAGAATCACAGGTGTATACACACATATACACATAATCAGAATCACAGGTGCATTCACACATACGCACATAATCAGAATCATGGGTGCATACACACATATGCACATAATCAGAATCACGGGTGCATACACACATACACACATAATCAGAATCACAAGTGCATACATACATAATCAGAATCACAGGTGCATACACACATATGCACATACTCAGAATCACAGGTGCATACTCACATAATCAGAATCACAGGTGCATACACACATACACGCATAATCAGAATCACAGGTGCATGCACCCATACACATATAATCAGAATCACAGGTGCATACACACATACACACATAATCAGAATAACAGGTGCATATACACATAATCAGAATCACAGGTGTATACACACATATACACATAATCAGAATCACAGGTGCATTCACACATACGCACATAATCAGAATCACAGGTGCATACACACATAAGCACATAATCAGAATCATGGGTGCATACACACATATGCACATAATCAGAATCACGGGTGCATACACACATACACACATAATCAGAATCACAGGTGCATACATACATAATCAGAATCACAGGTGCATACACACATACGCACATACTCAAAATCACAGGTGCATACTCACATAATCAGAATCACAGGTGCATACACACATACACGCATAATCAGAATCACAGGTGCATGCACCCATACACATATAATCAGAATCACAGGTGCATACACACATTATCAGAATCACAGATGCATACACACATATGCACATAATTAGAATCACAGGTGCATACACACATACGCACATAATCAGAATTACAGTTGCATACAAACATACGTACATAATCAGAATCACGAGTGCATACACACATACACACATAATCAGAATCACAGGTGCATAAACACATAATCAGAATCACAGGTGAATCCACACACACATATATAATCAGAATCACAGGTGCATACACACATATGCACACAATCAGAATCACAGGTGCATACACACATATGCATGTAATCAGAATCACGGGTGCAGACACACATACGCACATAATCAGAATCACAGGTGCATCCACACATAATCAGCATCACAAGTGCATACACACATATGCACATAATCACAATCACAAGTGTATACACACATACGCACATAATCACAATCAAAGGTGCATACACATATAATCAGGACCACAGGTGCATACACACATACACACATAATCAGAATCACAGGTGAATACACACATACACACATAATCAGAATCACAAGTGCATACACACATGCACACATAATCAGAATAACAGGTGCATATACACATAATCAGAATCACAGGTGTATACACACATATACACATAATCAGAATCACAGGTGCATTCACACATATGCACATAATCAGAATCACGGGTGCATACACACATAAGCACATAATCAGAATCATGGGTGCATACACACATATGCACATAATCAGAATCACGGGTGCATACACACATACACACATAATCAGAATCACAGGTGAATACATACATAATCAGAATCACGGGTGCATACACACATAAGCACATAATCAGAATCACGGGTGCATACACACATATGCACATAATCAGAATCACGGTGCATACACACATACAGACATAATCAGAATCACAGGTGCATACATACATAATCAGAATCACAGGTGCATACACACATACGCACATACTCAGAATCACAGGTGCATACTCACATAATCAGAATCACAGGTGCATACACACATACACGCATAATCAGAATCACAGGTGCATGCACCCATACACATATAATCAGAATCACAGGTGCATACACACATACACATAATCAGAATAACAGGTGCATATACACATAATCAGAATCACAGGTGTATACACACATATACACATAATCAGAATCACAGGTGCATTCACACATACGCACATAATCAGAATCACGGGTGCATACACACATAAGCACATAATCAGAATCATGGGTGCATACACACATATGCACATAATCAGAATCACGGGTGCATACACACATACACACATAATCAGAATCACAGGTGCATACATACATAATCAGAATCACAGGTGCATACACACATACGCACATACTCAGAATCACAGGTGCATACTCACATAATCAGAATCACAGGTGCATACACACATACACGCATAATCAGAATCACAGGTGCATGCACCCATACACATATAATCAGAATCACAGGTGCATACACACATAATCAGAATCACAGATGCATACACACATATGCACATAATTAGAATCACAGGTGCATACACACATACGCACATAATCAGAATTACAGTTGCATACACACATACGTACATAATCAGAATCACGAGTGCATACACACATACGCACATAATCAGAATCACAGGTGCATAAACACATAATCAGAATCACAGGTGAATCCACACATAATCAGAATCACAGGTGCATACACACATATGTACATAATCAGAATCACAGATGCATACACACATATGCACATAATCGCAATCACAGGTGCATACACACACATACACATAATCAGAATCACAAGTGCATACACACAAACACACATAATCAGAATCACAGGTGCATACACGCATAATCAGAATCACAGGTCCATACACACATATGCACATAATCAGAATCACAGGTTCATACACACATACACACATAATCAGAATCACAGGTGCATATACACATACCCACATAATCAGAATCACAGGTGCACATACATATAATCAAAATCACAGCTGCATACACACATATGCACATAATTTGAATCACAGGTGCATACACAGATAATCAGAATCACAGATGCATACACAATACAAACATAATCAGAATTACAGGTGCATACACACATATGCACATAATCAGAATCACAGGTGCATACACACATATGCACATAATCAGAATCACAGGAGCATACACACATACATGCATAATCAGAATCACAGGTGCACAGACACATACACACATAATCAGAATCACAGGTGCATACATACATAATCAGAATCACAGGTGCATACACACATGCGCAAATAATCAGAATCACAGGTGCATACACACATAATCAGAATCACAGGTGCATACACACATACACACATAATCAGAATCACAGGTGCATGCACACATACACATATAATCAGGACCACAGGTGCATACACACATACACACATAATCAGAATCACAGGTGAATACACACATACACACATAATCAGAATCACAAGTGCATACACACATGCACACATAATCAGAATAACAGGTGCATATACACATAATCAGAATCACAGGTGTATACACACATATACACATAATCAAAATCACAGGTGCATGCACACATACACATATAATCAGGACCACAGGTGCATACACACATACACACATAATCAGAATCACAGGTGAATACACACATACACACATAATCAGAATCACAAGTGCATACACACATGCACACATAATCAGAATAACAGGTGCATATACACATAATCAGAATCACAGGTGTATACACACATATACACATAATCAAAATCACAGGTGCATTCACACATACGCACATAATCAGAATCATGGGTGCATACACACATAAGCACATAATCAGAATCATGGGTGCATACACACATATGCACATAATCAGAATCACGGGTGCATACACACATACACACATAATCAGAATCACAGGTGCATACATACATAATCAGAATCACAGGTGCATACACACATATGCACATACTCAGAATCACAGGTGCATACTCACATAATCAGAATCACAGGTGCATTCACACATACACGCATAATCAGAATCACAGGTGCATGCACCCATACACATATAATCAGAATCACAGGTGCATACACACATACACACATAATCAGAATGACAGGTGCACACGCACACACATATAATCAGAATCACAGGTGCATACACACATATGCACATAATCAGAATCACAGGTACATACACACATACGCACATAATCAGTACCACGGGTGCATACACACATACACACATACTCAGAATCACAGGTGCATCCATACATAATCAGCATCACAGGTGCATACACACATATGCACATAATCACAATCAGAAGTGTATATACACATATGCACATAATCAGAATCAGAGGTGCATACACATATAATCATAATGACAGGTGCATACACACATACACACATAATCAAAATCACAGGTGAATACACACATAAACAAATAATCAGAATCACAGGTGTATACACCCATATACACATAATCAAAATCACAGGTGCATTCACACATACGCACATAATCAGAATCATGGGTGCATACACACATAAGCACATAATCAGAATCATGGGTGCATACACACATATGCACATAATCAGAATCACGGGTGCATACACACATACACACATAATCAGAATCACAGGTGCATACATACATAATCAGAATCACAGGTGCATACACACATATGCACATACTCAGAATCACAGGTGCATACTCACATAATCAGAATCACAGGTGCATTCACACATACACGCATAATCAGAATCACAGGTGCATGCACCCATACACATATAATCAGAATCACAGGTGCATACACACATACACACATAATCAGAATCACAGGTGCACACGCACACACATATAATCAGAATCACAGGTGCATACACACATATGCACATAATCAGAATCACAGGTACATACACACATATGCACATAATCAGTACCACGGGTGCATACACACATACACACATACTCAGAATCACAGGTGCATCCATACATAATCAGCATCACAGGTGCATACACACATATGCACATAATCACAATCAGAAGTGTATATACACATATGCACATAATCAGAATAACAGGTGCATGCACACATAATCAGAATCACAAGTGTATACACACATACGCACATAATCAGAATCACAGGTGCATACACACATATGCACATAATCAGAATCATGGGTGCATACACACATAAACAGAATCACAGGTGCATACATACATAATCAGAATCACAGGTGAATACAAACATAATCAGAATCACAGGTGCATACACACATAGACACATAATCAGAATCACAGGTGCATGCACACTTACAAATATAATCAGAATCACAGGTGCATACACACATACACACATAATCAGAATCACAGGTGTATACACACACATATATATAATTAGAATCACAGGTGCATACACACATATGCACACAATCAGAATCACAGGTGCATACACACATACGCATGTAATCAGAATCACGGGTGCATACACACATACACACATACTCAGAATCACAGGTGCATCCACACATAATCAGCATCACAAGTGCATACACACGTATGCACATAATCACAATCACAAGTATATACACACATACGCACATAATCAGAATCAGAGGTGCATACACATATAATCAGGACCACAGGTGCATACACACATACACACATACTCAGAATCACAGGTGCATCCACACATAATCAGCATCACAAGTGCATACACACGTATGCACATAATCACAATCACAAGTGTATACACACATACACACATAATCAGAATCACAGGTGCATGCACACATACACACTTAATCAGAATCACAGGTGCGCATGCACACACATATAATCAGAATCACAGGTGCATACACACATATGCACATAATCAGAATCACAGGTACATACACACATACGCACATAATCAGAACCACGGGTGCATACACACATACACACATACTCAGAATCACAGGTGCATCCATACATAATCAGCATCACAGGTGCATACACACATATGCACATAATCACAATCAGAAGTGTATATACACATACGCACATAATCAGAATCAGAGGTGCATGCACATATAATCAGAATGACAGGTGCATACACACATACACACATAATCAAAATCACAGGTGAATACACACATAAACAAATAATCAGAATCACAAGTGTATACACACATGCGCACATAATCAGAATAACAGGTGCATGCACACATAATCAGAATCACAGGTGTATACACACATATGCACATAATCAGAATCATGGGTGCATACACACATAATCTGAATCACAGGTGCATACATACATAGACACATAATCAGAATCACAGGTGCATGTACACGTACAAATATAATCAAAATCACAGGTGCATACACACATACACACATTATCAGAATCACAGGTGCATACACACACACACATATATAATCAGAATCACAGGTGCATACACACATATGCACACAATCAGAATCACAGGTGCATACACACATACGCATGTAATCAGAATCACGGGTGCATACACACATACACACATACTCAGAATCACAGGTGCATCCACACATAATCAGCATCACAAGTGCATACACACGTATGCACATAATCACAATCACAAGTGTATACACACATACGCACATAATCAGAATCAGAGGTGCATACACATATAATCAGGACCACAGGTGCATACACACATACACACATACTCAGAATCACAGGTGCATCCACACATAATCAGCATCACAAGTGCATACACACGCATGCACATAATCACAATCACAAGTGTATACACACATACACACATAATCAGAATCACAAGTGTATAAACACATGCGCACATAATCAGAATAACAGGTGCATATACACATAATCAGAATCACAGGTGTATACACACATATGCACATAATCAGAATCACAGGTGCATTCACACATACACACATAATCAGAATCAAAGGTGCATGCACACATACGCACATAATCAGAATCACGGGTGCATACACACATATGCACATAATCAGAATCATGGGTGCATACACACATATGCACATAATCAGAATCACGGTTGCATACACACATACACACATAATCAGAATCACAGGTGCATACATACATAATCAGAATCACAGGTGCATACACACATACGCACATACTCAGAATTACAGGTGCATACACACACACACATATAATCAGAATCACAGGTGCATATACACACACACATATAATCAGAATCATAGGTGCATACATACATAAGCACATAATCAGAATCACAGGTGCATACACACATATGCAAATAATCAGAACCACGGGTGCATACATACATACACACATACTCAAAATCACAGGTGCATCCATACATAATCAGCATCACAGGTGCATACACACATATGCACATAATCACAATCACAAGTGTATACACACATACGCACATAATCAGAACCAGAGGTGCATACACATATAATCAGAACCACAGGTGCATACACATATACACACATAATCAGAATCACAGGTGAATACACACATACACACATAATCAGAATCACAAGTGTATACACACATGCGCACATAATCAGAATATCAGGTGCATACACACATAATCAGAATCACAGGTGTATACACACATATGCACATAATCAGAATCACAGGTGCATACACACATATGCACATAATCAGAATCACGGGTGCATACACACATACGCACATAATCAGAATCACGGGTGCATACACACATATGCACATAATCAGAATCACAGATGCATACAAACATACGCACATAATCAGAATCACAGGTGCATACACACATATGCACATAATCAGAATCACGGGTGGATACACACATACGCACATAATCAGAATCACAGGTGCATACATACATAATCAGAATCACAGGTGCATACACACATATGCACATAATCAGAATCACAGGTGCATACACACATAATCATAATCACAGGTGCATACACACATACACACATTATCAGAATCACAGGTGCATGCACACGTACACATATAATCAGAATCACAGGTGCATACACACATACACACATAATCAGAATCACAGGTGCATACACACATACACACATACTCAGAATCACAGGTGCATCTACACATAATCAGTATCACATGTGCATACACACATATGCACATATAATCAGAACCACAGGTGCATACACACATACACACATAATCAGAATCACAGGTGAATACACACATACACACATAATCAGAATCACAAGTGTATACACACATAATCAGAATAACAGGTGCATACACACATAATCAGAATCACAGGTGTATACACACATACGCACATAATCAGAATCACAGGTGCATACACACATATGCACATAATCAGAATCACGAGTGCATACACACATACGCACATAATCAGAATCATAGGTGCATACACACATATGCACATAATCAGAATCACAGGTGCATACACACATACGCACATAATCAGAATCACAGGTGCATACACACATACACACATAATCAGAATCACAGGTGCATGTACACATGCACATATAATCAGAATCACAGGTGCATACAAACATACACACATAATCAGAATCACAGGTGCATACACACACACATATAATCAGAATCACAGGTGCATACACACATATGCACATAATCAGAATGACAGGTGCATACAAAAATATGCCCATAATCAGAATCACAGGTGCATACACACATACTCAGAATCACAGGTGTATCCACACATAATCAGCATCACAGTTGCATACACACATATGCACATAATCACAATCACAAGTGTATACACACATACGCACATAATCAGAATTAGAGGTGCATATACATATAATCAGAACCACAGGTGCATACATACATACACACATAATCAGAATCACAGATGAATACACACATACACACATAATCAGAATCACAAGTGTATACACACATATGCACATAATCAGAATAACAGGTGCATACACACATAATCAGAATCACAGGTGTATACACACATACGCACATAATTTATTTATTTATTTATTTATTTTACATTTGTTAACCGGGCTAGTCTAGCTGGATACATATCCTTTTTCAGTAGAGGCCGAGAGAAAAAAACTCAGACAAAATGGTTAGACACAAGTTGAGTACAAGTTATACAAGATACATGGTTTGAAAAAAATACAAGTTATTGATAAGGGGACCTGTCACATATACAATAAGGGAAATAAATTTATCGTAGGAGTAATATGAGAGAAATAGCTCATCAGGTAAGATACAAATCAGCAGGTAATACATAGCTGTGAGGTTTTATATATAATAGTGTGTAGACTAGTTCAAGAGTCACCCGTTTCCATTGGGGTTGTGTGAATTTTAAAGATATGGAAGGGGACATGGTCCAGAGGGAAGGGGCCTAGATGGATTTGATATGAGAAGTTAGTCAGGTTCAAGACATGGGCATAGCCATTGTGTCTTGAGATATTCTTTCAGGTCGATTTTGAACTTATTGTGCAGGTTATAGTTCTCAGGTAGTTTGGCAGGAGTTCCATGGCTTGCCAATGGAGTTGGCAAAGAGGCATCACCGCCCGAGTTATTAGCTTTAATAGTTAGAATCTGGGTGCTGTTGGATGATCGCAGACTTGTTAGGTTTGTGTATGGGGTCAGTATACTACACAGTGAGGGAGTTCTATCTGGTTGATTAATTATTTTACAGGCTTCCGTGAGTTGATTAAGTTTGAGAAGGTTGGGTAGTTCCAACCAACCAAGTTTTCTCAGATTAAGACAATGGTGGGTGCGATATGGGGAACCTGTTATGAATCTAGCAATGTGGTTATAGGCCAGGGAGAGCATATTAAGTTCATCAGAATCACTGGTGCATACACACATGCACATAATCAGAATCATGGGTGCATACACACATATGCACATAATCAGAATGACGGGTGCATACACACATATGCACATAATCAGAATCACAGATGCATACACACATACGCACATAATCAGAATCACAGGTGCATACACACATACGCACATAATCAGAATCACAGGTGCATACACACATACACACATACACACATAATCAGAATCACCGGTGCATACATATATAATCAGAATCACAGGTGCATACACACATACGCACATAATCAGAATCACAGGTGCATACATACATAATCAGAATCACAGGTGCATAAACACATACACACATAATCAGAATCACAGGTGCCTGCACACGTACACATATAATCAGAATCACAGGTGCATACACACATACATACATTATCAGAATCACAGGTGCGTATACACACACACACACATATAATCAGAATCACAGGTGCATGCACACACATGCACATAATCAGAATCACGGGTGCATACACACATACACACATACTCAGAATTACAGATGCATCCACACATAATCAACATCACAGGTGCATACACACATATGCACATAATCACAATCACAGGTGCATAAATGCAATATATTAGCCTGGGAGACAAAGACATTAAAAGACAAAGTATTGAAGTAAGACATCAATTTCAAGAAGGGTTGAAATCAATAAACAATATATGAAGTAGGTTATATAAAAAAAAACGATTGTTGTACATAAAATCTACATAAATAGGGCAACCACAAAGATATCTACAGTTATATCCATAACCTCACAGGACGTACACAACGATGCACAGAACGTATTGTAAATGGCATCACCCACACTGAGCCAGAAGCCATTGACAACCTTTTGGCCTACAGGTTCAGCTCAAATTTCTCCCCTCAGTAGTCCAAATGAAATACCATGTACCACAATCCCCACCAATCATTACTAGAGACCAGGTCATCAATGCACGTTTCAAGGCCAAAAACACTGCATTGATAGGCCCCGATGACACCCTGGGATGTTTACTAAATAGTATGAAACATGACCTCTCTGGTCCACTTAAATCACTTTTCAACTGGAGACTTCAGTCAGGTTTTCTGCCCAAGAAATGGAAGATGGCTACAGTTGTTCCCTTCCACAAAGGAGGTCTAACCACTGATCCGGGTAACTACAGGCCCATAAGTCTTAACAACCTCATATGTAAGACCAAGGAAAGAATCATCATGCACATGATAAATGGGGGCATAGGTAACCTGAAAATTCTGGAACCATCATTGTTTGACTTTGTTAAAAGAAGGTGATGCTTATTAAATCGATTGGACATTTTTGAGAGAGTCAGAAAAACATTGGATGAATGTCAGACTGTGTACACAGCTTACCTTGACCTGGCCAAGGCTTCTGATACAATACCACACTCAGGCATTATAGACAAGCTCACTAATTTAGGTAATAACTCTTTTGTTACCCACTGGATAGCCAATTGGCTCACTGATAGGACCAAGGAGGTGGAAATAGGTGAGGCCACCTCCACCAAGAGGCCAGTCACTAGCGGTGTCCCCCAGGGCTCCATACTGTACCCGCTCCTTTTTGGCATCTAGTTACAGTAAAGAAAGCAAGTGCTGAAGGTTTATGGCTACCTAAGTTTGCAGATGATTGCAGTTGGGGGTTATTATCAACTCCCCTGTAGACACTAGCGTTCTCAAGAAGGTCTATTTCTGACTAAACAAAATGATGCCAAAGCCATGGTCTTAAACTCAATGCTAAGAAATGCATAAATGTATGCTTTGGGAAGCCAACCATCCCCGCTAATTACCAGGTTGATAATATGCCCCTAAGTGTTGACCAAGTGGTCAGGGATCTATGTACACACGTATACAGTAGCCTTACCTTCAACCACCATGTGGCCACAGTGGTGAGGAAATCCTTTTATGTTGCATAACTTATAAGTAAGGGAAAGGCATCTGGGTCCAAAGAGGTCATTATCTCACTCTACTCTGCCCGTATCAGACCAATCATAGAGTACAATGCTCCCTTTGGTATGTATCTAACCAGGCATATGCAACAACTAGAGTGACCTCCGAGGTTCTTTACAAAAAGGATATAAGGTATAATAAAATTGCCTTATGCAGAGCACCTTAAAGTCCTTTCTCTCTAGTCAGTCTCCTATAGATTGCTGAAGAGTGATCTATGCCTGGTTTACAAGGCATCCACAAACCCCACACTTATGAAGCTCCTACATATTCAGAAGTCAAAAGGTATCAGAAATACAAGGTCTAAGGACCTGAATTTTGTCTGTGACTTAAACAGAACATGCTGGAGAGTCAGATATGTGTCCCAGAGAATGCCCTTCCTACGGAACAGGCTACCTGTCCATGGGGAACTGAGTTAATCTATTAACCAGTTTAAGTACAACTTAGACCAGTGGATGGGGAATGGGAAATTTACACCAGGACTGGCACCCATGAGTAGGGAGTACTGAGCTGCTAGTACACTCAAGTGTACTAGCTTTTGATAGCATTTAGTCGAAAAACACAGCATTTATTGTATTTTCTGCCTATCTGAAAAAAAACTTGAAAAAAACAAAAAAAATACTCTTGTTTTCCATACTTTTCTAATAGTTTGTTCCAGTGATCAGATTTTGCTGATCCCTGGGCTTTGTCTTGGTTCCTGTTTTCTCCATTTTCCTTGTTTGGTCAAGGGGTAGTTTCTTTACTCACTAGTGGGAGAAGGAGTACTGAGCTGCCTGTTTGTCCTCAGAGGAGTGGTTTAAGGCAGTAACTTGTAGTTTATTGGCCATTTTGGGTCATTTCCTGTCTTTTCCAGCCCCTGCTATAAAGCACGCTTTGGCGGCTTTTCTGGCTATAGAGAACTCAGCACAGCTCCTCGTGGTGTCCAGCAGAGTTCCTAGAGCAGCAGAGACCAGAAAAGACAAACTTTCCAGATTCTAAGTATTTTTTCTGCATTTTCGACTTTTTAAGCCTTCGATTGCTATTTCTGCCTGTTTTATTCTGCTATTACCTGTTTTACTGTTTTTAATAGCTTGAATTGTTTATTGCACTTGCTTGTTTAAGTTTTGCTTAAAAGTTAAACAACAGGCTAATACACTCAAGTGTACTAGCTTTTGATAGCATTTAGTCGAAAAACACAGCATTTATTGTATTTTCTGCCTATCTGAAAAAAACTTGAAATAAAAATAAAAAAAAATACTCTTGTTTTCCATACTTTTCTAATAGTTTGCTCCAGTGATCAGATTTTGCTGATCCCTGGGCTTTGTCTTGGTTCCTGTTTTCTCCATTTTCCTTGTTTGGTCAAGGGGTAGTTTCTTTACTCACTAGTGGGAGTAGGGAGTACTGAGCTGCCTGTTTGTCCACAGAGGAGTGGTTTAAGGCAGTAACTTGTAGTTTATTGGCCATTTTGGGTCATTTCCTGTCTTTTCCAGCCCCTGCTATAAAGCATGCTTTGGCGGGCTTTTCTGGCTATAGAGAACTCAGCACAGCTCCTCGTGGTGTCCAGCAGAGTTCCTAGAGCAGCAGAGACCAGAAAAGACAAACTTTCCAGATTCTAAGTATTTTTTCTGCATTTTCGACTTTTTAAGCCTTTCGATTGCTATTTCTGCCTGTTTTATTCTGTTATTACCTGTTTTTACTGTTTTTAATAGCTTGAATTGTTTGTTGCACTTGCTTGTTTAAGTTTTGCTTAAAAGTTAAACAACAGGCTAATACACTCAAGTGTACTAGCTTTTGATAGCAATTAGTCGAAACACACAGCATTTATTGTATTTTCTGCCTATCTGAAAAAAAAAACTTGAAAAAAAAAAAATACTCTTGTTTTCCATACTTTCCTAATAGTTTGTTCCAGTGATCAGATTTGCTGATCCCTGGGCTTTGTCTTGGTTCCTGTGTTTCTCCATTTTCCTTGTTTGGTCAAGGGTAGTTTCTTTACTCACTAGTGGGAGTAGGGAGTACTGAGCTGCCTGTTTGTCCTCAGAGGAATGGTTTAAGGCAGTAACTTGTAGTTTATTGGCCATTTTGGGTCATTTCCTGTCTTTTCCAGCCCCCTGCTATAAAGCACGCTTTTAGCGCATTTGCGATGAAGTGAGCTGCCACTGTTGCACACTAGGGCAGTGCCGGTTAAGCAGGTTTAAACTATTCGGGCTACCTAAAGTCCACTCTTCAAATTTTCCCTTAAAACTACCTTCCTCGAACTATACTACTGATCAAATCAACGTATCCTATAACTAAAAAGATCATCTCTACTTGACTCCAAGTAGACTATTCTCTATCTGTTAAACCTAGCACTTGCTCCTACAGTACTTATTACCTTGATACGGCACTCTTGTCATAGATAGTACCCCAAAAAGGTAACCCCCATTTCTCGGTCACCCACGTCCCCCTGAATCTTTTTTAAAGTTTTTTGTCTATCCTTCTAGCATGTTGAGGGATCAGTTGCTAGTGTCCTCTCCTGCTCAGCTGGTGAACCTGGGAATATTGAGGCAATGTTACAATTGCCTCATGTACACAGACAACCCTCTCCTCCCACAAAACACAAATACATGCGAGAGATGCAACTATACGGCCAAACTGGAGGCTGAGCTCTCTCAACATAGGACTGGCAAGACCAGTCAGGAGGAGAAGGTTACCACACACACTATAGACTCAGTCTCACATAGTACCATTACAACCTCAAATCATACACATAAACACACAAAGACATACTCGGAGGCTCTGATCAAAAATCTACCAAAACAGCAGAGGCCACCAAAGCAGACACCCAAACAACCGCCACCTCAGAACACAACACCTGCAACACATAGACCTCACAGTCAGAGTGTCAAACAGTCACAGCCCTTAAGGCCAAACACAATGCCGGACACACTAGTCATTGGTGACTCCATAGTCAGACACACTGACGTCCCGCACACCAGACTGAGTAAGGAGAAGGTCACAGTAAGCTGCCTGTCGGGCGCTAGAATCTGCCACATAACGCAAGCACTCAGGTCTCTCAACAGCAGGTACAAATATGACTCAGTCATTGTCCACGCTGGTGTAAACGACCTGAGACATACCTCCTTGGACTACATGAAAAGAGACATTGAGGAGCTCTCTGATTATGTAGCCCAGGCAGGTATGACCCTGACCTTGAGCAGTATCCTACCTTCACCAAGAATGATGCCACAATACAGAGATAAGATGATCAGCTTTAACAATTGGCTTAAACACTGGTGTCATTCAAAGGGGATCCAGTATCTGTCTGCCTGGGATGACATGCTGGACAAGCCACGCTGCTTCAAGGGATGGCTTGCACCTGTCACCCCTGGGATTCCGGATATTGGCAAAGGCTCTTGCCACCCCATAGTGCCTTTTTAGGCAAGGCTCAAATTCTAAACCTACCACCCTAGAACACAAAAAGGAAAAAACTAAGGGTAATGCTGCTCAATGCCAGAAGTCTAAATCTCAAAATGCACGCACTCGAGGCCCTTCTCAGTATGGAGAACATCGATGTCTGTGCTGTGACAGAAACCTGGTTCAAGGCTCCTGAGAGCACCCCAGCGCTATCAGGTTTTACCTCATATCATGCGTTCCGCCCCAAAATCCGGACAATACCAAGAAAGGAGGGGGTATCCATATTCATCAAGGACACCCACACCTCAAGACTGGTGGCAACGCACGATGCATCGGAGACCATCCAGGTGCAATTAACCATAGGCAAGACTGCTCTGCAAATTGTAGCATGTTACAGGCCACCCTCACAAACTCAGGAACCTCACATGGCCTTCCTGAAAACACTAGAGGGATAAATGTATCACCAAACACCATCATACTAGGTGACTTCAATTACCCTAATATAGACTGGGAACACTACTCAAGCCCAAACACCCTAGCCCAAAAGTTCCTGGAATTCATAAACTCAAATGCCATGGAACAACTAGTCACCATCCCCACAAGAGGAGATAACATACTTGATCTCATCATCATGAACATGGGAGCACAATGTTCAACACCGAAGTATACCCCTCACTGGTGAGATCAGATCACAAACTAATCTCGCTGGAGGTCCTCATCCCACCCCACCTGAAATAAAAAGACCACAGTAAAGAACTTCTCAAAAGCCGACTTCACACTTCTAAAGACTAGTGTGGTCTCCTTTATGGCCCCGAGTCATGGAAAACAGTACTCAAGCCGCTGAATCACTTACAAATGCCTTCTACCAGCACCTGCAGGACTGCATGGATAAGGCAATCCCAAGCAAAACAAAGACTCTTTGTACCAAAGGCAAGCGTCCAGTCTGGTGGACCCCAGCCATAAACAAACTCTACAACAAAAGGAGGAAGCTACTACAAGATAGAGCAAAATCCTTAAAAGGTAAGACACCCTTGATCACTATAAGTAAAAACTAAGAGCTCTCATAAAATCATCCAAAGCAAATTTCGAGAGAAAAATAGCTAAAGACTCAAAAGACAATCATAAGGCCTTCTTTAGCTATGTTAGAAACCTAGGAGGAAACTCCCAGATATGCTCAGAACTAGTTCAAAATGATGTGAAGATTACTGATCCTACAGACATTGCCAACATACTGGCTGACAGGTTCAGTGCAAACTTCTCCCTCCCCCAAAAGGAGAGATATCTATACCAATCGATTGTAGCCCCTCAAACATCTCCAGTGCCCAAGTGAGAACTGCTCTCTCCAAAGCGAAAAACACAGCATCCATGGGACCTGATGGTGTCCCCGGCTGTGTGCTCCACGAACTCAATGAGGAATTAAACCCACAGCTAGGACAGCTGTTTAATCAAAGTCTTACCTCTGGATACGCACTCCAGGAGTGGCGACTGCAACTGTGGTCCCACTTCACAAAGGTGGTGCCTCCACCGACCCTGGAAATTACCGCCCATTAGCTTGACAAGCCTTATCTGCAAAGCCATGGAGAGGATCATAATGGACCTCATAAATAAAGACACAGGGAATTTGCAGACTTTGGATCCAACCCAGTTTGGCTTTGTCAAAGGCAGATCATGCCTTTTAAACTTGGTTGACTTTTTCAAACAGTCACCAAAGCCATTGATGAGGGAAAGGCAGTCCATACAGCCTACCTCGATCTGGCTAAGGCCTTCGATACAATACCCCACTCGGGTATCATTGAAAAACTCATCAGCTTAAATGTTAACCCATACATCACAAGATGGGTTGCAAACTGGCTGAGTGACAGAACCCACAGGGTCAGAGTTGCTGGCGCCATGTCAGACTCAAAGCCTGTCACAAGTGGTGTCCCACAGGGCTCAGTCCTGGGCCCACTCTTGTTTGGCATCGACTTTTCCAAGTACAAGCAAACACAGGAGGGTTATGGCTGACAAAGTTTGCAGATGACTGCAAACTGGGCCATAGTAGAAAACACATCTGACACAGATATCCTTCAGAAGGGTCTCACAGAAACGGATAACTGGTGCCAGAGCCACGGCCTAAAGTTAAATGCCAAAAATGCATAGTCATACCCTTCGGGAAAAACAAGGTTACCCCTAGCTACCAAATAGGTGGCAATCCACTGAGCACAGAAGAAGTTATCAGGGACCTGGGGACCCAGGTTGATAGAAGTCTGTCATTCGACACCCATGTAGCTAAAGTAGTTAGGAAGACCTTCTACATTGCCCACCATATCATGAAGGGATTCTCATCTAGATCAAGGGAGGTCATAGTCTCCCTTTACTCATCACTCATCAGACCAATGATTGAGTACAATGCCCCATTCGGAATGTATCTGACCCGACACTTGCAGCAGCTGGAGAGGCCACAAAAGTTCCTCACCAAAAGGATAAAGGGTCTCAAAAATCTGTCCTATGCTGCCTGACTGAAAGAACTCCAGCTCTATTCAGTTGCTTACCGCTTGCTCAGAGGTGACCTTTGCCTAACATACAAGGCCATGTCAAACCCAGATTTGATGAATATGCTTCACCTCAAAAAATCTAGATCCATCAGAGCCACAAGGGCGGGAGACTTAAACCTTGACACGGCTATTAATAGGATGTGCTGGAGGGATAGATTCATCACCCAAAGACTCCCTATGCTGTGGAACAAAATCCCGGTACATGTGAGGCAGAGCACCTCGCTGGCCTTGTTCAAGAGAAATCTTGACCAATGGATGGGAGATCGCAGATATACCCCAGGGATTACCTCAGTGTCACTGCTCGACAGAGGCACAGCAAAATAATGGGTATAGTTCCCCATACTAAAGGGGTGGCATAAGCCACAAAACGATGGGCTAGGCTTGTAAATGCCCTCGGGCAGATAGCCTAGTATGAACCTATGAACCTATGAACCTATGAACCTATAAATGCCTGACTCTCAATGTCCTATTCAGATTCAGGACATCATTATTCTTTTGGGAAAACTTGGCTAGGATTAGAAAGGACCCCCCCCCCAGGTTATTAGCCTAGTAACAGTCTATGAATCTATGAACCTATACATACATACATATATTAATATATTTATATATATATATATATATATATATATATATATATATATATATATATACAGATAAATATACAGATATATTTATACATATATATATATATATATATATATATATATATATATATATGGTTACCCTCAGATTATCGAACATTCAAATGATCAACACTGATATGGGGAAGACCATATCATCGAATATTCAAATGTTCGACAATCTGAGGGTTTAAAATTGGGGATAGATACTAGTCAACTGAGGTTGCCTAGTGATCCCTGTGTATTCTAATCACCCCCGTTACCTAAATATACCATCTCCGAGATCGCACTATATTCTGGTAATGGGAAATGATGGAATACGGACCTCTGTACAGCACAGAACAGGAAAATTTCCCATTACTGCAATGTAGTGCAGTCTCAGAGTTGGAATATTTAAGTAGGGTTGTGTGGGGGGCACAGCCCCCCACATCGGGGGTGCAGGGGGGCTTGCCCCCTACAATAAAAGCTTACTTTTTTTTGGATTAGGTTTTTTATTTACTTTTACATTGTCGAACATTTAAATGTTTGATGATATGGTCTCGATCATATCAGTGTCGAACATTTCTCTGGGGATTGTACAATCTCTGAGTTAGAATATATAATTAGTAGGGGGTGTAAAGGGTGCAGGGGGCTTTCCCCTGCAAAAAATTATGGGTTTTTTTTTTTTTTTTTTTTTTTAAGTTTTGCATGCACCAAGATTAATTATCAGTGCATGTGTAGGAGCATGTCTACATGCATAATGTCAATTATTACGCATTTTGGGGTGGAGCCTGGATGGCACTTTGAAAGCAGCACTTTTTTAGAGCTCCTCAAACATACTTCAAATAACAGGAAATAATCGTTTTTTTTTTTTTTTTCAAAGAAAAAAGAGTTAAATATTGTTCTTTAACATTTATGCTATCATTATATCGAGTTGAGAATATATTCTTCAAAAAATTCCTGTCAAAAATATGTGGAGTTTAAAACTGCTCTCTGAAGATGAGTAGCTCAAAGACCTCACATGCAGAATTTACTTTGAAGAAACAAATTCATTTGATGTCTTCTACTTTACAAGAACTATCTATTAAAATAGATAGCTTCAAAAACAACTTAGAAAATTTGAGAGAAAGCTGTCATAAACAAACTGAATCATTTAAAGAGTTACTTCAACAGCATCAGACTAAAATATTAAGCATTGAAGAGTCTTTATCTGACATAGATGGAAGGCTCAAGGAGGAAGAAATCCATGGAGATGTCCTTCAGCAGCAAAATAAATGGCTTATCACCAAGTTGGATGACATGGAAAATAGAGAAAGGAGGACTAATGTGAGAATTTTTCATTTACCAGAAAAATTTGAAGGAGATGATATTATTTCCTTTCTTAATTCATGGTTACCCGAAATCCTAGATCTAAAAGAAGGATTCTCTTATGGTATAGAAAGAGCTCATAGAGCCATTGGGAAACCTATTCCTTTATCACCAGCATCCACTCCCAGGTCAGTAGTGGTTAATCTGAAGGTAATACTACTCAATGCTAGAAGTCTAAACCTCAAAATGCACTCTCTCGAGGCACTCCTAAAAATGGAGAACATCGATATCTGTGCAGTAACTTAGACCTGGTTCAAGGCTCCAGAGAGCACCCCTGCAATACCAGGCTACAACTCTTACCACACTTTTCAGCCACCAAACCAGGACCGAAACACTAAAGGTGGAGGAGTGGCAATATTCACCAAGGATATTCACACCACCAGGCTAGTTGGCCAACACAATGTGTCTGAAATTCTCCAAGTGCAACTAACACTAGGTAAGACTGCAATCCAAATTGTAGCTTGCTACAGATCCCCCACCATGCCCCAAGATTCTCACTACACCTTTCTAAACATACTGGAAAATATTAAGATAGAACCAAACACCCTAATACTGGGTGATTTTAACTACCCTGCCATTAACTGGGAAAACTACTCATGTCCCAACACCTTTGCGCAACGGTTCTTGGACTTCATAAATTCCAACGCCCTGGATCAACTAATCCGTAGTCCCACCAGGGGCTCCAATATCCTAGACCTGGTCATTACCAACATGGGAAATCAATGCTCCATACCTATGGTCACCCTCTCGTTAGTCAGGTCTGACCATAAGCTAATCACCCTTAACATCCACATCCCACCCCCACCCCCCAGTAAAGAAACCACCATAAAAAACTTCTCCAAAGCCAACTTCATGCTACTCAAGTCAGAAGTGACAAACTTCATGACATCCATGCAGACGGGAACTGAAAGTTCAACTGCTGAATCCTACACTAAGGCACTGTACGAGCACATCCACTCATGCATGAATCATGCCATCCCAAATAGAACCAAAATGCTCTCATCCAAAAAAGGAAGCCAATCTGGTGGTCCCCTGCCATAAACAAACTTTACAACAAAAGGAAGAAACTTTTGCAGAAAAGAGGAAAATCCCAGGATGCAAAAAACTCCCTTACTAGCCTCAGTAAGAAACTGAGATACCTCATAAAATCCTCCAAAGCTAGTTACGAAGATAAAATTGCCAAAGATTCCAAAGGCAACCATAAAGCATTCTATAACTATGTCAAGAATCTAAATGGCAATGCTCAGATCTGCTCTGAGCTAAAACAGAATGGCATTAAATATACTGATCTGAAGGATATTGCCAATATCCTGGCAGATCGATTCAGTGCCAACTTCACCCCCCTCTCACCCCCTAAATGGCCCATCTCAATACCGGAAGATTGCCAAATTCCAGTAATAACAGCCACACAGGTACAAAACGCACTCTCTAAAGCTAAGAATACAGCATCCATGGGACCAGATGACATCCTGGGCTGTGTACTACATGAACTACAATATGAACTGGCACCTCATCTAAGTGTCATGTTTAATCATAGCCTCACCTCAGGTTTCGTGCCCACTGAGTGGCGCAGAGCTACAGTTATCCCAATCCACAAGGGGGGATCCACCTTGGATCCCGGAAACTACCATCCCATCAGTCTGACAAGCCTTATCTGCAAGGCCATGGAGCGTATTATCGTGGAACTTATAAACAAAGACATTGGCAACCTTCAAACACTGGACCCCACCCAGTTTGGGTTTGTGAAGGGCCAATCTTGTCTCCTGGAATCAGTCTCCAGAGCCATGGACAAGGGTAAGGTGGTCCACACAGCCTATCTAGACCTTGCCAAGGCCTTTGACACCATCCCCCACTCTGGAATCATAGATAAACTTACTAAGTTGGGCATTAATCCCTATGTCACCCAATGGGTTGCTAAATGGCTTACTGATAGAACCCACACTGTAAAAGTAGCCGAGTCCAAATCCAGCTCCAGACAAGTGACAAGTGGAGTACCTCAGTGTTCAGTCCTGGGGCCGCTCTTGTTTGGCATCTACTTCTCTGAAGTACAGGTCAACACTAAGGGACTCTGGCTAACAAAGTTTGCAGATGACTGCAAACTGGGAGCCATTATTGAATCCCCAAATGATGTGGATACTCTACAAAAGGGCCTTACAGAAACAGATGCTTGGTGCCAGAGCCATGGGCTCAAGCTCAATGCCAAGAAATGTATTGTTATCCCCTTTGGGAAAAATATGTATCCATGAATTACCATATAGGTGGCAGTACACTAAACACAGAAAGTGTGATAAGAGACTTAGGGACACAGGTGGACAGTGGTCTCACCTTCGATAACCACATCGCCACAACAGTCAGGAAATCCTTCTATGTGTCACACCTCATCACGAAGGGCTTTTCATCCAGAAAAAAGGAGGTCATTGTCCCACTGTACTCATCCCTCATTAGACCCATTATAGAATACAATGCCCCATTTGGTATGTACCTCTCAAGACATCTGCAACAACTGGAAAGGCCTCAGAAATACCTCACTAAAAGAATCACAGACCTAAAGCAGATGCCCTACGCTGACTGCCTTAAATAACTCCAGCTATACTCTGTCACATATCGTCTACTCAGAGGCGATCTCTGCTTAACATACAAGGCCATGTCAAACCCAGAGCTGTTGGACATGCTACACTTAAAGAAATCCCAATCCCTCAGAGCTACACGCTCCAGGGATCTAAACCTTGTCATCACAATAAACAAAACATGCTGGAGGGATAGGTTCCTGACCCAGAGACTCCCCAGACTCTGGAATAGATTGCCCATACATGTCAAGCAGAGTGCCTCTCTGGACCTCTTCAAGAGGAATCTTGACGATTGGATAGGAGAAAGGAAATTCACCCCAGGGATCACGTCAGTCACCCTGCTAGACAGGGGTCCAGGAAAGTAAATAATGTGAGAAGAAATAGCCAGGGAATTGTTATGGCTAGGCTTGTATAGGCCCTATACAAGCTGATAGGCTAGTACCAACCTATGAACCTATGAAATTTCTCTCTTATCTTGATAAAGAACTTGTCCTTAAATGTGCTTGGAGAAGATCCCCACTGAAATACAAGCAAAATATAATTAGATTTGACAATGACTTTTCCTCTAGAGTTTTGAAAATGAAAAAGAAAGCCTGGCCACTTGTACAATTACTTAAACAGAATAAAATAAAGGCACAACTGGCATACCCTGCAAAAATAAGGATTTTTACTTCAAATGAAATAAAAACTTTTAATGACATTGAAGAAGCAGTAAGCTTTGTCAAAAACAATAATATAGTTACAGTCCCGGAGGGAATTGACTGGTCTTTAACTACATCACTGAAAAGATCTCCGGAAAAAAAATAATTGGATTGATGTAAAAAAAAAAGAAGCAAATAACTGACTCAAAAAGTATCCCTTCCACTGCCTCTCTCAAAGTATCAACTAAAACTAAAAATATATGCTAAAGGTAACAATTAAATATTGTTTGTTCTTTCTTTAAACATGTTGTAAATTCTATGTTATAAACTTATAATACACCTATTGCATACTTTAGAGTCAAAGTTTAGTTCACAAGTGACATATTGCATCAATAATTTAATTGACTCTATTAGTTTACTTTTGTTAATGACAGTATTTTATAGGGGAAAAGATATGATTTGCTGAGTAGGAAATGCTAAATATACATTGTACTTTTTAGTACAACAGCTATGCTTTAGTTAATTTAATTTTCTTAATATTAGTCGCTAGTTAATGGGTGGGGTTTAGTTGTATTTTATGACTAATTTCAGTCTTTGATATAGTTTTATGATTAATTTATACAAAGTCTGTGCATATTCACTGGAGTTATTATAGCCAACAAGTTCATGATTTCAGTTGAACGTTTATTTTTAAAACGAAGAAGTGAAACTTTTTAAATGCGCGAGACTTGTAGGGAAATCTTCAGTTCCCTTTACGCGAGCCTGTCAGTGCATTTGCGAACTGTCATGAGTGTAGAGAGCCCTTTTGACATTTAACTTCTAACTATAAACCCTACACATTAAATAAATATCACTTTGCCCTTCTAGTTAGTTTAATCACATAGAATTTATTTCTGATACATTTAAATGTTTATTTGGATGTTTCTCCTCCTTTTTTTTTTTTTAAGGAGTTAAAATGTCTTGAATTGCTAAGCGTTACACTAATTGGAATCTCATTTTGTCTCCTTACTGAACACCATTGTATAAAGTGGAAGAATATTAAAAGTAGCCTGCTTTGTCTTTGCTTGGGCCGGAGTTGGCATGGAATGTTGTTGTTGACGCTTATATGAAGTGTATGTGTCTTGTGGCCAATGATGGTTTGCATAGGTTTTTGAAAAGATATTCCTGTTCCCCACAGACGAAGAACATAAAATCCTCTAGTTATGAGCAAAAACTATTCCCAAAACACCCCGCAATGTCTGCACAGATCAGTTCTTTTCTTTATTGTTGACATTAAGGAGCATTCCAAGAATGCTGTGGAGAAACAATCTGTCATCCGTTAGAAAATATTTGGTTTCCTGCCAGCTCTCCCATATTTGACAACTGTGTCTTGGTGCTGGTCTGTGGTGGTAGCTCAGTGAGGGGCTCTCTTCATTGTCCCCCAGCCATTTACGGTCTAGTGGGTGGGTTTTCCCATTCTAGTCTAGTGCAGTTGAGTGGATTTTTTGACTACACTTGGGAATGGTGCATGTGAGCTACTGTGTGTGTGTTTGTGTGGCTGGCTAGTCAGCAGATGTTCTGTAAAAGGGATTTGATTTTACAAATTTCAAACAATATACATGACACCAGGTATTCAATTTCAAAGATGACCCAAAAGACCACACCTACACAGCCTACGACAACACACACTGCTAACAAGGAAGGCTGTAAATATAGAATAAACATCCATCTCTATAAGTTGTTTCACTTAATAGATGACTGCAGCATAAAGTATATTAAATAATGGTATGAAACTGTGGGGATAGTTTTATTACGGATTAGAACAGCGGCCATATTCTTTGTGACATCATCACATGTAATGTTTTTTGTGCTCCTGCAGTTTGTCTACAGAAGGAGAGGTTATCGCACACAATCAGGCCAAAGGCAGATCCTCCTAATTTGAGGAAACTGTCATTGTGGGTTTGAAGAGCTTATTATGATATAGCTATTGCCAGTCATTGTGTTGTGGGGGGGGGGGGTATAAGTCGCAATGCTCAAGATATATAAGCTTAAAAAGTTTTGAGACATGTGTTTGACTACCTTACTTCTTCCCAAAAGATACACAAGCCTCGTAAATTCAGCAAAGCAAACTTACACACTTCAGCTTCTACCGGTACAGGTCAAATCCTCTCCAGAAAGCCAACATTACATCTTAAGAAACCACAAAAGAAAAATGTGTTAGCAGGGGACATTACACCAGATTATTATTGTAAAAACTGCATTCTTTAAGATATGCATCTGGGTACAAAGAAATTATTCTTGAATTTAATTATCCCTGACTAACAAACTCAGGGCTGGGTGTTTCTCACCGATAGCGAGTATAGAGTGGACTTTGGGCAGTGTATCAGTGAAGGAGCAGGGGCACAAGTGCAGACATCAAATGTTGTTTGGTCATGGTTGGGGTTGTTTTTCTACATGGGAGGCACTTTGAGGAGCATGTAACACAGTAAAATGGCAGCAAATACAGTTTCTTAAATGGATACAGCAGTGAGACATCCATGTTTGCAGAACATATTAACTCGCAAGTGGCCCTAGAGCACGAAAATTGAACTACGCATGCCCCATTGACCACACAAGTTCCTACTACAAAGACTGTAGGGACAATTAACTCAAAAACAATACTAATGTATAGCAGTTGTATAGTGTGATGTGGGCTCATGCTTTCTATTCAAAAAACAACAATAGTTGGCAAACAAACGTGGCATTCACAAACAACAAGCATGAGAGATCCGTTTTTAAACGGAGGAATAGTGTGATAATGACTTCACAATTAGAAGAGGAAGAGAAAGTATAAGGTCTTATCTGATACTTGATCTTTACAAAGATATATATTATCGGAAACTCCATACCTGTAACACTGCTTCTCATTTGATATAGTGGTGACAGAATACAAAGAGCAATTTGTGCACGCTCATTCATCTATGCAAAGGTTGTCCCTGATTTATTTATTTCTATACTGCACTGATGTCATAAGAATAATTTTAGGTATACCCATAATGTTTGCACCTATAATGGTATATTTGTGGACATGGCTCATCCAATTAAAGAAGGCTAAGAACAATGATGGTTGAAATTAGTACTAATATCAGTTTACACTGATTCTGAACCACATTTGCAATTATTTAAAGATGGACAAAATGTGGAGTGTTTGTCTAGTGAAAATAGCAGGTAAACTACCTACGGGTGAGCTGCAGGAATATGTAAGTTGCCTAATGTTTATATTCAAAAGATGCAAGTTGGATGGTTCATTATTTAAAGTTTCATATTGATATTATAGTATGGGACACAAGGAAGTGAGCTCTGGTTTTGCAACTGTAATAATGGGAAAAGTACACTAATAGAACATATTCTGCAAGTTCACTGAATATATGCTGATGAGGCCTGAAATTCTTGGATTAGTAGAACTTTAAACAGGTGACAATACATGCAATATATTAGTTGGCATGCACTTACAGTAATAAATTGAGACTTGTACAATTTCATTCTAATTCTACTCTTGAAATCTGTTAATATGAAGGATTGTGTACAGGTCTGTACTGACACATATGAAAACAGAAGGGAAAAGTGATTGTTAAACATTGCTCAAGATTTGAAAAAAAAGGGAGGTAAGTGAAATATAAAGACAAGATATATACATATGGAACCATTAAAACATAGAGAGGGTAGTTGTACATTCTTTAGTTGACTCATTTACTACCTTTGGTTTTTCAAATTATTCATGAACTTGCATTCCTTATTGAATGAATAAATAATAACAAGACTCTAAGGCACCTGTATATTGCATATTTTTTGGTGGTTTTGAGAGAAGATAGTTTAAAATTGGGAATTTACTTCACAATAAGAAGAGGAAAAGAAAGTGTGAGGTCTTATCTGATACCTGATTTTTACCAAGTATATATTATCGGAAACTCCATACCTGTAACATTACTTCTCACTTGATATAGTAGTGACAGAATACAAACAAAAAGCAATTTGTGCATTTTCATTCATCTAGGTAATCATTCTAATCAATAAATGCATTCAAAAGGAATTTACTGCTAAAAAGGCGTGGGGTTGTGAAATTGTTATTTCAAAAACCTGACAGATTATCTTACTTATGTTTTTAAGATTTGGTATCATTTATTTAGTATTTATGGTAGCTGTTCAATTAAATGTATAATGCCTAGAATGGTATTGTGTGTTTAATATTGAGATATAACTGTGAACAATCACTTATGATCTACTCTATTTTAATGCTCTACATCAAGAGTAGCAAAGGAGCTCTTTACTGAAGTTTTGAGTAATGACAAATACGATATTGAGCTCTATTACATAAATTTCTATGTATAGTACTGTTTGGAGCAGTATTTATATATGTATTGAAATACTACATGTCTAGAACAATACAATTTGAACTCTTCAACCAATGCATCAGAGAAAAAGTGGTTTGTGGATTTACAATGGCTCACTAGATTGATTGTTGATACTATTGTAGTTAAGTCTTACAATGTTGGTCATAGTATATTATATAAGATAATTACTAAATGAATGAGTCACTTTACAGAAACTCATGAAAGTTGAAAGGTAACTAGTGTAAATATCTCTTGAAATTTTTACCTACATTTTATGAATATTTGATTTTAATTGAAATACATATTTGATTTACTATGCATAAAGTAAATTTGTTCCAGTTATCGCCTAAATTTTGTATTAAGTTAATTTTATAATAAATACATACTTATGTGCATGGATCAAACTAGAAGTATATGATGGAGTCAATTATTTATTATCTCCATAATAACATATAATGGAGCCTCTAACTTCTAATTGTTATTTGATTTATTGTTAGTAATGAGAGTTAATCTGACTGAACATTTTAGTTCTTTCAGATTAGGAATGATATTCATTCCATGTTTGTTCAAAGATCATTTTAAATATTTGTCTATACATGTGTATAAAATTAACTATTGTACTCTTGCTAGTCTAACCTTTTGGCCTCTTCTAGTATACATATTATACAACTCAAAAGGAAATAAGAAGGTTTACTACATTATTAATATATGTATGGAAGATATGCAGCAAATAAGTAACAAAATGGCTTGCTATTGTTTTCTATCAGAACTCTTCAATAAATAAATTAAGTGGATCAGTATAGAACTTCTCTCACTAAATGTGAATAGTTTAAATATTAGTAGTGCGCATTCGTACAGTACCAAAAGGGGCATTATCAAGGGGCAGTGTATTCGGGCTGCTCGTATGACATCTGAGAGGGAGTACATGGTTCAGGAGATGTCATACATTGGTAAATTATTTTTAGACAAAAGCTATCCCCCGAAAATGGTAAATGACATCACTACATATGTTACCAAGGAGTGGGGACAAAAATATAAACCGTTACTGGGGGTTGGTAATGTTAACATTCAAGACTGTAATGATAATAACAATGGTAATGAAAGACAAGCCTTGCAAAGTGAATACACAAAGGCATGTATAATAAAATATGGTAGGCATACCAATGAAGTGAAAAATATAATTACTACAAATTGGAACATTTTGACAAGTGACTTGTCGATAAAAGACAAAGTAACTCTTAGACCACATTTTGTCTACAAGACTGGTAATAATCTAAAAAGAATTATTGAAATTAAATCCAATTATCAGCAGGAAAGGAAAATATTGAAAACGGGCACGAAAAAATGTGGCCAATGTAATTTTTGTCAATACATCCTGGACAAACCAAATATTGAACTAAAGAATAGTTTAAAAAGTAAGGTATGGTTTTGCAATGGCAATTGTTTAACTAAACATATAGTTTACCTGGGTGTTTGTCAAACCTGCATGAGTTACTATGTGGGAAAGACTGATCGCTGTTTAAAGAATAGAATTTATGACCATACCTATTGTATAAGGAAATGTGACATCAATAATGCCTTGTCAAGACACCTAATTAATAATCCACAATGTAAGGTGTTCAAATTTGGCATCTTGGAAGTGGTCATTCCAAACCCACGAGGTGGTAACATTAAAGCAGTAGTAGGGGAAAAGGAAATTAGATGGCAGATTCGGTTAGATGCAGCTACTCCTCCTGGCCTTAATGAGGTTATTCCTACAAAGCCACTTGTCAGGACTTAGTACAAATGTTCTGATATATTTCACTGGATGTTGCCATATACTTTCCCACTTTTATAGTTTAAAAACATACATTTTTTTACATGTATGAGGTTGTATGTTACAAGTTTGTTTAAGGACAAGTCTGATAATTACAGAAAATATTGTCTTGGTTTGACAATATTTAGTACATTATTGGGATGAAATTGGTCATTTTATATATATATTACCAAGTAGGTAGTTAGGAGATAAACAAACAGTTTTTATCAGTGATTGGTGACATATGCAGTGTGCAAGCATATATTACCAGTGTACATATTTCTGATATTTCATTCCTTATAGTACACTGAATTTTTATGCATTCATGTGGTAACTTCATAAGTGTTTTTAAACAATGGTTTATGTTATATATCTTTTATTATTTTTTTGTAGTATAAATATTTTTGATATATGAGATTTGTAAATTGTATGGGTTTATATATTGTATAAAAATGTTGTACAGAAACTTTGTTGCATCAAGGTTTTGATACATGGATTTTAAACTTGGTTTAATTGATTAATTAACAACAAAAAAGGCGGGTTTCTTTTGTATATAAAGCAATGAATTTTACTATCTGTTGTTCTGATGAAGGCAGTATTACACTGAAGAAAGCGCTTAACTAATAAACTTGTTGTCTCCGGTCTAGTTTCCAGTTTCCTGGTGTGATTTACGCTAATTTCCTTTGGCGTTTTGCTTTGTTTTACATTTGGTTGGACACTGGGATCCTTTTCACTATTTGTTGGTCGATATGGAATCTATGCAGGAGACTATGAATTTGTCTAGTTCTGTCTCACGTGAGGAGATTGACAAAATTCACTCCGAAATGGCTATAATAAGAGGCAAAATCACTCGCCTAGTGGAACTACTCACTCCGCCTTGTATTACACAAAACAAGCGTGCGCAACCTAATTTTACGGCAGCAATGACTATCCGGTCCTCTATTGGCCATGGCAGTACTGATGACGAAATTCCTAACGGACAGAGGAGATCTTCCTCTCCATTTTCGTCTAGATGCACGCCGAGGAAGGAAAGTAATGAACGATCTGGTCGCCAAAGTTGTTCTAATATGTTGCCGCTAACTGACAATATTGAGGAGGATCAATTTCTGATTTCTGGCGCTAAACCCAAACGCCAACTTCCGATTAGGACTTATGCCGGCGACGAGAAGAACAGAACGGCTTTTAACAAATGTAACAAAGGTACTGTATCAGGTTTTTCTCCTCAGGGAGAGTCTTTGAAAGGACATATGTATAACCTGGACAATTTTATCAAAATGCCTGTAGATTTCAATGATATTTCTAGACCTGGCTTTTTTAAACAAAGGGAAGGAGGCATAGGTGAATATCCTTCGTTAAAGAAGCTTATATATTCATTTGGCAATAATTTGTGCAAGGTTAAAAATATTCAGGTTGAAAACATGTATCTTCGTAAATGCCTGGATAGTGGTGTGATACCCATGGGCTTGCGTTTTTTTAAGGAACCCATGGGAGTTGACATGAATGCAAAAAATATTAAAACTTGTAATGAGATGTTTAATGAATTTGGAAAAAAGTTTATGTTATTTATAATTGAATGTAATGATTTCAAAATTAGTACGTTGTTGAATGAGATTGAAAATACTGACAAACTCATACAAAATGATATGTTGTTTGAACACTGGGAAAAGTTGTATTTTAAGCAATATGAGTATGCTGAAAGTATGTATAGGAAAACTTTTGAAAGAAAATGTAAGAAGTTACAGCGTGACATTGCACAGTATGAGAATGGAACTGCATATAGGTGGAGAACTAAGAATGATGGAAAATATGTAATGGAAAAACCAGATAGGAAAAATTCTAATTACCCAAGTGATAACAATGCCTATCTTAATGATGAGGAGTGTTTTTTAGAGGAAGAAAGAGAGCAATGGAGAACTGTGGAGCGGAAGGGGAAAGGGCGAAATGTTTGGAGAAATCGCAGATACAATCAGTAACTGATTTTTTATGTACCAACCTGGTTACTGTTCAGTCTAGTACTGATAATGTAATTGTTGATACCACGTGTGGTGACCCTTCTGTGGAACCTAACCATGGTGGGATAATTTACAATAGTGGTGAGTTAAAAATTTATAATTATAGTGCCCACCCAGTGCTTCCCGAGTTTTTCACAACCTTTTCCAAAGGTATGAAATTTATACCTGACTACAGTTTGGATTTAACTGACACACTTGTTGAATTTAAACTATTTTTGAGAAAATTGAATTTAGGGATTTTTTTCAAAAATCAAAATAGTTTAAATGTAGCACAAGGAGGTGAATTAAAGAAAAAGAGCACTTTTACTCCCCCTATGTGTAATACTTTAACATCTTTTGAAAATGTGGTCAATACACAGGTATATGCTTTACATAAAAAATACAAGTATTCTAAGTATGATAAACAGTCTAAATGTGAGGTTATGGACGTGGTTGAATTTTTGTGTGATAAAAATATAAGGATCATGGCCGCTGACAAGGGAGGAGGTATAGTATTTTATGATCAGGAGAAATATATAAGTAAGATTTTTGAACTACTTAATAACTCAACGCAATACATACCTTCATCCTTGAATGAAGTCAATATTGCTCATGGACGTATTGATTCATATTTAGAGGAATTTATTTTGGAAAATAGAATAAGTGAAGAAATGTATAGATTTTTAAAGGTTGAGTTTCCAATACTTGCCACTATTAACGGTATTCCCAAAGTCCATAAAAATGTCAATGATCCTCCATTTAGACCAATTATTTCTGGTAGTGCTAGTAAAGCTTTCCCCTTTGGGCAAGTGTTCCATCACAAACTGAAACATATTTATAAAATTGTGGACCATATTATGAAAGACTCCTGGGAATTCCTGGGTATCTTTAAGCAGGACTTGTGGAGTCCGAATCTTATTTATGTTACAATTGATATCCAGGACTTGTTTTCTAGTATTCCCAAGGAGGATGGTCTTGATAGATTTAACAGCAGTATTTCTAGAGTAAGTGGTCTCGGACAGGATGTTATTTCTATGCTGATGGAATTTATGGATATTGTTTTGGATCACAATTATATTTATTTTGAGGGGGAGTATTACAAACAGAAAATGGGCGTAGCCATGGGTACTGCATGTGCCCCTATATACGCCAATTTAGTTCTACTAGATTGGGAAATGGAATTTGTATTGAACTCCAGGTGGATGTCACAAATTAAGAAATATGTCAGATACCTGGACGACATTTTTATTCTATGGGAAGGTTGTGAACAGGACCTGTTGGTATTCATGAAATATATCAGTGGTACTACTGAATATCTTAAGTTCACTCATCAGTATGATTGTACTGGCATTAATTACCTGGATGTATATATTTTCAGTAAAGATGAATCTTTCCAGTCCCGTATCTACAGAAAGGACACGTTTAGTAACGGATATTTACATTTTAGTAGTGCGCATTCGTACAGTACCAAAAGGGGCATTATCAAGGGGCAGTGTATTCGGGCTGCTCGTATGACATCTGAGAGGGAGTACATGGTTCAGGAGATGTCATACATTGGTAAATTATTTTTAGACAAAAGCTATCCCCCGAAAATGGTAAATGACATCACTACATATGTTACCAAGGAGTGGGGACAAAAATATAAACCGTTACTGGGGGTTGGTAATGTTAACATTCAAGACTGTAATGATAATAACAATGGTAATGAAAGACAAGCCTTGCAAAGTGAATACACAAAGGCATGTATAATAAAATATGGTAGGCATACCAATGAAGTGAAAAATATAATTACTACAAATTGGAACATTTTGACAAGTGACTTGTCGATAAAAGACAAAGTAACTCTTAGACCACATTTTGTCTACAAGACTGGTAATAATCTAAAAAGAATTATTGAAATTAAATCCAATTATCAGCAGGAAAGGAAAATATTGAAAACGGGCACGAAAAATGTGGCCAATGTAATTTTGTCAATACATCCTGGACAAACCAAATATTGAACTAAAGAATAGTTTAAAAAGTAAGGTATGGTTTTGCAATGGCAATTGTTTAACTAAACATATAGTTTACCTGGGTGTTTGTCAAACCTGCATGAGTTACTATGTGGGAAAGACTGATCGCTGTTTAAAGAATAGAATTTATGACCATACCTATTGTATAAGGAAATGTGACATCAATAATGCCTTGTCAAGACACCTAATTAATAATCCACAATGTAAGGTGTTCAAATTTGGCATCTTGGAAGTGGTCATTCCAAACCCACGAGGTGGTAACATTAAAGCAGTAGTAGGGGAAAAGGAAATTAGATGGCAGATTCGGTTAGATGCAGCTACTCCTCCTGGCCTTAATGAGGTTATTCCTACAAAGCCACTTGTCAGGACTTAGTACAAATGTTCTGATATATTTCACTGGATGTTGCCATATACTTTCCCACTTTTATAGTTTAAAAACATACATTTTTTTACATGTATGGGGTGGTATGTTACAAGTTTGTTTAAGGACACGTCTGATAATTACAGAAAATATTGTCTTGGTTTGACAATATTTAGTACATTATTGGGATGAAATTGGTCATTTTATATATATATTACCAAGTAGGTAGTTAGGAGATAAACAAACAGTTTTTATCAGTGATTGGTGACATATGCAGTGTGCAAGCATATATTACCAGTGTACATATTTCTTATATTTCATTCCTTATAGTACACTGAATTTTTATGCATTCATGTAGTAACTTCACAAGTGTTTTTAAACAATGGCTTATATTATATATATTTTATTATTTTTTTGTAATATAAATATTTTTGATATATGAGATTTGTAAATTGTATGGGTTTATATATTGTATAAAAATGTTTTACAGAAACTTTGTTATTAAGGTTTTGATACATGGATTTTAAATTCAATTGATTAATTAACAACAAAAAAGGCGGGTTTTTTTTGTATATAAAGCAATGAATTTTACTATCTGTTGTTCTGATGAAGGCAGTATTACACTGAAGAAAGCGCTTAACTAATAAACTTGTTGTCTCCGGTCTGGTTTCCAGTTTCCTGGTGTGATTTACGCTAATTTCCTTTGGCGTTTTGCTTTGTTTTACATTTGGTTGGACACTGGGATCCTTTTCACTATTAGTTTAAATATTCCAAGGAAAAGATCTAGCCTACTTAAATATCTAAAAGTAAACAAAGCACAATTAATATTTCTACAAGAAACTCACTTTAAAGTTAATGATAATTTCATTTGGAATAAAGCTCTCTAGCTTTTAATACAGTAAAAAAAAAACAGGAGTATTAACATTGTAGAGGAAAAGTGTTACTAATCCTCAAATAATATATAATTATGAAGACAAAGATGGCCTTTTATCAACAGTAATAATAAGATATAGTAATAGAATTTGGACATTGGTGAATCTTTATTGGTTTCCAGGTATAGGAGTAGGAACACTTAAGAAGCACATAGCACTTATTAATAAGCCTTCAAAAGGTAGTCTAATTGTAGAAGGGGATTTTAATTGTATCTAAGATAGTCAGGAGACTACAAGTAGACGGCCATTTCATTTAGCATCTACAGGAAGAACTCTTAAGAAATTGTTAGATAACATGCAGTTATTAGATTCCTTTAGTCTTAAAAATGAAAGTTCATTACAATTTTTTCATAGTGATTATAGATTCAATACCCAAACAAGAATTGATAAATTATATGTATCCCAAGATTTAAAAATGAAAATATCACATTTTTCCATAATTCCATGCCCTATACCTGATCACAATTCACTTACTCTTAGAATTCAAATGAACTTTAAGAAATTAACACTTACTAAATGAATCCCTGCATATTTTAGTAAATTAAATGAGTTTAAGACTTGGTAGATTTTGAAATAAAATATTATTTAGATGTGAATAATACTGGTGACGTAAATGTAGTTATTCTATGGGAGTCACTAAAAGCATATCTTTACGGTAAAATAATTTCCTGGTGTAACAATAAAGTAAAAGAATGGGAGTCTGAATTAGTTAATATTCAAAAACGCATTATAGAAATTAACCTCATGGTTGTGGAGAACCTGGTTAAAAAAAAAAGAAATTGGAGAATTGAATAAAAAATACAATTACATTATAATGCATAAAACCACTCTGGCATTGGAAAAATTAAAATTAAATTCATATGCTGTTTCACCAAAATATATGCATAGCCTAGCAATGAGATTAAAAAAGCATTCCAATACAAACAATATTACAAATATAATTCATGAAGGGGAAAACAAGAAAAATGTATCAGATATATATGATATATTAGATGCCTTCAAATTCCATTTCACAAAGCATTATGATATTAATGATTTTCCTCATAACAAAATAGATATAGGACAAGATTATACAAATTTAAATAAAATACCAGACAGTTTAAACATAAATATTCAGAAACAAATAACATTTAAAGAAATTAAAGAGAAAATTAAGGAAGGCAAAGATAACAAAGCTCTAGGTATAGACAGAATCTTTATAGAAATTTATAAATTATTTCCATCATCAGTCATGACAGTACTTCAGAGGGCATTAAATGAAATTTATCTACAAGGCATTATTCCACCTTCATGGAGATACACATTGATTACACCTATTTTAAAAGAAAATAAAAATCCCAACTTGTGTAGTTCATACAGGCCTATTTCACTTCTAAATAATGATTATAAAATTTTTATGTCTATTCTGGTTAACAGGATTAAAAAGATTTTAACTCAAGTCATTAATGAGGATCAAATGGGGTTTATTCACAATAGACACACTCAAGACAACATACAAAGAATTTTAACCATTATAGAGCTGTTAAATAGAGACAAAGCTGAAGCTTTAATAGTAACATTAGACATTGAAAAGGCATTTGACTCACTAAATTGGGATTGCCTTTTCAAAATACTACAAATTTATAATTTCCCCTCAGGACTCATTAATTTAATAAAAAGCATTTATAAGGATAATCTAGCTTATGTAAAATTAGGCCCTTTCACATCAGATGCGATTAAAATTACTAAGGGTACCAGACAAGGATGCCCTATGTCACCACTGTTGTTTGCATTAGCAATTGAACTTTTTTCTTCCACTATCCATCTTAACCCTAAACTTAAAGGTACTGAAATTAATAATCAAATTCATTCCAAAATTATGCTCTTTGCTGATGATATTCTACTCACTTTTTTAAATTCAGAAGAGTCACTATGTGAACTAAATTTATTAGCTGAAAAATTTTATCTCATCTCAGCTTTAAAGATTAATGCTTCCAAATCGAAACACATTATTAAATAATAAAAAATAATTCAATTCCTAACATAAATCCAATTGTTGGGAACAGGTTTCTTCTCTAGATTACTTAGGAATTGTTTTATGTGAAATGTTAGAATTAACTCTATCTACAAATCATAATAATATTTTGGGTACACTTAAATCATTAATAGTGAAATGGAATAAATTGTTCCTAACATTTGAAGACAGATTGCAGTTAATAAAGATGGTACCTCTCCCAAAAGGTAAACTATATTGCTTTAGCAATACCTATTATGCCTAGTAAAAAAGTTTTAAAATAATTAAATAGAATCTTTTTAAGATTCCTTTGGTATCACAAAAAATAGGATTGCTTTCCTAAATCATATTAGACCCTGGGAAATGGGGGGCATAAACTTTCCTAATTTAGAATCTTACATTAAAGCATCTATTCTTAAAACAGTTATAAATTGGATAGAACCAAAAAGTTCTTCCACTTGGAAAACATTACATATTGCTATTTTTCAGGAAGAAAATAAATTAGCAAAAAATATACAACTGCTTGGACAGAACAATGTACTCTGAAATATCATCTGTATCAACTTACAATACAATTTCACCAAGCCTACTAACCTAAATTATATAAATTACATTTATAACACTTTCCAGAACTTCATAAACAATAATATTGATATTAAATTATGGTTTCAGTTATTAACTCCTTTTAATATTACAAAAAACTTTGTTAATAACATTTCCATAAATACTCTTAACTCATGGAAAGGAAATAATTTCTCATGTTGGTATCAATGTATAGAAAATCTAACAGTCATGAATGTCAATCAGATAATTAATATATTCAATCTGTCAAGTAGTGACTGGTTAGTTCTTAATAGTCTGGTACCATAAGTGCAAGATATGTGTAGAACAATAGAAAATTCTTCATTTAACTCCATACCTAAATTTATATTTTATCTACATGAAGTATTATACAGAGACTTTAATTGGACAAATGTAACTTCAAAGTTATATAAAATTATTATTAGTTACAAAACAAATTCTAACCAGAAATTTTGGAATTTTATCAATAAAGATTGTTCACTGTTGTTATCTAAGGAATCAAAAATAAACATACTATATTCTATTAAGTTAATTTCAAATATGCAAAGCTGGAGAATCTTTGCATGGAAATTCTTGCATAGAGCCTTTTACACCCCTAATAAAATAGCTAGATTTAAAAATACTAATGAAGCAATATGCTGGAGATGTAATCTAAAATGTAATGCTGATTGGTCACATATTATATATGACTGTATTCATATAAAAAAATTTTGGGGGGATATTGGTGAATTTCTGCGAGCCATTTTTACTGACTCTTTCATTTTGTCAAAGTCATTAATTCTTCTGAATAAAATTGAAACCACTACTATGAAAAAGAAGGAACTTTATCTTCTTTGGACTATAATGGCTATCTCAAAAAAATGCATCACTAGGAAATGGAACTCCTCTATCATCCCAACAATTGATGGTTTTCTCACTCTATTGAAAGAAGGAACACTGTTGGAAATTAAAGTCAAGGAAATGAGGATCTTTCGAAAGAAATGGACTAACAATCCTTGGGAGAAAGTTCTCTCCCTAATAGGGACACTCAAAATGGACACAATTTTATCTTCATAAGAAAAGAGGAAGCAAGAATGCAAGTTATAATTTGTTAATGCTTGTACAATAACCTATATCATTTGTCTGTGTATCTATGATTGTATTCCTTTTGACTTTGTCTGACCTGAGGCCATTGTATATTCTGTAAATAGTTCATTCAATTCACTTTTATTTGATCTGTTATATTTACTATGTTTTGTTTTAAATTTTTTTTTTCTGAATAAAATTATTTGAAGAAAAAAAAATTATTACGCATTTCAACATAAGTAGTGCTTGACTTATTTAAGTAGATTGAAATATATATATATATATATATATATATATATATATATATATATATATAGAGAGAGAGAAAAGATATATATATTATACATATATATATAGCTAGATAGATGTATTTCAATACATCAAAAAAGGCATCTGATTGACCAGAACTGGTCGGACAGGTACCTATTAAAAATAAAACATTGCTTTTACAGGGGGGAATGCCCACCCATGATATTGCTTTTTTAACATGCCTAATCTCAGTATTGCCTTTATTTGTAGCTATCATAAAACTCCAGCCATCCTTTGACCTAGTCTATCATGACTTTGAGTTTGAAAGTGGTTCCTAGTATAACTGAACAAACATATCATTTGTAGGTACACAAATCAGACCAAGGGGTTCTAATGTGCTAACAAATAGATTATATTATTTTAAATGTCTAATCAGTTCTTTAAATGTATGTACTCATATTTATATTAACAGTCATCAAATAACGCTTGCAGAAATGCCAACATGAGTGGAAGCTTATTTTATAATTTCATGTTAAAAGTTTTATCAAACAAGCTTTTTTATGGCTTAGAATTCTCCAACATGTCACTTCATAGATAACAAAATACAGAGAACTGCATATGTAAGGAATATTGCATATAAAAGCTGGTTTGCCATGTGGTTATGCATGGGGTTTGGTGAACAAGTTGGCAGCAACTGGCTGACATCCCAGAATGTCTGCTCTCATGTCTGCAGCTCTTCTCTTCTTGTGTGTTGCCCATCCTCGTGATACTGCCACTATCATTGGCTGATGAAATACATTCATGATATAGAATAACAGGTCAGGCTTACTCAACTAGTTGTTGTTTTTTTGAAAAGGTCTCCAAAGTGGGGGATGAAGGCAAAATGGTACACACCGCATAGTTTTTGACACAATCCCCTACTGAGGCATAGTAGAAAAGCTAAATAAGCTGTTAATAAACCCCTCTGTTACTCACAAGAATGTCAACTGGCTCACAGATAGAATGCAGGAAGTCAAAGTAGGGGCAGTTACCGTCACAAAGAGAACAGAACCAGTAGAGTCTCCCAGGGTTTTGTGCTGGGACCTCACCTGTTTTCTGAAGTAAAAGCCTATACCATAGGGCTCTGGCTAACTATGTTTGCAGATGACACCAAGCTAGGAGCAGTCACTGAATCCAATCCTGCAGGAAGGTTTGTCCCAAACAAAATAACTGGTTCTAGAAATGCCAAAAGATGCCTTATCATATCCTTTGGGAAGTCATTTACTCCAGGGAACTACCACATTGACAATACTCCTCTAAGAATTGACCCAGTAGCTCAGGATTTGGGAACCTATGTGGACAGTTGCCAAACCTTTGAACAAAATGTATCTACTGTTGTATGAAAGTCATTCTATATTATACAGCTTATAAACAATGGGATTGAATCTGTATCTGGGGATCTCATTCTCCCTCTTTATTTAGTCCTCATTAAGACAATGACTGAACATGATGCCCTTTATGGCATGTGTCTGTCCAGACACATGCAACAACTGGAATGTCCACAGATACCTTAATAAAGGGGTGCAAGGCCTAAACAACATGTCCTTCGTGGACCGACTTCAAGCCCAGTCACTATACTGGGTATCCTACAGATTGCTAAAAGGTGACCTGTGTCTGGCATGCAAAGCATCCTCTGACCCATTACTGATGGATTTACTGCACAGAAGCGAGTCAAACAACATCATAAATACTCATTATAAGGATCTAAACCTCTTCTACAACATCAACAGAACTGTTTGAAGGGACAGGTTATCTCACATAGGGTACTGCTGCTGTTGAACAGACTCCTCAGCCACAAAACCAAATTTCATCACAGTCCATTTTCATGTACAACTTAGATCTATGGATTAGAAACAGAACATGTACCCCAAGACTGCCCCCTGTACTACTAATGGACAGATGCAACTCCTAAATGCTTTATCCCATGCATGGGTCCCCTCAAAGTATCTATGAAATAGTCCCAAGTTATTCTCATTAGGAATCACATATAATATATAATATATAATATATAACATATAACATGTAATATATAATATATAACTACCAACCATGGGATGGGTAAGGCCAATCTATAACCAAATGGGATAGGTTATTTTGAGAGCAAATGGAACTTAAATATTGTTTGTTCTTTCTTTAAACATGTTGTAAATTCTATGTTATAAACTTATAATACACCTATTGCATACTTTAGAGTCAAAGTTTAGTTCATAAGTGACATATTGCATCAATAATTTAATTGACTCTATTAGTTTACTTTTGTTCATGACAGTATTTTATAGGGGAAAAGATATGATTTGCTGAGTAGAAAATGCTAAATATACATTGTACTTTTTAGTACAACAGCTATGCTTTAGTTAATTTAATTTTCTTAATATTAGTCGCTAGTTAATGGGTGGGGTTTAGTTGTATTTTATGACTAATTTCAGTCTTTGATATAGTTTTATGATTAATTTATACAAAGTCTGTGCATATTCACTGGAGTTATTATAGCCAACAAGTTCATGATTTCAGTTGAACGTTTATTTTTAAAACGAAGAAGTGAAACTTTTTAAATGCGCGAGACTTGTAGGGAAATCTTCAGTTCCCTTTACGCGAGCCTGTCAGTGCATTTGCAAACTGTCATGAGTGTAGAGAGCCCTTTTGACATTTAACTTCTAACTATAAACCTTACACATTAAATAAATATCACTTTGCCCTTCTAGTTAGTTTAATCACATAGAATTTATTTCTGATACATTTAAATATTTATTTGGATGTTTCTCCTCCTTTTTTTTTTAAGGAGTTAAAATGTCTTGAATTGATAAGCGTTACACTAATTGGAATCTCATTTTGTCTCCTTATCGAGCACCATTGTATAAAGTGGAAGAATATTAAAAGTAGCCTGCTTTGTCTTTGCTTGGGCCGGAGTTGGCATGGAATGTTGTTGTTGACGCTTATATGAAGTGTATGTGTCTTGTGGCCAATGATGGTTTGCATAGGTTTTTGAAAAGATATTCCTGTTCCCCACAGATGAAGAACATAAAATACTCTAGTTATGAGCAAAAACTATTCCCAAAACACCCAGCAATGTCTGCACAGATCAGTTCTTTTCTTTATTGTTGACATTAAGGAGCATTCCAAGAATGCTGTGGAGAAACAATCTGTCATCCGTTAGAAAATATTTGGTTTCCTGCCAGCTCTCCCGTATTTGACAACTGTGTCTCGGTGCTGGTGTGTGGTGGTAGCTCAGTGCAAGGCTCTCTTCATTGTCCCCCAGCCATTTACGGTCTAGTGCAGTTGAGTGGATTTTTTGATTACACTTGGGAATGGTGCATGTCAGCTACTGTGTGTGTGTTTGTGTGGCTGGCTAGTCAGCAGATGTTCTGTAAAAGGGATTTGATTTTACAAATTTCAAACAATATACATGACACCAGGTATTCAATTTCAAAGATGACCCAAAGGACCATACCTAAACAGCCTACGACAGCACACACTGCTAACAAGGAAGGCTGTAAATATAGAATAAACATCTATCTCTATAAGTTCTTTCACTTAATAGATGACTGCAGCATAAAGTATATTAAATAATGGTATGAAACTGTGGGGATAGTTTTATTATGGATTAGAACAGCGGCCATATTCTTTGTGACATCATCACATGTAATGTTTTTTGTGCTCCTGCAGTTTGTCTACAGAAGGAGAGGTTATCGCACACAATCAGGCCAAAGGCAGATCCTCCTAATTTGAGGAAACTGTCATTGTGGGTTTGAAGAGCTTATTATGATATAGCTATTGCCAGTCATTGTGTTGTGGGGGGGGGGTATAAGTTGCAATGCTCAATATATATAAGCTTAAAAAGTTTTGAGACGTGTTTGACTACCTTACTTCTTCCCAAAAGATACACAAGCCTCGTAAATTCAGCAAAGCAAACTTACACACTTCAGCTTCTACCGGTACAGGTCAAATCCTCTCCAGAAAGCCAACATTACATCTTAAGAAACCACAAAAGAAAAATGTGTTAGCAGGGGACATTACACCAGATTATTATTGTAAAAACTGCATTCTTTAAGATATGCATCTGGGTACAAAGAAATTATTCTTGAATTTAATTATCCCTGACTAAAAAACTCAGGGCTGGGTGTTTCTCACCGATAGCGAGTATAGAGTGGACTTTGGGCAGTGTATCAGTGAAGGAGCAGGGGCACAAGTGCAGACATCAAATGTTGTTTGGTCATGGTCGGGGTTGTTTTTCTACATAGGAGGCACTTTGAGGAGCATGTAACACAGTAAAATGGCAGCAAATACAGTTTCTTAAATGGATACAGCAGTGAGACACCCATGTTTGCAGAACATATTAACTCGCAAGTGGCCCTAGAGCACGAAAAGTGAACTACGCATGCCCCATTGACCACACAAGTTCCTACTACAAAGACTGTAGGGACAATTAACTCAAAAACACTACTAATGTATAGCAGTTGTACAGTGTGATGTGGGCTCATGCTTTCTATTCAAAAAACAACAATAGCTGGCAAACAAACGTGGCATTCACAAACAACAAGCATGAGAGATCAGTTTTTAAATGGAGGAATAGTGTGATATTGACTTCACAATTAGAAGAGGAAGAGAAAGTATAAGGTCTTATCTGATACTTGATCTTTACAAAGATATATATTATCGGAAACTCCATACCTGTAACACTGCTTCTCATTTGATATAGTGGTGACAGAATACAAAGAGCAATTTGTGCACGCTCATTCATCTATGCAAAGGTTGTCCCCGATTTATTTGTTTCTATACTGCACTGATGTCATAAGAATAATTTTAGGTACACCCATAATGTTTACACCTATAATGGTATATTTGTGGACATGGCTCATCCAATTAAAGAAGGCTAAGAACAATGATGGTTGAAATTAGTACTAATATCAGTTTACACTGATTCTGAACCACATTTGCAATTATTTAAAGATGGACAAAATGTGGAGTGTTTGTCTAGTGAAAATAGCAGGTAAAATACCTACAGGTGAGCTGCACGAATATGTAAGTTTCCTAATGTTTATATTCAAAAGATGCAAGTTGGATGGTTCATTATTTAAAGTTTCATATTGACATTATAGTATGGGACACAAGGAAGTGAGCTCTGGTTTTGCAACTGTAATAATGGGAAAAGTACACTAATAGAACATATTCTGCAAGTTCACTGAATATATGCTGACGAGGCCTGAAATTCTTGGATTAGTAGAACTTTAAACAGGTGACAATACATGCAATATATTAGTTGGCATGCACTTACAGTAATAAATTGAGACTTGTACAAATTCATTCTAATTCTACTCTTGAAATCTGTTAATATGAAGGATTGTGTACAGGTCTGTACTGACACATATGAAAAAAAAAGGGAAAAGTGATTGTTAAACATTGCTCAAGATATGAAAAAAAGGGAGGTAAGTGAAATATAAAGACAAGATATATAAATATGGAACCATTAAAACATAGAGAGGGTAGTCGATGCATTCTTCAGTTGACTCATTTTACTACCTTTGGTTTTTCAAATTATTCATGAACTTGCATTCCTTATTGAATGAATAAATAATAACAAGACTCTAAGGCACCTGTATATTGCATATTTTTTGGTGGTTTTGAGAGAAGATAGTTTAAAATTGGGAATTTACTTCACAATAAGAAGAGGAAAAGAAAGTGTGAGGTCTTATCTGATACCTGATTTTTACCAAGTATATATTATCGGAAACTCCATACCTGTAACATTACTTCTCACTTGATATAGTAGTGACAGAATACAAACAAAAAGCAATTTGTGCATTTTCATTCATCTAGGTAATCATTCTAATCAATAAATGCATTCAAAAGGAATTTACTGCGAAAAAGGCGTGGGGTTGTGAAATTGTTATTTCAAAAACCTGACAGATTATCTTACCTGTTTTTAAGATTTGGTATCATTTATTTAGCATTTATAGTAGCTGTTCAATTCAATTTATAATGCCTAGAATGGTATTGTGTGTTTAATATTGAGATATAACTGTGAACAATCACTTATGATCTACTCTATTTTAATGCTCTACATCAAGAGTAGCAAAGGAGCTCTTTACTGAAGTTTTGAGTAATGTACAAATACGATATTGAACTCTATTTCATAAATTTCTATGTATAGTACTGTTTGGAGCAGTATTTATATATGTATTGAAATACTACATGTCTAGAACAATACAATTTGAACTCTTCAACCAATGCATCAGAGAAAAAGTGGTTTGTGGATTTACAATGGCTCACTAGATTGATTGTTGATACTATTGTAGTTAAGTCTTACAATGTTGGTCATAGTATATTATATAAGATAATTACTAAATGAATGAGTCACTTTACAGAAACTCATGAAAGTTGAAAGGTAACTAGTGTAAATATCTCTTGAAATTTTTACCTACATTTTATGCATATTTGATTTTAATTGAAATACATATTTGATTTACTATGCATAAAGTAAATTTGTTCCAGTTATCGCCTAAATTTTGTATTAAGTTAATTTTATAATAAATACATACTTATGTGCATGGATCAAACTAGAAGTATATGATGGAGTCAATTATTTATTATCTCCAGAATAACATATAATGGAGCCTCTAACTTCTAATTGTTATTTGATTTATTGTTAGTAATGAGAGTTAATCTGACTGAACATTTTAGTTCTTTCAGATTAGGAATGATATTCATTCCATGTTTGTTAAAAGATCATTTTAAATATTTGTCTATACATGTGTATAAAATTAACTATTGTACTCTTGCTAGTCTAACCTTTTGGCCTCTTCTAGTATACATATTATACAACTCAAAAGGAAATAAGAAGGTTGACTACATTATTAATATATGTATGGAAGATATGCAGCAAATAAGTAACAAAATGACTTGCTATTGTTTTCTATCAGAACTCTTCAATAAATAAATTAAGTGGATCAGTATAGAACTTCTCTCACTAAATGTGAATGGTTTAAATATTCCAAGGAAAAGATCTAGCCTACTTAAATATCTAAAAGTAAACCAAGCACAATTAATATTTCTACAAGAAACTCACTTTAAAGTTAATGATAATTTCATTTGGAATCCAAATGATTTCTTAAAGCTCTCTAGCTTTTAATACAGTAAAAAAAACAGGAGTATTAACATTGTAGAGGAAAAGTGTTACTAATCCTCAAGTAATATATAATTATGAAGACAAAGATGGCCTTTTATCAACAGTAATAATAAGATATAGTAATAGAATTTGGACATTGGTGAATCTTTATTGGTTTCCAGGTATAGGAGTAGGAACACTTAAGAAGCACATAGCACTTATTAATAAGCCTTCAAAAGGTAGTCTAATTGTAGAAGGGGATTTTAATTGTATCTAAGATAGTCAGGAGACAACAAGTAGACGGCCATTTCATTTAGCATCTACAGGAAGAACTCTTAAGAAATTGTTAGATAACATGCAGTTATTAGATTCCTTTAGTCTTAAAAATGAAAGTTCATTACAATTTTTTCATAGTGATTATAGATTCAATACCCAAACAACAATTGATAAATTATATGTATCCCAAGATTTAAAAATGAAAATATCACATTTTTCCATAATTCCATGTCCTATACCTGATCACAATTCACTTACTCTTAGAATTCAAATGAACTTTAAGAAATTAACACTTACTAAATGAATCCCTGCATATTTTAGTAAATTAAATGAGTTTAAGACTTGGTAGATTTTGAAATAAAATATTATTTAGATGTGAATAATACTGGTGACGTAAATGTAGTTATTTTATGGGATTCACTAAAAGCATGTCTTTACGGTAAAATAATTTCCTGGTGTAACAATAAAGTAAAAGAATGGGAGTCTGAATTAGTTAATATTCAAAAACGCATTATAGAAATTAACCTCATGGTTGTGGAGAACCTGGTTAAAAAAAAAAGAAATTGGAGAATTGAATAAAAAATACAATTACATTATAATGCATAAAACCACTCTGGCATTGGAAAAATTAAAATTAAATTCATACGCTGTTTCACCAAAATATATGCATAGCCTAGCAATGAGATTAAAAAAGCATTCCAATACAAACAATATTACAAATATAATTCATGAAGGGGAAAACAAGAAAAATGTATCAGATATATATGATATATTAGATGCCTTCAAATTCCATTTCACAAAGCATTATGATATTAATGATTTTCCTCATAACAAAATAGATATAGGACAAGATTATACAAATTTAAATAAAATACCAGACAGTTTAAACATAAATATTCAGAAACAAATAACATTTAAAGAAATTAAAGAGAAAATTAAGGAAGGCAAAGATAACAAAGCTCTAGGTATAGACAGAATCATTATAGAAATTTATAAATTATTTCCATCATCAGTCATGACAGTACTTCAGAGGGCATTAAATGAAATTTATCTACAAGGCATTATTCCACCTTCATGGAGATACACATTGATTACACCTATTTTAAAAGAAAATAAAAATCCCAACTTGTGTAGTTCATACAGGCCTATTTCACTTCTAAATAATGATTATAAATTTTTTATGTCTATTCTGGTTAACAGGATTAAAAAAATTCTAACTCAAGTCATTAATGAGGATCAAATGGGGTTTATTCACAATAGACACACTCAAGACAACATACAAAGAATTTTAACCATTATAGAGCTGTTAAATAGAGACAAAGCTGAAGCTTTAATAGTAACATTAGACATTGAAAAGGCATTTGACTCACTAAATTGGGATTGCCTTTTCAAAATACTACAAATTTATAATTTCCCCTCAGGATTCATTAATTTAATAAAAATCATTTATAAGGATAATCTAGCTTAAGTAAAATTAGGCCCTTTCACATCAGATGTGATTAAAATTACTAAGGGTACCAGACAAGGATGCCCTATGTCACCACTGTTGTTTGCATTAGCAATTGAACTTTTTTCTTCCACTATCCATCTTAACCCTAAACTTAAAGGTACTGAAATTAATAATCAAATTCATTCCAAAATTATGCTCTTTGCTAATGATATTCTACCCACTTTTTTAAATTCAGAAGAGTCACTATGTGAACTAAATTTATCAGCTGAAACATTTTATCTCATCTCAGCTTTAAAGATTAATGCTTCCAAATCGAAACACATTATTAAATAATAAAAAATAATTCAATTCCTAACATAAATCCAATTGTTGGGAACAGGTTTCTTCTCTAGATTACTTAGGAATTGTTTTATGTGAAATGTTAGAATTAACTCTATCTACAAATCATAATAATATTTTGGGTACACTTAAATCATTAATAGTGAAATGGAATAAATTGTTCCTAACATTTGAAGACAGATTGCAGTTAATAAAGATGGTACTTCTCCCAAAAAGTAAACTATATTGCTTTAGCAATACCTATTATGCCTAGTAAAAAAGTTTTAAAAGAATTAAATAGAATCTTTTTAAGATTCCTTTGGTATCACAAAAAATAGGATTGCTTTCCTAAATCATATTAGACCCTGGGAAATGGGGGGCATAAACTTTCCTAATTTAGAATCTTACATTAAAGCATCTATTCTTAAAACAGTTATAAATTGGATAGAACCAAAAAGTTCTTCCACTTGGAAAACATTACATACTGCTATTTTTCAGGAAGAAAATAAATTAGCAAAAAATATACAACTGCTTGGACAGAACAATGTACTCTGAAATATCATCTGTATCAACTTACAATACAATTTCACCAAGCCTACTAACCTAAATTATATAAATTACATTTATAACACTTTCCGGAACTTCATAAACAATAATATTGATATTAAATTATGGTTTCAGTTATTAACTCCTTTTAATATTACAAAAAACTTTGTTAATAACATTTCCATAAATACTCTTAACTCATGGAAAGGAAATAATTTCTCATGTTGGTATCAATGTATAGAAAATCTAACAGTCATGAATGTCAATCAGATAATTAATATATTCAATCTGTCAAGTAGTGACTGGTTAGTTCTTAATAGTCTGGTACCATAAGTGCAAGATATGTGTAGAACAATAGAAAATTCTTCATTTAACTCCATACCTAAATTTATATTTTATCTACATGAAGTATTATACAGAGACTTTAATTGGACAAATGTAACTTCAAAGTTATATAAAATTATTATTAGTTACAAAACAAATTCTAACCAGAAATTTTGGAATTTTATCAATAAAGATTGTTCACTGTTGTTATCTAAGGAATCAAAAATAAACATACTATATTCTATTAAGTTAATTTCAAATATGCAAAGCTGGAGAATCTTTGCATGGAAATTCTTGCATAGAGCCTTTTACACCCCTAATAAAATAGCTAGATTTAAAAATACTAATGAAGCAATATGCTGGAGATGTAATCTAAAATGTAATGCTGATTGGTCACATATTATATATGACTGTATTCATATAAAAAGATTTTGGGGGGATATTGGTGAATTTCTGCGAGCCATTTTTACTGACTCTTTCATTTTGTCAAAGTCATTAATTCTTCTGAATAAAATTGAAACCACTACTATGAAAAAGAAGGAACTTTATCTTCTTTGGACTATACTGGCTATCTCAAAAAAATGCATCACTAGGAAATGGAACTCCTCTATCATCCCAACAATTGATGGTTTTCTCACTCTGTTGAAAGAAGTAACACTGTTGGAAATTAAAGTCAAGGAAATGAGGATCTTTCGAAAGAAATGGACTAACAATCCTTGGGAGAAAGTTCTCTCCCTAATAGAGACACTCAAAATGGACACAATTTTATCTTCATAAGAAAAGAGGAAGCAAGAATGCAAGTTATAATTTGTTAATGCTTGTACAATAACCTATATCATTTGTCTGTGTATCTATGATTGTATTCCTTTTGACTTTGTCTGACCTGAGGCCATTGTATATTCTGTAAATAGTTCATTCAATTCACTTTTATTTGATCTGTTATATTTACTGTGTTTTGTTTTAAATTTTTTTTTTCTGAATAAAATTATTTGAAGAAAAAAAAATTATTACGCATTTCAACATAAGTAGTGCTCGACTTATTTAAGTAGATTGAAATATATATATATATATATATATATATATATATATATATATATATATATATATATAGAGAGAGAGAGAGAGAAAAGATATATATATTATACATATATATATAGCTAGATAGACAGATGTATTTCAATACATCAAAAAAGGCATCTGATTGACCAGAACTGGTCGGACAGGTACCTATTAAAAATAAAACATTGCTTTTACAGGGGGGAATGCCCACCCATGATATTGCTTTTTTAACATGCCTAATCTCAGTATTGCCTTTATTTGTAGCTATCATAAAACTCCAGCCATCCTTTGACCTAGTCTATCATGACTTTGAGTTTGAAAGTGGTTCCTAGTATAACTGAACAAACATATCATTTGTAGGTACACAAATCAGACCAAGGGGTTCTAATGTGCTAACAAATAGATTATATTATTTTAAATGTCTAATCAGTTCTTTAAATGTATGTACTCATATTTATATTAACAGTCATCAAATAACGCTTGCAGAAATGCCAACATGAGTGGAAGCTTATTTTATAATTTCATGTTAAAAGTTTTATCAAACAAGCTTTTTTATGGCTTAGAATTCTCCAACATGTCACTTCATAGATAACAAAATACAGAGAACTGCATATGGAAGGAATATTGCATATAAAAGCTGGTTTGCCATGTGGTTATGCATGGGGTTTGGTGAACAAGTTGGCAGCAACTGGCTGACATCCCAGAATGTCTGCTCTCATGTCTGCAGCTCTTCTCTTCTTGTGTGTTGCCCATCCTCGTGATACTGCCACTATCATTGGCTGATGAAATACATTCATAATATAGAATAACAGGTCAGGCTTACTCAACTAGTTGTTGTTTTTTTTGAAAAGGTCTCCAAAGTGGGGGATGAAGGCAAAATGGTACACACCGCATAGTTTTTGACACAATCCCCTACTGAGGCATAGTAGAAAAGCTAAATAAGTTGGGAATAAACCCCTCTGTTACTCACAAGAATGTCAACTGGCTCACAGATAGAATGCAGGAAGTCAAAGTAGGGGCAGTTACCGTCACAAAGAGACCAGAACCAGTAGAGTCTCCCAGGGTTTTGTGCTGGGACCTCACCTGTTTTCTGAAGTAAAAGCCTATACCATAGGGCTCTGGCTAACTATGTTTGCAGATGACACCAAGCTAGGAGCAGTCACTGAATCCAATCCTGCAGGAAGGTTTGTCCCAAACAAAATAACTGGTTCTAGAAATGCCAAAAGATGCCTTATCATATCCTTTGGGAAGTCATTTACTCCAGGGAACTACCACATTGACAATACTCCTCTAAGAATTGACCCAGTAGCTCAGGATTTGGGAACCTATGTGGACAGTTGCCAAACCTTTGAACAAAATGTATCTACTGTTGTATGAAAGTCATTCTATATTATACAGCTTATAAACAATGGGATTGAATCTGTATCTGGGGATCTCATTCTCCCTCTTTATTTAGTCCTCATTAAGACAATGACTGAACATGATGCCCTTTATGGCATGTGTCTGTCCAGACACATGCAACAACTGGAATGTCCACAGATACCTTAATAAAGGGGTGCAAGGCCTAAACAACATGTCCTTCGTGGACCGACTTCAAGCCCAGTCACTATACTGAGTATCCTACAGATTGCTAAAAGGTGACCTGTGTCTGGCATGCAAAGCATCCTCTGACCCATTACTGATGGATTTACTGCACAGAAGCGAGTCAAACAACATCATAAATACTCATTATAAGGATCTAAACCTCTTCTGCAACATCAACAGAACTGTTTGAAGGGACAGGTTATCTCACATAGGGTACTGCTGCTGTTGAACAGACTCCCCAGCCACAAAACCAAATTTCATCACAGTCCATTTTCATGTACAACTTAGATCTATGGATTAGAAACAGAACATGTACCCCAAGACTGCCCCCTGTACTACTAATGGACAGATGCAACTCCTAAATGCTTTATCCCATGCATGGGTCCCCTCAAAGTATCTATGAAATGGTCCCAAGTTATTCTTATTAGGAATCACATATAATATATAATATATAATATATAACATATAACATATAATATATAATATATAACTACCGACCATGGGATGGGTAAGGCCAATCTATAACCAAATGGGATAGGTTATTTTGAGAGCAAATGGAACTTGGCTAGACTTAAAATGGCCCACAAGGGCAGCTAACCTAGTACTTACCTAGGAACCTATGAATCTATTGAATCCACTAATAGCAAACCAGGAAGGATCATCTAAAAAGACTGAAACATGAAACATCAAAGCTATTTGTTCCCAGCTATTTTAGCAGCACTACAAAATGCCAGTAGCGTGTTGTACAAGATTGCGGCACAGTAGGGACTGATTTCTTGTCCTTTCCCCACTGTCGTGTCATCTCAGAATTAGCTGGGAATGTAAGAAGCACAGCTCCCACTCGGTGGTGCAGATGGGCTTATCCCGGCATATCCTCTGTTTGTAATGTTTTTCAATGTTCAGTTACCAACCTTTTTTAGTGAATATTTATATTTTGATATTAATGAATTCAATGTTACGAATGTCTTCCTGCCCAACTGGTGATTGAAATATGACTGAATGCACCTGTGTTCCTTCCTGTCGACCTGTTATCAGTTTGTAAGACACTTAAAAATCTAATCTGTGACTGATATCAGTCTGGCCATTGGGTGTCAGGACCAACTCAAGACTTATTCTGTTGCACTGATATGATCTTTGGTTCCTGTTTAATGGTGATTGGCTTTATTACTGAAACATTTGCAGTCAATGTGTCTAACAGTTATTGGGGCTGTTGGAATTTTCTGTTTTCCTGGACCTCTCTGCATTTCATCTGAGGACTTAGAAGATGGCTTTTCTGGTCATTGCTTCTTCTTTATTCGTGTCATTTTCATGCAGTCCTGCTGTTGGACCTGTCCAAAGCATTTGACACAATTCTCCACTCAGGCATAGTAGAAAAGTTGAAAAAAAATGTGAATAAACTGATGTGTCACCCGCTGGATTCCCAACTGGCTCACAGACAGGATGCAGGAAATCAAAATAGGGAAGGTTGCCTCCACAAAGAAACCAGTCATCAGTGGAGTTCCCCAGGGTTCTGTGCTAGGAACTCTCCTGTCTGGCATCTACTCTTGTAAAGTAAAAAAAAAAACAATACCAATGGGTTCTGTCTGTCTAAATTTGCAGATGTAAGTTAGAAGCAGTCATTGTATCCCAAATGACTTAGCCATCCTGCAGGAAGGTTTGTCCCAAATAAATAATTCGTGCCAAAATTGTGAACTGAAACTAAATGCCAAAAAATGCATTGTTGTATCCTTTGGGAAGTCATGTACCCCATGGAACTTCCACAGTGACAATACATCCCTAAGAGTTATCTTATTTTGAAACTTATGTGGACAGTGACCTAACGTTTGACCAATATGTGTCCATTGTCATAAGAATGTCCTTCTGTATTGCACAGCTTATAAATAAAGGGTTTGTGTCTAGATCTAGGGATGTCATTGTCCCATTTTACTTAATCCTCACTAAGACAAGCATTGAGTATAATACCCCCCTTGGCATGTATCTGTCCAGACACATGTAATAACTGGAATGCCCCCAGAGATATCTTACGAAAAGGATAAAACACCTAAACAGCATGCCCTACATAGATACTCAGAGCCCTATCGCTATACTCAGTATCACACAGACTGCTAAGAAGTGACCTGTGTTTGATATACAAGGCATCCTCTGACCCATTACTGATGGACTTACTGCACAGAAGCAAGTCAAACAACATCAGAAATACTCATTATAAGGATCTAAATCTCTTCTGAAACATCAAAGGAATGTCCAAGTATATCTCAAAGAGGATACTGCTGCTCTGGAACAGACTCCCCACCCATATAAAACAAAGTTCATCCCTGTCCATATTCAAGAGCAACTTGGAACTATGGATGGAAAACAGAAAATGTATCCTTGGACTGCCTCCTGTACTACTAATATCCAAAGGCAGCTCCTAAGTGCTTTATCCCATGCATGGGTCCCCTCAAATTATCTATGGTATGACCTCATTAATTCTCATTAGGGGTAATATATAATTATTGACCATGACATGGGTAAGGCCGATCACTAAACAAATGTGATAGCTGAATTCAAGCACAAAAAGTGGAAGTGGCTAGGCTTAAAATGGGCTGCAAGGGCAGCTAGCCTAGTACGTACCCATGAGCCTATTCATTTGACAGCTGGACTTTCCAAGTTTTTGCTCAGGTTATATGTATTTGGATGTTTTTTGATGGCTTTGGTGTGTCTTCATTTTATTGCGTCTTTGATTTCCCCAAGTTTGTTTGTTTGTTTGTTTGTGTCTTTCGGCTTTTCCTGGTTAGGGGTCACCACAGCGGAACTCTGGTCCGCTAAAGATTGGCAGTAGATTTTTACGTGCCGAGTTGCTGGTAAAATTTAGACTCTTGTCTGGCTCCCATGTTTATACCTGCCATGACAGCTAAATTGTTTCAATTTGGAACACTTTCTCTGCACCGTTTTAATGCAGTAGTGACAATCTTTGTATTGAATGGTATTTTTCGTACTAAGAATTTATCAATGTATAGTTAGGCACTTATTTTATTCTGTAGTTACTTGTGTTTTTTCATAATTTTTTTATATTTATGTGATCTTTTTAATTTTTGTATTTAACCGTTCTTTTTTTACTGTTTTGTTGCATTATTTATTCTATTTGTTTACTGAGATGCAGTCCTTAGATTATAAACTTGAATTTGAAGTAACTTTTGCAATCCGTTACTTGATGAAAGTTCTTTCTCAATTTATGGACCGAATATCACAAATTCTATACCTTCATCCTGTCAGGAACCTATGCCTTTTGTTTTTTTTCCTCCTGCCTAAATGGGTCTATATTAAATAATCGAAAGTTGAATTCACCAAACGGTATGTCCATTGAAAATACCATTCAGCAAATTCGCTCTTGTGTGCCCCCCACCCCCCGCTAATTACATATACCAACTCCAAGATCGCACTACAGTGAGGAAAGGGCAAATTTTCCAATCTTCACTGTACTGCGATCACAATATTCAGAATTTGCTGAATGGTATTTTCGATGGAAATACCATTCAGTGAATTCAACTTTCGATTATTTAAAATAGACCTGCCTAAACATGTTCCTCTTCTTAAAATTTAAATATTATTGCTTGTCTAGAATCATTTATGAGGTACTGTTGACCTCATGTCATTAATTATGTAGTTATCATTGTATCAGTTAAATAATACTGGGTCTGTATTACTTTGTCAAAGATTCATTTCTGCAAACCTTCATTCGTCGAACCATATACAGTGAATGTTCACTTCTGAAAATGTTCAGTTCAATGAATGACTTTCCTAGGGAACGTAATGAGTGGCTCAGCATTAGAAATTTTCCCTTTTCCCCATTGTAGTGAGATCTCAGAGTTGGTATATATAGTTAGAGGGGTGGGGTGCAGCCCCCAACACTGGGGGGTGTAGAGGCCCAACCCCTCACCTTGGCAGGTTTGAAATTCCGTGCTTTGTGTGGTGGTCTGAATGCTGGGCAACTCATTACTTTCCTTGGGAAAGTAATTTTGTTAAAATGAACATTCGTGGAAGTGAACATTCACTGTCTATGTTTCGATGAATGAAGGTTTGTGAGAATTAACCTTCGATAAATTGTTATAGATCCAATAATACTACATTGCGTTTTACTTTTTGCAATAGTTATTGCTGAAAAAAGGCCTTTGGTTGAACCTACATATCTCTAAAATAAATAAATAATCAAGCAAGCAAACAAACAATGGTGGTTTTCTGAGACAGGAGTTGGACAACTGCATGAAAAGCTATTGTATGATTTGTAATTTCCTGCAATGGATCACTGCAATTTCCACATATTCCAAAGGTACAGCAGGTACACGTGTTTATATTAGTAAGTTGGGTGTGGGGTCTTTTTCTGTCTCTAAAAGGGTGATAAAAGATTTTTGTTATAATAGGTTCATAGGTATATAGGTGTTTACCAAGCTAACGACCACAAGGGCCTTTTTAAGCCTAGCCATGCATCCCAAATCTCTGACAAGTTCTGACACCCTTGATAAGTGTAAGCATGGGCCTGGGAAATGAACCATTTACAGGTTACCTGGTTGCATTAGAGACAAGTGCCAAACCAACGATGAATTTCTGGTTTCCCATCCAATTGTCCAAGTTGCACTTGAATTGGGTTAGGGAGGAACTCTGCTTCACATGGATGGGGAGCCTGTTCCATAGATGGAGTAGTCTCTGTGATACATACCTGTCTCTCCAGCAGGTCCTATTTATATCACAGGCATGATTTAAGTCTTTAGAATGGGTAATTCCAGTACTGTTTGTTTTGTGGATATGCAGGAGGTCCATCAGAGTTAGGTCTGACAATGCCCCATATGCCAGACATATATCTCCCCTCAAAAGCCTGTAGGAGACAGAATACAGGGATAGGACCTTGAAGCTGTCAGCATAGGACATATTACTTACATGATCATCCATTATTTTGTTTAAAAACAAACTACATCTGAAGAAGTAATCATAGCAACACTCTAGATTCACCCTAAACTTATAGGTGAAGGAGTCCATGACCTCTGATCATTATAATAAATAAATGTGATAAGATATTAAATCTAGTGTGAAACTGATTTTTCAGAATATGGGGAGCCAAATTTATTTCCTTAGTGATCATAATATGTGACAGGATCTAAGATACCCTGTCTGAAGACAACCCGGGCATCCTACATCTGCAGCTCTCCACAAATCTCAGCTCCACAGAACCTTAACCGTGGGGGTAACAGAATGAACGTATAAAGCCCTCAAGGTAAGAATCACAGATGGCACATTAGAGGGAACATACTATAGCACTTCAGAAGGGAGTGAATTATGAAATACCAGCTTATAAAAGGTGAGTCCCAAAACTCCAGAAAATACAGGAGAGCCTTCATATTTCATTTTATGGAAAATTGGAGTTAATAGGCAAGTGATTATGAGGGATAAGGTCTTTCCATAAAAGGGATTTAAATAGCTTTGCCTCTGTGTAGAAAATGCATTTATGTATTTATTGTTTTGTGTAACATAAGTTTTTTTAAGATTGACATTTCACAGTTTGCTCATTTCGTAACCACTGTTGATCAGAGATGCCATCTAAAATCTTATGTGAGGTTATTTGTTTATTTGGTTATTGGGAAAGTCCAATTGGGCATCAATCCCATTTTCAGCAGAGGCCTGAGGAGAAACACCCCACAGACATAATGCAAGTAAAAATCTACATAATATTAGCATCCTAAGTACAATATAAAATGACAGTGACATTGTACAACAGATAAAAATAATTGCAGGAACTTACAAATAACAGAAAAATCTACATACAAGATAAATACAGTTAAGTAAAATATTCAATGAAATATTGAACAAACCAAAAGTAAGATAACATCATAGGAGACAATGGATGACACACCTGTGAACGCGGTATATAACGGACTGAGAGAAGGTGAGAGAAAACATGAGGGAAAGAGTGATTACAGATGGGGATAGAGGGAGAAAAAAGAAGTTAAAGTAGGGGAGCAATAGGAGAAATAGGGGAGATTTGGATAATTAGAGATGAAATAAAGGAGACACACAAAAAATCAAGGGCAAGAAATAATGGGTAATGTCAGCCTGGAGTAAGACATATACAGACCCAGGAGTTGGCGAGGAATTTCTTTAAGGATTGCTTGAGCATGTGACTACAAGGCATTGCTGTAATATCAGTGGTAGTGATTTCCAGCATTTGGCCACTGAGTAGGAGTCTAGCTTGTGACCTATGGATTATTTTGGTCTATAGATTTCAATGACATGTTTTCAGAGGAGGAAGAGGGTGGTTTGGGATGTAATGGTAAAGAATAGCGCTGATTGCTGACAGGATGGAGATTTTGTCTCATTTATTGAGCAAGAACTCAGGCCAGTTTAACAATTTAAGAACACAGCAGTAATGGAAATTGTGTGACGATTGGCTGTAAATCTAAATCTAGTTACTTTGTTACAGCAAAGCTGTAGTTATGCTCTTAGGGAGATCTGAATACACACACACACACACACACATACATATATATATATATATATATATATATATATATATATATATATATATATATATACACAGACACAATTTATATTTGCAGTGCACTAAGTCTTGCGCTATTTGGGAGACCCTATTCATAAATGAAATGCATGAATAAGCAAATATTTATCTGTCAATGGGAATGCTAGTACTAAAAGAGTGTACAGACACTAGGACGTACCCCCAAACCAATAACTAGTGAATCCTGTGACAGATGTTCACACACCTAGTCCTATATATGTTGTATTCATTACCATGCTTTACTAACCAAAAATGGTTAATCTTAAATATTTTCAGTCTTCCACATTCACTGTTCGAAGGACGCTATCCAATGATGAATATTAAAAAATGTCATTATATCTAAACTTTCTAAAATCTGCTTTTTTGCTATCTTTTTCTCACTGCCTACCAACCATTAGACCTTCTCTTGATTAACTGGCCTATTCATTCCTCATCACCATGGTAAGAGTCGATCAAGATGAGGGTTATCATTCAGGCAGCTATCAGGTGTGGTTCAGGTTTTCTGTTTGCCCCAATGTCGACACAGGCTCAGTCATAACCAAGGGACTCAAATACAAATTCAAAGGCTTCAGGCACACTGATCCAATATAATAAAGATGTAGAAGTAACTTGTAAAGTCAGAGAAAGAAATTTAATAAAGCGCTTTTCTTCGCCTTACTTGAGGCAACTTCATCAGATTTATAAAAAACATCCAACAAACCCATATAAACAGCTTTTCGCTAATAAGCAAGTTCATCATGTGATCAAGATTAAACGAATCACTTTCTATTACAAAATTAAAAGAACCATCTCCAACCATAACCAAGGGACTGGCATGCAGTGAGATTTATAATGCATGCCACACTTCCATGTGACATCAATAGACCACACCCTGCCTCTCTTGTAGACATGTACCTCCATGTGATCTCTGCTCTCTGTTTGGGATGCTGTCGTGGAGAAGCTTCTCAGGGTCACATGCTCATATCTTCTCCTTGAGAAGAGGTAAGCAGGCTTAAATCTCATCTTTCCCCTCCCCACCCCCCTGCCAGCATCAACAGGCACATGAACTTCTAATCAAACTCAGGTCACCTGGGTCATACTCCAGGCTTTATCCCTTTACGCCCACAGTGATGGTCAAAACTTTATAAAATCTTAATGCATGTGTTCCTCTGCTTATATCTTTAGTTGGTTCTGACCTTGAATCATTCTATGTTTTACTGAGATTATTCATTCATTCATTCATTCATTCATTTATTTATTTATTTATATATTTATTTATTTTTATCTTAATGATAGGTTAAGATGAATGAGTTAGTCTAATGAACCCTTTCAGTCACAACCTGGGTTGTGATAAGCACACAAATATAATACAGAAGATGCCAAGTACAACTGTAACTGTAATCAATAAAATAAAACTGACCTTTTATAGCTGTTAACATATTTTTTTTCTTTCTAAACTGCTGTGCCTCATCTGATAACTACGCAATAATTTTATTATTTCATATGGCTATATATATTCTTTTTCGTTTCTTTCTGTGTGTCCTGTTTGAATACGAAGTAACAAGTACCTACGTATCCTTGTGCATGTACATTGCCATCGTGAGCCTAAAAATAGACAGTGACCTTGTCCACTGCATCGATCTGTCAAAAAATATTCATCGTTCCTTCTGTTCTTCTTTACTTATCTTTAGTTGTCTGTCAGTATTAATGTTATGAGGAAGTGCACACACACACACACACACACACACACACACACACACACTCACACACACCTTTACCATGTTGTTGTTTTTTGTGTTACATTTGACTGATCGACAATGTGTACATAAATTAACTGCCTGCAGTGTGCTAAGCAACGGGTTTAGACAACCAATGACCAACAACACTTCGCTTGAGCTACTAACTGTCTTGAGCAACATTTTCAGAATATACACAAGTTATTTGTATATCCTTTGTTTATTAAATTAGTGAATTAACAATTACTGCTTTTATGATGCTGTCCCCTTGCATCATATTGTATAATTTAACTCATGTCATTTGTTTTTATTTTTTTTTTATTTAAACACATTTCTGTCACACTGAAGTTGTGCCAAAATTGCTTTTGGCGCACACACACAAACACACACACTCATACACACACACACACACACACACACACACACACACACACACACACACACACACACACACATATACACACACACACACACACACACACACACACACACACACACACACACACACACACACACACACATACACACACACACACACACACACACACACACACACACACACACACACTCACACACACACACTCATACACACACACACACACACACACACACACACACACACACACACACACACACATGCACACACGTGCATGTAATGCATGACATAAAGACATAGATTTGTAGACTGTTACTAGGCTAATGACCTGGGGGGGGGCGTTTTAAGTTTAGCCAAGTTTTCCCAAAAGAATAATGATGTCCTGCATCCAAATAGGACACTGAGAGCCAGGCATTTATGAGTTACCTTTGTCCATAAGTGACATGGGTGCCAGGGCCAGTGTAAATTTATTTTTCGACATTATGCTGAAAAGCACATTAGTGAAAATCCCACTCACTACAATGCTCTCCCTTTATGCAATGTTGCTGTAACCCTGTTGCAATTTTTTTTTCTAGTGGGTATACCCAAAACTCCCATATGGGGGGGGGGGTTGCCTCCATACCCCAATGCCAAAATATTACTAGCACCACTGTTGCACCAATTTTTGCAAAAATAATAATACATCAGTCAGTTATTTTGTTGACCACACCTTTCAATAAAACACCATGTTCCCTATATCTATCTATCCTTCTATCTTGCTAGCTAATTCACACATCTGTCTGTTTGGATAGACAATGATACATTGCTTGACCGGCTTACATATTACAAATTACAGGCTTTGGGAACATATGGCTCCACTATAAAGGATCTGTGCAAAATGTACCAAACATGTGCTGTGCAATCATAAATAATTGAACAACACCTCCCTGAAATATAGCCAAAGATCACCTAACAGATTTCTGAATATTATCAGGAAGGCAGTTATTCTGACCAACAACAAACCTGTTATTCTTATCAGTAGAAAACTGTGTAGTTTTGAAGTGATGCCACATTTGACACATTTAGTGGACTTATATCACATGCCACAGAATACTCAGAATACTGACAATTGCTAGCATATGTCACCGACTGTCTAAGTGAAGATGCACGTTTCATCTGTCCTCATTGATATAGTTACTTGGGAGAGTCAGAGACAGAAGTTCATATGACTATATGATGTATTGGAAGGACAGTTATTCCTTTTGTTATGAAAATGCCAAAACAAGTCGGGTGCAAAACTGCAAATCACTGAATCTACTTCACCACTTTGCACTTATATGTATGCAAGACTCTTGTAAGAAATGTGGGGAAGAGGTGCAGGGTAAGCCCCCATGACACATTTTTTTGTACATAATGACATGGAAGTATCAAAGGGCAGATAGGTGTGTAAAACGTCCTGGGAAACATGAAGAGAGGGACAAGTCAATAGCAACATATTTACAATGTTATGAAGTGCAAGCTTGTGGTGGGCATCCTAGGGGTAAATGGGGTAAATTATGTGCTTGATAAATGTTACAGTAGAGCCATATGATAAAGAAAAGTATGTAAGTGGTCATGCAAACTGATGTTCCAAATCTTTAGCGAAAACAAACAATTTTATCAAATAATTGTATTATAATTGGAATTGTTACAAGGAATGAGGAAGTACCTTTGCAACTGAATACAGACTTGCTCGGGGCCCCACGTTGAATACCGTGTTCATGTCAAGAGGTCACAGGCAAACAGACAACAAACAGACTGACAGACAGAAAGAAAGATACAAATGATTGACAGTACTCGGAGGAGCTTATCTAAGTCTATACAATTTTACATCTGTGTCATGAAGAAAAACTTTATAAGTTCAATGACAAATGGAGACACCATTGATTTGAGTAGAACTTACAAAATTGTTAAGGGGGATGAAGAGCAAACATATATAAGGAGAGATATGAGTGATGGGAGACAGTATGCCTGGCAGATTTCAGGTGTTCATGTTAAGGAAAATGTTCAAAAAGTTTCTTTCATGCAAAGTGTTTGCCAGGTCTTGAGATACATTGGAAAGTGATGTAACAGCAGATTCTATCACCATTTCATGCTGGAATGAGATAAAATATCGAAGTCAAATGGAAGAAACAGTTCTGAATGAACTGGCTACACATTTTTATGCTGCCTGCATCTTTAATAGGCTTTTATGAGGCATTTAGACAAAACAAAAATCAAGAAGGTAGATTATTGGTGTGAACAGCACTAGCCTAAACTCAAGTCGTTTCTGTGAAACATTGCCTACTGTTCAACTTTAAATAATTAACAACTTTCTAAACTGGTCATTTTAATTTATTTTGATGTCTTTCTTATCATTTTCATTGTCTCAGAATGAGTCTGGTACTATCATAGAACTCAAGAAGTGGAAGGCAGAGAACCAGTTCTGGATGGGATGTCAGTCTATAGTAGGATGCAACACTTACAGCATGCCTAACTACACCAATTTAGAAACTTGCCTCTTGGCATGTCTTTGGCATATGGGAGAAAAGCAGAAACTGCAGCAAAGTTCAAATAGGCATAGGGAGAATATGCAAATTCTACACAAAAAGCACCCCAGCTAGAAAGCAAACCAGAAAACCAAGAACTATGAAACAGAAACTTTAACCAATGCTCCACTGTGCTGCCTATTGTTGGTATCATAACAAAACTTAGCCAAGGAAATTTGAATGCATCAGCATAGGCTAGAATTAAAAAGGCAATGCTTGAATGTTATTTCCTGTGGCAGAGCTGGGTTTGAATCTTGCAATTTTAACTCATTAGCTTTGTAGTTCAGAGTATGTTCTTTAACTTCACATGGTATCACATTTGAGGAAAACAGGACATTATTTATAGTGAGTCCTAGTCCCATATGAAACAAGTGCATTTATGTCTGAGAGATGTGGATACAATGCAAGGGACAAAATGCTGGAAAATAGTAAATCCAAAGAAGTCAAGCAAATTAAGGCAATATATTTAAAAATGCATGCTTTATTTATGAAGCATATCAACTTTACTTCAATAGTACAATCATTAACAAGACTGTTATAAAAATGTATTTCCTCTTTGGTATGAATGAAACACTACCCAAGCATCTTGTCTTTTCTGTTACTGCTGTATTATTTGAGGGGTTTCAATTTAATTGCTGTTTCTGCTGTTGTAATAAAATGCAACATTGCCATATTATCTCTGGAATTCACTGATCCTATGTTTGTTCTTAATTTCTTGTGTTTTTATCTGGCCTATTTTACTAATCTGATATTCACTTTCTGTCAACGTATTAACTCTACTCATAAACCTGTACAATATGTAATTTATAACTATTTGCACTCTCCAGCTGTCAGTCAAGTAAACAATTTCACTGGAGTTTTCATCAGAAGAAGACAGATCTTCAACAAACCTTTTTCAGTTTTTAGTGCATAAGACAAAATAGCTACTTCATACCTCTCAACTGCACAGATTTTTTGCAGAATGTCCAGATTTTAGCCCTATATTTTTGGTGTGCTCCTCCTAAAATCTGTACTTTTCTGGCAAATAGCTGAGGATTGAAGTAATTAAATAATGAAAGCATTTGATTTTAAGACTCCACATCCTTCAGAAAACTCATGCTAATGCAAAACCTATTATTCTATCAACTTTCAAAGTTTGTAAGAGCAATATTTAAAATCTGTCCCTATTTGTCCCCCCATCATTTTAGGCTTTGTCCAGATTTTTTGCTCTAAGAGGTTGAGAGGTATGAGCCACTTATAAAGACAATGTTTAACACCATTGAGGTGCCATGTTTGTGCTGAAGACATTTCAAATGTTATTTCCTTTCCCACGTTTATTGTAATGTCATTATATGTCTTTGCAAAAACATCCAAATGACTTCATAAAGTGCTAGGTAACAACCCCATGTCCAAAAACAGGCCCGAGTGCAGCAGTCCCAACTGTTACCAGGTGTCAGACCCATGTATATTGACCTGCTTTCCTTGCAGGAGTTTCAACCATTTATGTCAAGACAGTTAAACCTCCTACTGTGCTGATGAAAGGGCTTTTCATACTTTTATCTAATTCTTTTCACACTGCAGCTGCGCCTTTTAGACGTGCTCACGATTCCCAGCTGCTACTCTGAATGGCTTTCAGTTTTATGTTTTGTCATACCAATAACCTAGTTATAGTCCATATTAACTACACAACAACATCTACAGTCTGAATGAAACTGGGGTCTTAAGAGGTACCCGTCTCTAGAAAATTTCATAAAGTGTTAATTTTTAAAGTCATATTTCCTGGATGTTAACCTCCATGCAAAGTAAATTTGCAAACAGGAAAAAAGAAAGAATATTGTGTCATAGTTTTTGGCAACATAGCAGACCTAGGCAGCACGTTTCTTAAGACTTAAAACAGTTGCATGCCTTGCATTTTGGTATTAGTTTTGATGCTTTTAATGATGAAAGATTTTTATGCAATAGTCATAAAAAATAAATAAATAAATAAATAAATAAAATAAGCCTTAGGGGAACACTTTCCCTCCATAAAAGGAGAACATGAAAGAGGATTGTGCGGATGTGCACACTTGTACAAAGGGTATGGTGTCAGGTGGTGCTGAAGGGATGTTGGCAGACATCCAGAAGAAGAAGAAGGGTTCTTAATCTGCCCTACAAGTAAGGGAAATTACTGTAATAGTTGGTAAAGATCACCAAGTTAGCAATGAAGAGAGCTTCACGAGGTTGCAACACTGAAAATTATTAATTTGTTAACAAGGTAAGCCCAGTCTTGTTTTTAGGGCAATATCTAGGCCAGCTCTGGTTAAGCGACTTGTTCAGATTCACACAGTTGTTAAGTGAAGACTGAGTGAGTCAAAGCCAGGACAACAGGATAAAGTTTGTCAGGAGTTCACAGCCTTAACCTCTCTGTACTAAACTCACAGATATTCCTAAAAGATGGATTCCCTATCTTGAGAGTATGCTAGACAGATAAAACTACAAAGATGAGGCTCCACCTTCAGCAACAGCAGTGACTCATCAATGTTGCATAAGAAACCACAAGTTGAGATACTTCATTAATGCCGAGTCTAATGGAGTGCAGATGGAGTGCAGGTTTCAGTCCTGACAGCAGCCCCCATTCAGTTTTGAACAAGGTACTAGAGAAGGTAGTCGGGTAGATGAGCTTAACAAGTCAATGTCAGGTTCACTTGGTTCAGATGGATGAGGACATGAGGTCCGACCATTCTGGTACTACCCAGAGGCCAGTGGCATCAACACTATTCATTGACAAACTCTGTATGTCAATACATGTCCTTGCCAAGGACAGATGCTATAAAAGTCAAGATACAGATACGCAAGTACTCTAACTACTCTTGACTCAGAACTTGGGAGGTTTAGGTAGACAAAAACATGTTTTTTTATAGTGGTATACCATATCTGAAGGCTCTTAGTCACTGCCAACCCCATCCCATCCATAAGGGTATAAAATGAACATGCATATCCCACAAAGATATTAACCAAAGGTCAGGATTAATCCCCAGATCCAGAAACTATGAGGTAGAGATCCTGCCCACTGACCCATCATCTGCCTTTTGTATGTGGAACAGTGCCGCAAATTGAAGGATTCAAAAGGTGCATCCTTCTTAATAAAAACAGTGGAACGAAATCAACCACTTACGTTTTTAATATGTGATTATGAGACCAGTAAGAAATACAGATTTCTGTTTTTTGAGCACAGCATCATATGTGTCCTGGATCAGTTTTAGTGCCACAGATGCCTGGGGTAAATAACTGATGGTAGCGAAGGATGCCAACTATAGGCAAGTGGATAGCTATCACTTCCCAAACTCACCCCCCACTAGAAAAGGTAACAGCACTTCTCATGAATCACAAATTAATAGCAGGACAATCACGGTGAAAGGAAAAGGTACATAACATTAAACAGCTTTGTTTAACCGCAATGCATAGATAGATAGATAGATAGATAGATAGATAGATAGATAGATAGATAGATAGACAGATAGCTACGTACATAGATAGATAGATTGATAGGAAAAGCAAGACTCCTTTGCATTTTTCTATTACTATGTGTAATTTTTCTAAATGAAATGCAATCAAAACATTAAAATGACAAGGTGCCTAGGTGTTTTGTGTGTGTGTGTGTGTGTGTGTGTGTGTGTGTGTGTGTGTGTGTGTGTGTGTGTGTGTGTGTGTAACCAAATAATCTGTTTCACCAGAAAATATTTACATATTTGAAATGAATACCTTTATAAACTGCATAAGTACAACTAAGCAGATTGGGTTAAGCTTTGACGGTATCTCAGTCTGTGTCTACATGAGCCTACCCCCTATACATTTGAGGGTTCTGCAAAACAATAAAAATGCCCCAGATCCCTATTGAGCTTACCCCAGGTTGGAAGGTGCAGGCAAGCAAACAGTTCTGCATGACATTTTACCCAGAAAATATATTCTCATAAAGAATTTACAGAATTAATTAGAGTTACTGGCTGATTCATTAATTCTGGTATTATTTTTACTGCCATATTGAAAGCATAGAAGTAAAATGGAAAATGAAAAGCAGAAGCAATAAACTGGCCTGTCACACTAATTATTTAATTATTTTGCATGCTCTCAAGTGTTCATGTATTTTTTCTGAAAATTGTTAGGCAGAGCTGGAAAACAATGGCAAGCAGCTCTCAGGCTTCCAGCAATGAAAGATCATCATATTCGACTGAAATAAATAATACAAACGTATGCGTGTGTAATGGGCTCCTCACGCACTTATGTTTATCCCTCGACTGGTAATTAACCTTGTTTAAACAGGAAGCAGATGAAATTGTTTCTTAGGGAGACTGGAAAACGTAGAGATCTTCATTTATTTTGCATAAAGCACTGCATGTAAAGCAGTGATCTTCAGCATTTCACTATTATTTTGGGATAAACACATTGGCTTTGCAGATGATTCGAGGCTCAGGACAGATTACTGTAGGATGGCTATGTACCAACCTAGGCAATAAATAATGGAAACAGCACAGTCTTTTAATTTAATGTGTAGGTCTGTACAAATACAGATATCCAACTCTGTAAGTCAAGCGCAGAGATGATCACATTAATGACACTAGTTTTAGACTGCAAATAAACTCAGAAACTCCACTTTGTCATAGTGTCAAACTTCTGTCTAACATAATCTTATTCAAGGACCTACAGAACCGGGTTTTATATGTGGAAGCAGACATGAGCAAAACAATGTCCAACAGGTACAAATCAACCCTACCCCCCCCCCCACCAGAAATCTGTCAGCAATCCATCTACAACTTATGCCCATCACCTTGTTTGGTGCCTTTTCTCGTGATCTTATTCTGAAATCAGTAAAAGTACAAACACACACACACACACACACACACACACACACACACACACACACACACACTGTGTAGATGGCCATCCCCTTCCTGCAGCATGTTAAAAAAGACTTTCTTGTTTTGTTTTTCTTTTTCTTACTCTTGCATAATCTTTCCTTCCTAGTGGTCTAGCAATCAAATAACAGGGAACTCAACCCCCTCCAACTTTGTCTCCTGCTCTGCCCCAACACACACTGGAAAATGGTTCATACAAAGACCCAGTTTTCTTTGAGACAGTCAGCATTTGGGTATGACAGGTTACGTGACTAGCTCGAGCTGCAGTATAAACACAAGGTATACACGTTTATATTGTCTTGTCAATGGTTGGGTAGCTTTATTGCTGACTTCCATTTAATAGCTCCCCATATAGTGTTAGTACTGAACTAAATGTCCCAGCAGGTATAAGACCAAACACCTGCAAACTACTGCTTAATTTTTCCACCTTATCATGCCAAGCTCAGTCAGTTATTGAAAACAGGAATGGTAAATGGAACCCCATGAACACTGTCTCAAAAAATCATCCGTTCACGTTTAGTCATGAAAGTCAACCATATGATTGGAGTTCACCCATTCACCCACAGCCCCCTTTTCCACATTTTGCACATAGGTTCTGAGTGTCACTGTGATCATCTTCTCAAGCCAATGATGACACTGCCAGGTGGCTAGCCCCACTGTGGTTACTCTTCCATACCACACGCATTCACAAACTCACACCTATGGCCAATTTAGAGTGTCCAGTCCACCTACAACAGGTCTTTGAAATGTTATTGAAAACTGGTGCACTCAGAGAAAGTGCATACAAACACAGGGAGGACAGGCAGACTCCACAGAAAAAACACCAGAGGCGGGAATAGAACCAAAGTACTACCTGATGTGGTGTAACAGTGTTACTACTGCACCGTTGAGCCGTGTCTGGAGCGGAAGCCTACTATCCTACTATTATTTTTTGTTTTGCCATATCTAAGAGAAACTTGACTTTTAACTCCCTGGTTGTCTATTTTTCCCTGGTGATACCACAAGATATCATTTTCCCAGTACTCAGGTACTCGGCTATATTTTACTTGGTACAAACTCATCAACTGCCTCAAACTGTCATTAATTTGTTTGAAAACTGCAGTACACAGCAAACTTGCATCAATGGTAACAGTGAATCTTTCAAGGTCCTGTGTCCTCCAGTGCCATCCTAAAATGTAAGTTTTTGTCAGATTAAGGTATATATTATTTAGTGTGAGAAATGTGAATACAGACATGCAAAATGATCATATACAGTGAACCTATTCCCTGAGGTAACAGATGTTCCACAGCATTAAACTTGTTAGATACACTATATAATTACACAAAGCTGTACGCTAACAAGACTAAAGGTGGAGCTGACATTTTGCCACTGCTTTTGGAAACATCATGTGAGAACAATAACAGGTTGTATACATGCAGCCACTGTTACCTGGTTTTATGCATGTTGCATTTCCTTATCTTCCAAAATGCATGCAGGTAACAGCTGTTAAGGCACTCCATACTGCATGTACTGAGCTATCTCATGGTGCTGTCTGTGGCCAGAGACCACTAAACCACATGGATATCTGTCTGCAAGACTGCAGTCAGACAAAAATGTCTTACAGTTTCAGGTTGCACAGTGCAGCACTCAGTTCAATTTCCATAGCTATGACTCACATGAGTTTTTCTATAAAAATCACTGTAACACCTATCTTTCTATGTTTATCAGTGAAATCAGACATCTGTACCTAACAGGCTATGGGACAATAAAATAAATGCATTCACTGAATCTTCTGTGAGCAGTTGAGGAGATAGAATGGGGCTGAGTGCAACAATCTAGGTAGTAAGGAAACACAGTGAGAATTGAAAAAATTACCAGAGGCTGTACACCAAGGGCCATGTATAAGAAGGACCATGATGTATAAAAGGGTCAACATCTCCCCTGACAACCTAAGTAAACCATGGAAGAAATTACAGAAGTGAGAGGTCCATCTGATGCTGACCCATAAAGTGAACAACATTAATAAATGAATGACTTAATGAATCATGACCATGCCGATTAAACACCTCAATGCTATTAAAAATATGCTTATCAAAGCATATTCGATATAGTCCATTATACTTATAAAACACCTGTGGCTGAACACATTTTACACTTAATTTAGAAAATAATAAAATATGCACAACAGCAAGAAACACTCCCTAGACATAATTAATATCTCTAAAGACACCAGAGAGACCAAGTAATGTACTGTATCATTAACACAAAAACATGGACTATCCAGATTAGTGGTAGGATAAACACTTGTGTGTAAGTGCAGGTTAACATCTATGGCAGGTACTGGTGACAAAGCCTGGTGATCAAAGTCATGGTACAGGAAATAAGGAAGGAAGGGAAAGACAATGGAACTACAGTGGCATTACTAGCAATGCCAGCTGATGAGCATGCGTATCTATCATCACATATGTGCTCACACCTAGTCATAACAGCAATGGAAACTTGTGCACACCTAGTCATAACAGCAATGGAAACTTGTGCACACCTAGTCATAACAGCAATGGAAACTTGTGCACACCTAGTCATAACAGCAATGGATGCATGTTCATAGGTTCATAGGTTCATACTAGGCTATCTGCCCTAGGGCATTTATAAGCCTAGCCAGAATGTGTTTGGCTTTCGCCACCCATTTTAAATTAATTTTGCTATGCCCTTTTTCGAGGTTAGTATACTGTGCCTCTGTCTAACAGTGACACAGAAGTGATACCCGAGTTAAATCTAACATGTGCACACCTAGTCAAAACAGCAATGGATACATGTGCACACCTAGTCATCACAGCAATGGATACTTGTGCACACCTAGTCATAACAGCAATGGATACATGTGCACACCTAGTCAAAACAGCAATGGATACTTGTGCACACCTACTCATAACAGCAATGGAAACTTGTGCACACCTAGTCAAAACAGCAATGGATACATGTGCACACCTAGTCAAAACAGCAATGGATGCTTTTGCACACCTAGTCAAAACTGCAAATGATACCTGTGCACACCTAGTAAAAACAGCAATGGATACACATGCACACCTAGTCAAAACAGCAACTGATACTTGTGGACACCTAGTCAAAACTTACAAAGGATACTTGTGCACACCTAGTAAAAACAGCAACTGATACTTGTGGACACCTAGTCATAACAGCAATGGATACTTGTGCACACCTAGTAAAAACAGCAATGGATACTTGTGCATATCTAATGGATTCATGCTTATACCCAGACAAAACAGCAATGGATGTGTGTGCACATCATACCAAAATACCAGCACATACATATGCACAGCTAGTCAAAACTCCAGCAGATATATGTACACAATAAGTCAAACCACCACTGCATACATGTGAATATCTAGTCAAAACACCAGTAGATACATATGCACACCTAGTCAAAACAGCAATGGATACATGTGCACACCTATTCAAAATAACAATGGTTACATGCTCATACACAGTCAAAACAGCAATGAATATATGTGCACACCTAGTAAAAACACCAGTGGATACATATTCATACTTAATCAAAACAGGAATGGATACATATGCACACCTAGTCAAAATGTCAGTGAATACACCTGCACATCTAATCAAAAGAGCAATGGATGCATGCACACCTAGTCAAAGCAGCAATGCATACATGTGCACACCAATTCAAAACATTAATGGATACATATGTACATCTAGTCAAAACAACAATGGATACATGAGTACACCAAGTTAAAACATCAGTGGCCACATGCACACTTAGTCAAAACAGCAATGGATACGTGCTCGTCCCTAGTTAAAATAGCAATGGATACATGTTTGTGCCTAGTCAGAACAACAATGGGTATTATGTGCACACCAAGTCAGAATACCGATAGATACATGCGCACTCCTAGTCAAAACAGAAATGGATAAGTGTGCACACCTTGTCAAAACAGCAATGGACACATACTTGTCCTTAGTCAAAATAGCAATGGATACATGCTCATGCCTCATCAGAACACCAGCAGATGCACATGCACAATAAGTCAAAACACGAGTAGATATATGCACACACCAAGTAAAATCAACAATAGATACATGAGCATGCCAGGTCAAAACACCAGGGGGTATGTGTGCACACCAAGTACAAACATCCGTGAATCCATGTGCACACTGAATCAGGAGATAAATGGTGACATCTAGTCAAATATTATATGCAGCCAATTAAAAGGGCAGTGATAGACTATATACATACCCATACCTGGCCACAACAGCAATGGATACATGCCCACATCTGGCCACCACAGCAATGGATACATGCTCACACCTGGCCACAGCAGCAATCAATACATGCATATAGCTGGTCACAACAGCAATGGACACATGGTCGCACCTGGCCACAACAGCAATCGATGTATACCCACAGCTGGACACAGCTGGACACAACAACAACAATGGATACATTCCCACAGCTGGCCACAACAGCAATGGCTACATGCTCACACCTGGCCACAACAGCGATCAATACATACCCACAGCTGGCCACGACAGGAATTGATGCATGCCCACACCTAGTCACAACACCTGTGGATACATGACCACCGCTGGCTATAACAGCAATGGATGCATGTTCACACCAGGTGAAAACATCAACCGATACATGCCCAGAGCTAGCTACAACAACAATGAATACATGCTCACACCTAGTCACAACAACAGAGATACATGCTTACAGCTATTCAAAAATGTCAGCTGATATGTGCGCATTCCTCTTCAAATGTCCTATGGATACAGGTGCACAACTAGTCAAAATGCCAGAAAATATGTGCGGATACCTAGTCAAAAATGTCAGCCAATATGTGTGCACACCTGGTTAAAATACTAGTTGGTGCAAGTATTCAGACCTAGTCAGAACATAAGGAGATGCATTTAAATGGCAACAAGTCACACATGGTGTGAAAACCTACTTAAGCACAAATACATTCCTACTCCCCAAAATGATATTTATTATATAATATATTTGCATAACATATTTTGATGAGTTCACCATTGGAATTTTGTTTGTGCTCATTTTTATTGATTCGTTCTCTCCTAATAAAGATACTGCTCAATGAATCTCATCTCCAAGGTGTCTAAGGAAGAATAATTTAACAAAGACTTTTACAAGACTCTTAAATTCCCTTCACCATGTCAGCCAGCAACTGAACAAGGAAATAAATGGTTCTTGGTGTAAATAAAAGTGCTCTGCGAATCACTTCATTTGATACATCCTTACAAGCAACAGGCTTAATATTACTCTCACTTCTACATTTGTACATTTAAGTTAATTTTTTGTTAGTTTGGAGTCCTTGTTATGTGATACAGCCTTCATTCAAGCACACTGCAGAGAAGTACAAAGGGTCTGGAAAAGATGTTAAAATGATTACCAAATCAACAACAGTGTTCAAACCTTTAAATGATGGAAATTGTTTATTTCACTGGGTGATAATAAGGCTGAAATACCATGACATGTGCTAAGAAAGTTATCATGTATTGTTTAAATAGTTGGCTCCTGACACAAAGATGTTTTAAACTTGAGAACCAAAACTGAAAAAAACAAAAAAATAACGGCACCAACTGCAGTCAGGATAAACGTTCATAAAAACTGCTTTACTTCGTAAGCGCTTTCATGCAGATACTCTCCGCACTTCTTCAGACAAACAAATACACAATTGTTACAGCTTATATAATCACATTCATAATTAAATCATTGAACAATTAACTACAATTGATTGAAGTGAATATACTTTTCACAATTTAAAGCAATACAATGCTAAAATCCACTCAAACAATTCAATATTGAAACGTTTTTACATAAATAATGATAAGATTATATACAAATACCAACACTATACTATGCATAAAAAATGCTTAAAGATACTTATTCACAAAGCATAATTTTTAAATTTTATATACTTTTAGAGGAATACTTTCATCCTTAAATAGATGTTAACAGAAATGATAAAAAAATTTTTTAATTAATTGACTTGAAGTTTCCTGATGTTGTAAACTATAAAAACAGGTTCATTATTAATTCATACTAACTCCTTCATAGTTGCTATCTTAAAATGGCCTTGAGTTTTAACAAGCATTTGATCGAACAAAACTCATTGAGACCTGGGTACATATGGGCATTAGTTTTTAATTGCCACAATAGCTCTTGTTCTTCTAAGAGCAAGTTCCAAGGACCCCCTCTCTTATCTTTTTTAATATGCTGAACCACCATAAATAAAAATTTGTGGTCTGTGCACATTATACTGTGTCTTGCCAAAGCGTTTAAAGTGTTGTTTTTTGTGATAGCGTATAAATGTTCATATATACGCTGTCGCAGAGGGCGCTCAGTTTTACCGAAATAAAACGCGTTGCAAGATTGACATAGTGCTACATAAACCACTCTTTCAGTTTGGCAGTTATATTTGCCATTAATATAATACTTTACTCCTTTAATGTTAAAGGTATGTCCAGTTTGAATATGTCTACAATAATGGCAAAAGCCACATTTAAACATCCCCCTTGTAGTTAAGTGTTGTTGTAAAGGTCGTTCGAACAATGTTTTTAAACACGGTGTTCTTTTAAACACCATTCTTGGCTTAAGGCCACAGCTTTCACTACATAATGTGTCTTGTGCAATTAATTCCCAGTTTATGTTTAAAACATTTCTAAATTCAGAAATGTATTGATTAAACTGGGTAATCATGCACGTTTTATAATTAACTACTTCATGGTTACTGGTTGCTGTGATTGATTGCTCTTGAATGGATTGACTCATTGTGTCATGTACTGGTATGGCAGTGTTCTGATGTATCAAAAGGGGTGGAAGTAAACCATTGTGACGTTTTAATTTAATTTCCTTAGTCAGGTCATTAATAAGTTTACTTGGGTAACCTCTATTTAGGAACATCTGCTTAAGCAGATCACATTCTTTGTTAAAGAGGTGGTCGTTTGAACACATTCTTGTGGCCCTCACCAATTGACCTTTCACAATACCTTTTTTCTGTGTGTACGGATGGTTACTAGTAAAATGTAATAGTGAATTACTGTATAGTTTTTTCCTATATATACTAGTAACAAAACACTTTTTATCAAGATCTTTACTGATCGAAATGTCTAGAAAATTAATTACATCCTTTTCTAAGACAAAAGAAAATTCTAAAAATGAAGTGAAGGAATTCATATTATCCATTAGTGTGTTAATTTTCTCTTCATGACCTTTTACTGTCATGAAAATGTCGTCCTGGTATCGCGTATACCATACGACTGTATCATTAAAGGTGATGTCACTGAACAGAAAAGTTCTTTCCCAGAACGCCATGACAGAATTGGCGAATGTACCGCCACAGGGGGAGCCCATCGCCACCCCTGTTTTTTGTAAATAGATGGTATCTTTAAACAAAAAATAATTATTGTTTAGCACTAGTTCTAATAGTGCAATTATTAAATCAATCTCAGAACCATCAATACGTTTAAGTAAAAGCAGATCCCTAACCCATTCGATACCTGTGTCCTGTGGAATAACCGTATACAGATTAGTAACATCAGCTGTAATAAACATGTAATCATCATGAAAAGGAATTGCATTAAGGTTTTTTAAGACATGCCATGAATCAATACAAATCTGTGATTCATTAACTAAGATGTTTTTTAGTTTATTGTCGACCCTTTTGGCACAGGCGTAGGTAATAGATTGCCTGCCATCTATAATGGGTCTAAAAGATGGGTTAGCCAAACCCTTGTGAAGTTTGGGAACACCAAACATAATAGGTAAACGGGGGGCTGCCATATCAAGATAATGGTATAACTCGGTAGTAAGACTTCCATCAATAAACATGTCATTTAAAGTATTTTTAACTTTATGAAGAGCTTGGTTAAGTTCGTTTCTAGATATAACTTCATAGTCCTCACTAGCTAGAATTGCTTGCATATGTCTATTGTACTCTGTGTCATACATTAAGACTGCTCCCCCTCCCTTATCGGGTTTCATAACCCTTATCTGATGACTTTTCACTGTTTGTATCATATGTTTATAGTACATGTTGTTCTCTTGTACGTTTTTACATTTATTAAACATTCCCCTAAAATGCATTTCAGAGACCTTTTCGAATGCTGCAATATGAGTGTTAAGTGGAGGATTATAAGTGCTAGGAACCCTTTCATCATTCAAAATAACAGCATTACCTCTGAACATGGTGTTTAAATTTAGTTTACGAGTGTATAGTTTGAGATCACACAAAATGCGTGGTAAATTAAGATTGCTGGGCAAAGCAAAATTAAAACCTTTAGCTAACAGTTCAATAAGTTCCTGTTCAGGTACAAAAGCAATATAGTTATATACCTTAAAATCCCTGCCAGTGTTGTAAACAATTATAGGCATACCATGGGGAAAGTTCATCATTTCTTGCGACGATTGTAGAATTTCCTGTTCTGGGTTTTCTTGTTGTTCTTGAACGAATTCGGATTCCGATAGTTCCGCTGTTGTTGAAAACCCGAGGACGAGCTGGGCGTATTTCTATTGGCATCATTCCGGCTTTGTTGTTGTTGTTTCTCATTAATTCTCTCACTTCTTCTTGGTCCCGGATTAACCTCTCCATTGTGAAGTTGTGAGTCCATTAAAAGTGGAGGGAACTCCTCTAGATCAATGTCTGAACTCTGGTCGTTGTTACTGTTGAAATTGTGATGTGTATTCGAACGAGAAGTTGCCTGGGATTGTACCATTGCATTATACAAGAGGGGAGGATCGGGATATGCCATGTTTTTGTTATAAGCTAATTTATCCCTGTTTAATTTACGTTTTTTAGTTTCATTGATCTTGTTCAACAAGGAATTAATAGTGATGAATATACGCCCAAAATCGTATTCATAACTAGGAAAGTCATTATCGTCTTTAATTTCCTTTTCCAGTATCTCTAATTGAGTTTTTAAGTCGATCATTTGATTGTTATATGCCCCAATAAGTAGTTCTAAAAAATTAAGACCTTGCTGATTAAAAAACTGTATTAACTGTTTGTGGAAAATGGAATCTTTAATGACTCCTGAAGGGTATTTCCACTGTCTTAATCCTTTCGGCACAATGTTCTGATTAATGCATTCCCGGAAATAAATTGTTTCTGCTTGTAATTTTTTGTATTTTAAAAGAACTGAATCAAATTCTTTTAACCTCGAAACAATGTTGTTACCACTGATAAGGTTGTTTTGATCAGCGTTACTAATTGGAATGTCATTACTGCCGAAAATATTATCTGGAGCTTTAATAAATTCCATAAGCGAAGGAGTTTTATGAACAGGCAAATTAGTTCTTACATTTGCCAAAATGTTAGCTCCATTGGAAATGGGCTCATTCCTTTGGGGTTGTCCATTAGGAATATTGTCAGTGGAGTTGCAAGATTTATTCAATTGCTCGACAGTATTAGTATCTGATACAGACCTCAAAACAAGTGGGGTCTGTAAAAAACTGACTCCTGTTCTCGGCCGAACTGCCGGTGTTGTCTCAGGAAACCGAGTATTAAATTGTGAAGCCAAATCGTCCACACGCTGAGTTAGACGTTGAATTAAAGCTGTTAGGTTGCCATCCGTTCCACTATCTTCATTATGAGGCAAACCAGCTTCGGTGTTGGTTAAGAACGTACCTAGTGACTGCGATAATTGGATTCCGCTATTATTAGCCATAAACTTCAAACTTGAGAACCAAAACTGAAAAAACAAAAAAATAACGGCACCAACTGCAGTCAGGATAAACGTTCATAAAAACTGCTTTACTTCGTAAGCGCTTTCATGCAGATACTCTCCGCACTTCTTCAGACAAACAAATACACAATTGTTACAGCTTATATAATCACATTCATAATTAAATCATTGAACAATTAACTACAATTGATTGAAGTGAATATACTTTTCACAATTTAAAGCAATACAATGCTAAAATCCACTCAAACAATTCAATATTGAAACGTTTTTACATAAATAATGATAAGATTATATACAAATACCAACACTATACTATGCATAAAAAATGCTTAAAGATACTTATTCACAAAGCATAATTTTTAAATTTTATATACTTTTAGAGGAATACTTTCATCCTTAAATAGATGTTAACAGAAATGATAAAAAAAATTTTTAATTAATTGACTTGAAGTTTCCTGATGTTGTAAACTATAAAAACAGGTTCATTATTAATTCATACTAACTCCTTCATAGTTGCTATCTTAAAATTGGAATTTTGTTTGTGCTCATTTTTATTGATTCGTTCTCTCCTAATAAAGATACTGCTCAATGAATCTCATCTCCAAGGTGTCTAAGGAAGAATAATTTAACAAAGACCTTTACAAGACTCTTAAATTCCCTTCACCATGTCAGCCAGCAACTGAACAAGGAAATAAATGGTTCTTGGTGTAAATAAAAGTGCTCTGCGAATCACTTCATTTGATACATCCTTACAAGCAACAGGCTTAATATTACTCTCACTTCTACATTTGTACATTTAAGTTAATTTTTTGTTAGTTTGGAGTCCTTGTTATGTGATACAGCTTTCATTCAAGCATACCGCAGAGAAGTACAAAGGGTCTGGAAAAGATGATTACCAAATCAACAACAGTGTTCAAACCTTTAAATGATGGAAATTGTTTATTTCACTGGGTGATAATAAGGCTGAAATACCATGACATGTGCTAAGAAAGTTATCATGTATTGTTTAAATAGTTGGCTCCTGACACAAAGATGTTTTAAGACCTAGGCCCTGATTCCCTATAAGAACATAGAGAACTGCTGGTTAGTAGAATGCCTGCTTTAACAACAAGCATGAAGATTTATGAAGAAAGTTATATAAAGACACACATAACATAACACATATTCAGCAGGGCTCTTCTCCCTATGTTCAAAGCTCTAATGCTGCCTTCTCTCATTGCCCTTCCTTACCATGGGTGCATAATGTAAAACCGCACCACATAGGAGTTGTGGCTTCTCCTCATCATAAGTGTTGCACTTGGAATAATCTGAATGCTGTAATCCCAAAACAGCGCCTTTCTCTGAATTCACAGAATAATGAGTAGAGGTGAATTTTGTAATAGTGACATTAGAGTTCATTATATTAAGCAGCGGGGGGGGGGGTGGCATAGCTTTCCTGGCAGTGAATAAAATGCTGAACAATTTCTTGACTATTTACAATCTTCTGACTGCAGTTGTGCACACTTGTTTATAAATGTAGATATGTTTTGAAACAGCATCACCGTACCACTTGAATATGATACAGTGATAGACACTGGGGTTGAAACTCCTGATTTACTGTTTCTCCTGAATTGAATTTTTTAATTATGATTTGCAAGTATCCTCAGATCAATTAATGTTTCCCAGTGTGTGTATATATCAATATATATATATATATATATATATATATATATATATATATATATATATATATATATATATATATAAAACAAATAATGTTCTGTTATTACTGAAAAGGTATCTGTTATCCCTGAGCATAAAATAAGATGTCACAAAAAGAGATCCGGCATCTACTAAGGGCAGTTAATTTACTCTAATGTATTAGTTCTGTGTATGTGTTCGTTATAATGAAATACAAAGACTGTGGTACTTTAAAGTGCATTTTATTTACCTTGCTAAGCAACTAAAGATCTTCAGGCACAAATTGAGTTGGAAAGTTTCGCTTAGTTAAGCGACATGCTGACAGCTGAGCACCATGACATGTTAGTAAAGAATGACAGACTCAAACCAAGGTCTGTAAGAAGTAGCTTTTACATAGCTAACTGCCTTAACTATTATGGTACTGCCACCTTTAAGTATAAAGCCATAAAAGCCCAGATAATGAATTGATGTATATAGACCAATAAAGTGCCAAACATGAACAATAATGAAGTCACAGACATTATTTTACAGTCACTTAATGTCTTCAGGAGACTTATGATTATTTGTACTGAACAATATAAAGAATGATTTGTCTTTTTTTTACACTTTTTACATCTAGTATCCATATGCTGAGAGTTTTTAATCCTTCATTGGGTTCTAGCCTGCCACGTAACATTACATGTTGCCACAACCTTCTGCTCCTTTTGTTTCCATCACATCTGCAGCTACCACCAGAATTTTCCCATCATCCCCCTGCCGATGGATATTGTTTTACAACAGTCTGTGTATTACTTCATGGTCTCAATAATGGAGTATGTGTGTGTGTGTGTGTGTGTGTGTGCGTGTGTGTGCGTGTGTGTGCGTGTGTGTGTGTGTGTGTGTGTGTGTGTGTGTGTGTGTGTGTGTGTGTGTGTGTGTGTGTGTGGTGTGTGTGTGTGTGTGTGTGTGTGTGTGTGTGTGTGTGTGTGTGTGTGTGTGTGTGTGTGTGTGTGTGTGTGTGTGTGTGCGTGTGTGTGCGTGTGTGTGTGTGTGTGTGTGTGTGTGTGTGTGTGTGTGTGTGTGTGTGCGCGCGTGCTTGTGTTTGTTGCGTGCGTGCTTGTATCCAGGAGACACTTGAGGAACCTAGACCTACTTCAACAGAGCACCATCTATTTAAGTGACTTTCTTAAGGTTATACAGCAGGGAAATGGGAAACAAACTTTGGACTTTTAGAAGCAAACACAAGCCACACTTCTCTATGCTACTTGCCAGACTAAAACTCTTGGCTTGTGCCAGATATGAAATCAGGACCTCTGACACCCACAGTAAGAATCATATTCCTAGATCAACAAGCCTTTTAAAAAAAACAGTAAGTGTGTGTCACTTTGTAAATAAAAGCAGCACCCCTAGACTCACAAGATGTGGTGACAGCATTGGAAAACTACACCACTTTTAGTGAATATTAAATAAATGACCCAGAAATCAAAAATCAATTGCAGCACTCTGGATGGAGGACCCCTGGTTGTCTGTAAAATGTTACAAAGCATATGTAAAAGGAACTTGTTTTAGGTTACACACATACATATACAAATGTAAGCAAATAAATCGATAGAAGTTTGTCCAAAACTTATTTTTGACAGAATAGCAATGTAAATATTTTCCATCATTTTGCTGCCTTAATTGAACTCCAACCATCACAAGAGGGAGTTTCCCCTTACTCCAAAAGAGCTCTCCTTTCTGCATGGGGTTAAATATACTATAGACCCCTCTTTTTCTGGCTGATACTGCAGCTGACTAAACACGTGTTGTTATCCTTCCACTTTACTAAGTTGCGATCACTTACTTGGTGCTCCACGAGAGTCACATCTATGATGATTTGGGTCAGATGTCACTCTCTGTCTTTTTACTCATTCCATTGTTTTGTTTGATTCACTTTATGGTTGTTGACCTTCATCTTAATTATGAAACTTTCAGAGTTTAATTACAAATCTCTCAATTGCTCTTTGAAATACTTTTGCACAGCACTATCGTTTCTCATATCATCTAATTTTTTGCACAGAATGACATGTCACCTTTGTTCATCTGACTTACGTCTAGGATAACTGGCTGAAGCTGATTTGGTTAAATGCACTTTCAGTCAGAAAACAGGGCTGAAGATACAGCCAGACAATGCAGAAAACAGTGTTTTAGTAGGGCAAATCCTCACCTCATCCTAAAGATGGCTGATTTCGATGTATTCCTAGCAAATACTTATTTAATCAACTGCAGGGTCACTGAATATTAGGGTGAGAAGAAATTCCTCTTTGCAAGAACCATCATATAAGTATTGATTTTTTTAGCCTTTTGGTGAAAACCATGATTTGCCAAAATTGTCGTCAGTCAGACTAATGTCTGCTATTTCATTCCTATTTTTACCAGTAATGATGATGATTATTAATAATCTACTATAATACTATTATAGTAGTTTGTCCTTTCTTAGCAAACTCTCTATTGTATAGTATGTATTTGTCTGTACCTCTTGTTATATTACTTCACCATTTGTATTGTAAAACTTTTGTTTGTTTTATTGATGTTTACCTATCATCTAAATAACTTGTATTGCCTTGCCTTAAAAACATACTGCATCTATATGTCTAGTAACTGTTAGTGGAGCTTTTCTCCCCGGGCCTCTACTGAAAATGGACATATATCCAGTTGAACTAGCCCAGTCAACAAATGTAAAATAAAAAAATAAAAATAAATAAAATAAATCAATAAGTAACAATAATAATAATAATAACAATGATAATATGATTTGCCACATGAACACATTATCCCATTTAAATATCCTTAATTAAAGTGTTATAGATAGTTGGTGACGACTGCTGAGTTTGCATATGATTGGCATGGTTTCTAGTCATAATTGTTTTGCCAGAATTAATAATTCCAGCATTACTCACAGCCCCCAATTAGATATGCTACCTCCTTCTTTCACTACATTATTATATTTATTTTCTTTAGCATTGTCGCCTCACAGTTAGACGTTGCCCATTCGATTCTCAGTTAGAGCGTCTTCTGCGTGGTGACATGCGTGAATGGGCATACCTTCATTGAAGGTTGTGCGTCAGGGCTGGCAACTCGGTACGTAAAAATCAACTGCCAATCATTAGCGGACCGGAGTTCCGCTGTGGTGACCCCTAACCGGGAAAAGCCGAAAGACACACACACACATTTTCTTTTTAAATATTATTTTCTGTAGGAATCAGACACAAAGTGAAGCCGTCCTGTTGTAATGCTTCCACAGAGCATGCATCCACTGTATGCATAGGCTAGATTATATGACAGACCTTCACTTTATAGTCCACCTCTGTAAGGATCACAAACCAGGTTCAGAAGAGAACCTACATTTCAAAGACACTAAAATGGTGACAGCAATTAATGATACACTTTGTGTTTCGCCAGCACCTACATTTCAAAGACACTAAAATGGTGACAGCAATTAATGATACACTTTGTGTTTCGCCAACCAGCTACTTTTCAGAAAGAGTGCCAGACTTCAATTTCTCTAGGGAAAGATGATGATTTTTGTGGTCTTTTTGAATGGCACAAAGTTCTATATAAAAAAACATAATTTCCCCATTTGTTGGTCACATTTAATATGGGAAAATGTGCCAGCTAGCCCAACTAATGACACTGAATGAAAATGGAGAGGTGGTCCCACTGAACAAATGTGTTATCTTTCAGACCCTTACTACTTCTAGCCACATTAGACTAAAAATAATCCTATGTTGTATGCATGCATAGGATGAATCCCATCCTGTAATACTTGACATTTCACATTTTTGGCTGCTGGGACAATAGCAGAGAATCATAATTTTGTTGCTCTACAGCTGGGGCCTAAAATTGTTACGTAGTAGCTTAGTCGGTGCTTTTAAGAGCACTAATTCAGCAGTTGCTTGTACAAGTGATGCTGGGGTCAGACTCACTAGACTTATTAAGACAGACTATTTCCAATTCTTATTCCAGCAAACCACTAAAGGTCTATGAAAGTTATTTTTTCTGTGAGTTGTTCTCCTTCCCGTCTTTTGAAGGCTGACAATCTTTCATATTTGATGTATTATTGCAATTTTTTAACTCCATTCTCTCACATACTTTCTATAGCTGTTTTTTTTTGTTTAATTAGCACATTTCCTTTTTATATGTTTTTTTGCCTCCTGCATAGAGTATTTTTTAGTTTTTTATTATCATTATTTTAAGGATTGATCTTTTTAGATCAGTATTTTGTGTGTCAGTATTTCAGTAGTTCAGTTATAAGAATGGAACCTACACACACACACACACACACACACACACATATATATATATATATATATATATATATATATATATATATATATAAATAATACAAATGTAATGAAGGCCTTAATAGCTGTATGCCCTCTTTGTTCCTTAAAGAATAGTTCTGATTTCTAAAATAGAGCTTATTTCAGGGGAGCAGTATTTTTCATGTAGTATTATATAGGTAATCTCCAAAACCAAAAAAGAAAAGTAGTTATTACATCTAGGAATGGAGTGCTGTAGCTTCTCTCAGCTGGCATCATTTGTTACTTGAGCCCTTTGATCCATGGGTTTACTATTCCTGCTGTAAACTGCCGATATATATTAATATATATTGCTGTAAACTGTCCCTATATATTTATATGTATTGCTGTAAACTGTCCATATATATTTATATACATTGCTCTAAACTGTCCCTATATATTTATATGTATTGCTGTAAACTATCCATGTATATTTATATATATTGCTGTAAACTGCCCATATATATTTATATATATTGCTCTAAACTGTCCCTATATATTTATATGTATTGCTGTAAACTGTCCATATATATTTATATATATTGCTGTAAACTGCCCATATATATTTATATGTATTGCTGTAAACTGCCTATATATATTTATATATATTGCTGTAAACTGTCCATATATATTTATATATATTGCTGTAAACTGTCCATATATATTTATATATATTGCTGTAAACTGTCCATATATATTTATATATATTGCTGTAAACTGTCCATATATATTTATATATATTGCTGTAAGCTGTCCATATATATTTATATATATTGCTGTAAACTGTCCATATATATATTGCTGTAAACTGTCCATATATATTTATATATATTGCTCAAAACTGTCCCTATATATTTATATGTATTGCTGTAAACTGTCCATATATATTTATATATATTGCTGTAAACTGCCCATACATATTTATATATATTGCTGTAAACTGTCCATATATATTTATATATATATATTGCTGTAAACTATCCATATATATATATATATATATATATATATATATATATATATATATATTTATACATATTGCTGTAAACTGCCCATATATATTTATATATATTGCTGTAAGCTGCCCATATATGTTTATATATATTGCTGTAAACTGTCCATATATATTTATATATATTGCTGTAAGCTGCCCATATATATTTATATATATTGCTGTAAACTGTCCATATATATTTATATATATTGCTGTAAACTGTCCATATATATTTATATATATTGCTGTAAACTGTCCATATATATTTATATATATTGCTGTAAGCTGTCCATATATATTTATATATATTGCTGTAAACTGTCCATATATATATGTATATATATTGATGTAAGCTGTCCATATATATTTATATATATTGCTGTAAACTTTCCATATATATTTATATATACTGCTGTACGCTGCCCATATATATTTATATATATTGCTGTAAACTGTCCATATATATTTATATATATTGCTGTAAACTGTCCATATACATTTATATATATATATATATATATATATATATATATATATATATATATATATTGCTGTAAGCTGTCCATAGATATTTATATATATATTGCTGTAAGCTGCCCATATATATTTATATTGTATTTATTCTTGCCCTTGTAGCCTGGGTCGTGGCTGAAAAGGATACATGATTAGCAGTTAACTTACCTGATTAACGAATGAATTAACTAAAAAAATACAATTAAATTAAAAATTGCTGAGACCATTATCATAGGGTGGGTTTATAACCAATGCAACTCAAAAATCTTGCATTCATCTTCATGGTACGTTATGTTGAAATTTCTAAATATGCCACCTGTGGGATACTAGCAATTTGAAGAAAAGTAGCAACTTTATTTCCATCTTCTCTGAGTTGGTGCAACCATAGAAGATGTACATTTTAGGCTGCGTACAAACAATTTCCACAGTGGTGTACCAGGTAGTGGTAAGGTTGTCCGATACAACCTGGGTGCAGTATGCTCCTAGATGGATTGTTGACCCTCACAGGATTATTTTTGTAGTTGAGCATCAGTAATTGAAAGGGTTCCCAGATGGACTGGTGTTCCTTCCAGGACTATTTTTTTCAGCGTCATAGCTGGTTCAGCTAGTGCCCAGTGTTAGTCCCCCATATGATGGCCATCCCTTCAGCTCTTCAAGTGAAGAGCAAAAAAGAATAAGAAAAATGAAGCACTGAACTGCCATTCTGTACTGGGATTCAGAAATGCTGGTAAAGAGAAAAAAGAATGCAAGAAGTGCAATTCTCTTCTTTCAAGAAATCGGTGATTTGGCCATTCGGGAACCTTGGAGTTCTACATTTTCGTGTCGAACACGTGGGACTCGACATTCTAAAATGTCGATATTATAATATAGACCCCTCTAACACTTTGCACCTGGGACAGCTTCTCCCATCCCCCCATCCTTGCTATGCTTCTGACTTTTCTGTCCGGGACTCACTGAATGTCAGAATAGGCTTTTGTTCTCCAGGACCCTAAATAAATGAGTTTCAGAAAATGAATGAATGAATGAAAACAAACAAATGAATGAATGAATAAATGAATGAATGAGCAAATGAATGAATGAATATATGCCATTATTTAGGTCTGTCATAAAATACAATGCAACTTTCTGGGATAAGTGTGTCACTTTAATGGCTGTTAAAGAACTTTATTCTGTACTTCCAGTAGTCTTAGGTTTGATTCTGAGAGTCTCCAGACACAAAAGTGTGTGAGTCTAACCAAGTCACATAACCGGTGCTCCTGGATCAGGACCCTATCAGAAATATGATACCCAATAGAATGTGTCAATTTTTTATTAGATTTTAACTGAACAAATTGATCATGACAATTGTATTTAGACATTTGTGAGCATAAAAAAGAACAATATGAACAAGAACACACAAGAACAACTATTTACAAGAGTTTCTACTGACAATGAAGATTCTCAAAAAATTCCTAATACATTACAATTGATATGATTATAGCTATTTTCATTTATCAAGCAGTGCCTTGAAATTTGTCCATGTATTATAGTAGCAGGTGATTCTAGTAGATTTTGATTTAATGGTGATAATTTCCAGATGACAGACTTTGTTTCCAATATTTGTAAATTCTTTGAAAGAGGGTATAGCTTCATTCTTCCAAATTTTGGTTATAACTTTCCTCACAATTGATAAAATGGACAATAAAAGAAGATATTTCATTTGTTTAGCACAAACAGGAATAGGGGTATTAAAAAGAATTAATGACTTAGATAAAACAAATTTGTCCCCAAATAAAGCCTGTAAAAAAGATTAATGTTATTCCAGTAAGGTGTAAGTATGACACAATCAAAGTATATGTGTTGCCAATCTGCTTTAAGTTCCTGCTTATATCTCCAACAAATTTTCTTCTTTTTAAAAATTAATTCAATTTTATGAGGTGTGAAGAAAAATCTATGCAAGAATTTCCATGTAAAAAATTTTCATCTAAGACAAGAAGTTGTCTGTTTAGAAGATATTAAAAATGATTTTTATATTTTTCTTCTGGAGGTCTGTTATTAATGTGAGTAAAACAGTTCCAATAATTGTCATTGCACCTTTTTGTTTCTTTCCTCACCACTCTATGTAATTTGGATAAGAGACCCTCTCCTAGTATGTTTTGTTGTATAAATAGTATTAAAAATTCAGTTAATTTTGGGATAAGATCTCTTACCCTCGGTTGCATTAATTTAATTTTACCTTCTACATGTTGTCTGCAAGATTGTACATCCAACCACATGTCTTTGCATATATCATATTTACTTATGATATAATCAACAGAATGCAGTTTTCATTATTCATTAATTGAAACCAATATATCAGATTTTTTTCTTTACATATAATCGTTGTGTCTAACTTTGAAGTGAACATATTATTTTGAGTGCATGCTATACGGAAAAGAAGAAAAAACATTGCCTTATATGTTGGATTTCTATAAATTACATTTCTAAAGGTATTTAATATAATAGAGATACAATAAAAGTCAGTTGTGTGGGGACTCCTTTCTGAAAAGCAATCTTTTAGCAACCAAAGTAAACTACTGTGTAGTATAACATTATGATTAGAGTTTATATTATGTTTAAATTTTATGAAAAGGCATCCTAGAAACTCTTTCCACCTGACTGTATAAATATTATTTATCCAAAGAGATATTGTTTTTATAATTGATGATAAAGAATATAATTCTAGACCTGGTAGTCCAAGCCCTCCTGCTGTCCAGTCACTTATATGATGATTTAAGGCAATTCTTGTTTTGTTGGGAACCAAAGACATTTTAAAATTAATGTATTATATTATTTAATACGTGTTTTAGATGAAGGTAAAATAATGATTGAATAACATACAAGATTTTTGGTAAAATAATCATTTTTATTATTTATTTTTATTTTACATTTGTTTACCAGGAAAGTCCAACTGGGCACATCTTTTTTCAGCAGATGCCCAGGGAGAAAAGCTCCACATAGTACAATAACATTTACAATTGACAAACAATGTGATCAAAAATATTTACAATTTACAAACAGTGTGATCAAAAATATTAGATAACAGTCTCTCTTCCATTGTGAAGAAAAAATTGTTCTTTAGATTATTTATACTGATTATGTTGTTAGTATAATTGTAATTTATTATATTATTAATGTTATATGTTGTAATTATTTCATTTTTCTCTCTTTGACAATGTATTTAGTAAATCTATCATGTATCCTACCAATATTGGCATTTGTGGGGAGTGCCTTTGTTTTGTTATCATTAAATTAAAGAGCAGACTTTTTGGAACACATCCACTGCGGTAATAACAGCAGAAACAGAACTCTCAATGTGACGCAATGTCAGAAGAATGTCATCAGCACCACCAGAGTGAGTCTTGATGATTACAGTTTTCAAAAAATATATAAATAAAAAATAAAAAACAAACAATCATTAAACTCACTGTTACACTTTTTTAAGCAGAATCCAAATAGGCCTACTACTACTGTATTCTAATTCTGAGAATTCTCTACCTTACAGAAAAGCATTTGGACAGTATTTCCCTCATTTGTAGTTATGGTTTCAAAGAACCAAGATCACAGTTATGTACAGGTGCCTTTTTAGTAACCCCTAAAAAGAAGCATTCAGCTTAGGAGGGTTTACCCAGTTTAAAAATGAATGAAAAAGGGGTAATATGACTTATAGTTGTACAGATATATTTCATCAAAAGCATAAATTATGTAATAGGTCCTCTTGATGAAGACTTTCACACAGGCAAGGTACTTAGATGATGATTTTAGTGTGGTCTTTCGCAAGCTGTCAGAGCACTAGATGATAAATTATGATTCTAGCTCAGCAAGCAACATGATAGGGACAGATTTGTATCCCAGAGACTCCTCCATCTGTGGAATAGACTCCTGCTCCACGTAAAGCAGGGTACCTCATTAACCTTTTTAAGTGCAACCTGGATAACTGGATGGGGAACAGAAAATACACACCTGGGATTCCATCTGTGTCCCTGCTGGACAGGGGCATCGGGTGCTGACTTGTCACAACATGGGCTAAATTCCTGGCTTGTAAGGGCTTCAGGGCCAATATCTTAGTAACTTCCTATGATCCTATGATCCCTATGATCTGGCTCTCTATTGTTTATACTGACAAAAGAAAAAAGAAAGAGGTTGTGTGACAACATATTTCAAGACAATGTATTCATTATTGCTAAAATGAGTGAAAGGAGAAAAGTCAGAATGCTTGAAATCAGGTCCATGTCAGAAGATCGAGTTTTCAGAAACTTAAAATTAAAAAAAAACACCCTACCTCCCACACCCCCTGCAAATTATATATACTGACTCCAAGATCACACTACAGTGGGGAAAAGGGTAGCTTTCTCAGTCCTCACTGTACTGACATCTCCGTTCAAAAGCTTTGAGTTTTCAAAAAATCCAATCATGTGGTCTTGACCGCATGAATTTTCAGTTTGTGAAAACTCAATCATCTGATAGGGACCCTTAAAATGTGGGTGTGCAATTCGTGGTTTCAGACAGTTTACCAAAAGTCATGGAGATGAGTGGCATTTCACAATGGCCATTGCACATACTGTCTCTTGGAACATGTATAGGGAATGTAGGGCCATAAACCCAAGTAGCTACCTTCCTTCTGCTACTACCACTGTCTTCTCAACTCTCTGCTCCTCTCTCTATCTCTCTCTCTGCCCCACAACATAATATAGTCCACTCCCTACTATGAGGCGATGGCAAACTTGAGCCTATCAGAGTTACACCAGACATGGAAAGCATAATATAAAAGTAGGGATGGGAGCAGCCATCTCAGATGCAAAGTGTTAGGGACATGTCCTGTGTTAGCAGGTGCCCTACCCACTACCTTCACTCTGAAAGTGAATTTCTTGAATCCATTTCTCCAACACATTAACAGACTGGTTGTGGTTGATGGTTTGATCATAATCACCAGTATTACTCAGTATTGCCAGTAAAACACCATGTAGGGTGAGAAGTGGGAGGAAACTAAAGTTTCAGGCAAAAACACATGCTGACATGGGAAAAATGTACAAATTCCACCCAGGCGTTAACCAGAGACTAAACCACAGACTTTATAATCACCATCATGAAGCAGAGATTCAATGCGCACTGATTCAGTACGCTACATTGAATACAACATTAAATCCTCAAAACAATGAAAGGATGGAAACTGCCCAGTAGCACAACTGCTACTAAATGCAACCAACTGTATTTTTATTTATGTATACAATGAAATAAAAAATAAAACTGCTTAAAGCAAAATTTGAACAATTTTATGAGGTCAAGGTAATATGAACTAGCAATGTGAAGATGCTCCTTGAGGATTGTTGACTATTACAAAATCTTTCTGCCAGTGTCTGACATTTGACTTAAAGGATTAGTGGGCTGTTTCCTGTGGTGCAGTGGTGCAAGGTTTGATTCCCTCTGCCTCCATTGCTTAATTGTGTGACTCTGAATAAGTCAGTTTACCAAATATTGCTCCTGGACTAAGTCTGAAAAAGGTTAAAATACTTGAGAAACATCAATTTGCTGAACCACAGCAAATACGGGAGATTCAATTAATAAGGGACAGGGAAATATATGTAAGGTTAGGATGCCCTTTACTTTTAGTACTGATTTTAAATGTATAAAGAATATAATGCAAAATAACTGGAAGATATTACTGTCTGATAACAGGATGAAAAATATAGTAGGTGATGTGCCAGACTTCAGCTACAAGAGAAATCGTAACTTAAAGAGTCTGTTATGTTATAGACCAGGACCTGGTGATAAGAATAACTGGGTTCCTATTAGAACGACAAAAACACATTTTGTCGAATGTGTTTTCGTCGACACATATAGAGTGAACAGGCAAAACAGCGAAGCGGCTGTTCAGTGAATTCTTTCCCTGGGAAAGAAGTCACTTGACTGCTTCGTTGCTTTGCCATATTCTGCAGTGTAGTGTGGTCCCTTGACCGGTATAGCTCCCGAGCATGAATGTGCAACAGTTACTGACCTTAGGGTTAGGGTGCGGATTAAGGTAAGTGCATATGTATGAAAGTGTTTACTGGTTTTTATTTTGCGTTAGATGTATAGTTCAGTTAAGTGTGCATGTGTTTTCAGCTGTTTACTTTTGTTTTGGGGGGTAGAATTAAGTGTGCATGTGTTTGGAACTGTTTACGTAAATGTGCAAGAGTTACTGACCTTAGAGTTAGGGTGCGGGTTATGGTAAGTGCATATGTTTTAAAATGTTTACTGTTTTTTGTTTCCGTTACATGTATGGTTGGGTTATGTGCACATGCGTATTTAGTTGTTTACTGGTTTTTGGGGGGTAAAATTAGGGTTAGGGTACGTGTGTATGTGTTTGGAAGTGTTTAATGTTTTTTTTTTTTTTGGTTGGAACAGCGATTTCTTTCCCTAGGAAAGAAATCGCTGTTCTGTGGTTTCGACATTTTCAGCTTTCACTGAACATGTGTCGATGAAACATCATTCGCTATTTTCAGCATTCGATGTTTCAATATAGACCCGAATAACCTAGGTAAATTATATAATGGCAAATCAGATGCATATCCATGTAAAAGATGTAAGGCATGCAGGTATATTAAGACTGATAATGTGTTTGAGCATCCTGTTACTAAAAGGATATGTGTTCACACTATGTATGCTGTTCTACTAAAAATGTGATTTATATAGCAACCTGCTCAGAATGCACTTCTTTTTATGTTGGAGAAACTAATAGAATGTTAAAGGAAAGTATTTTACAGCATATGGGTGATATACGGAGAAATATGCAAAGAAGTGCAGTAGCTCAACACATTAATGAATTTCCACAGCATGATTTTAAATTAATGGCTTTGGATATTTACACTCCTGCACCTAAAGGTGGTGATATAAAGAATGCCACAGAAGTTAAAGAAACCCACTGGATAGCTGGTTTGAGAGCTGATGTTCCACCAGGCTTAAATGGTTTTATACCTTTAAAACCTATTTTAAAGGCTAGAAAATGTTAATTGGTTAAAGGTTTTAATTAATGTAATTGTTTTTTTAAGTGCATTTATATGCAGACTGGTTTTATATTTTTTGTATTGATATAATGAAGGAGGCATCTCTGAAAGTGCTTATCTGTTTATTGCTTATTGTTTATTAAATATATGTGGTTTGCCGTGGTTGTCCCATTGTTGTTTCTCAAGTATTTTAACCTGCTTTTTTCTACATTGGGACTGATTTTCTCCTTGTTGCTGTTTGCCTACTTTAAAGTCTGAAAAAGGCCCATGGAGATCAGTGCTCCACCATGGAAAACAAATAGAAATAAAATAAAATTTCTATTTGAGAAAAGGAGCTGCTGGCCCCAATCTGCCAACACATTTGCCACACATAACTGCCCCCCATTGTCTTCCACCATTATATGCTCCCTCCTTGTCACAGACTTGTGTTTCTCCTACCCTGCACACCTTTCCTGCACAAACCTGTTCCCCTTCCAGTAATTCTGTTTACACATTGTCATGGCTGCCTGTCAATGTCATCCTCTGCTTAATCTTGGATATGTGCTCCAGACTCCAAACTGTGTGGTTACCCTCCTCTGTTTTGTACTTTTATCACTGCCACTGCTAGGGGGACTATGTCTTGTACTGTACTCTTCTGAAGTGTTGCATTCTGGTTGAATTATTTTTTCATATGTTGCTGACCCCGTCATTCAAGTGGTAAAGTTTCACTTTTTGACCTCCTTGTTTGGAAAACAAAAAGTACCAAAACACCTACTACTCATTTCAATTTATTAAAGCTTAGAGTCACTGCTGTAGAATTTTAACTATAAATCCGTTATGTATAATTTGGACATAATTCAGGTACAGTATTATAGTTTTCTATCATATTTAGAGCAATAAAAATATAACTTTGTTTCATAATCTCAAGACGTCATTTTATTGTACCAATATATAAAGAATACATCTGTACTTTTGTGAAAGTAAGGGCAAGCGGTAGCTCGGAGTGTGGCTATATTTTAGGTAAGGGAGACAGAAGCATTTATTGTGATTGCCTGTCAGTTGTGGGCATTATTTTAGTAAGTACATACCGTATGTTAAATTTCCATTTAAATATGGATTATAAAGTATTAATAGTATCATAGCAAGGTGATTGGAACAAATCACTCTGCAAACAGCAACACCTGATCAAAGAGGATTTGTTCCAGGTAACCTAGACACAGGACACAATAAGACAAACACCTGTTTGGTAATAAACAAATGTAACTAACTTTAGATTTATGAAGACATCTTGTGAAATACCCTATCCCTTTTTATTTGCTACTTTACTGGGATTCCTGAGAAATGAATCAGTTAGCATGACAATTTTATGACAATAATAGTAATAATTAAAGGTAACTGATACATAAGGAATACATCTGTAACCAATATGTGAGGAATAAATCTGCTACCAATACACGAGGAATAAATCTGTAAGTAATACATGAGGAACACATCTGCAACTGATGTACAAAGACTGTCTGTAACAGATATACAAGGAAAATGTCTGTAACAGCTAAACAGGAATACATCTGCAACAGATAATTTAGTAAAACATCTGTAATCAACATATAAGGTCTACATCTGTAACCAATATCTCAGGAACACATCTGTAGTTGATAGAAAACATCTGTAACTCTTCTATGAGCAATACATCTGTAACTGCTGTATGAGGACCACACCTGTAACTGCTGTATGAGAACCACATCTGTTACTGTTATATGAGGAATACAGCTATAACTAATATATAAGGAACACATCTGTAACAGATATAAGAGGAAAACATCTGTAACTGCTGTATGAGGATTACATCTCTAATCAATATCTCAGAAATATATCTACCACAGACATGTGAGCAATAGATCTGTAACAGATATACAAAGAAAACATCTCTAACTGATATATGAGGAATACATCTGTTTACGGGAGGAGAAATGGCGTAAGGGTTATCCTGAAGGAACAGTATGCTAAGAGTGTTTTGGAGGTGAAAAGAGTGTCAGATAGAGTTTTGTTTATGAAGCTGGAAATTGATGGTGTAATGATGAATGCTGTTAGTGCATATGCTCCACAAGTTGGGTGTGCGATGGATGAGAAAGAAAAATTTTGGAGTTAGTTGGATGAAGTGGTGATGACTGTACCCAAGGGTGAGAGAGTGGTGATTGGAGCAGATTTCAATGGGCATGTTGGTGAAGGGAACAGAGGGGATGAGGAAGTGATGGGTAGGTATGGTGTTAAACAAAGGAATGCAGACGGTCAGATGGTAGTGGATTTTGCGAAAAGGATGGACATGGCTGTGGTGAATACATATTTTAACAAGCGGGAGGAGCATAGGGCGACATACAAGAGTGGAGGAAGATGCACACAGGTGGATTATATCTTATGTAGAAGGGCTAGTCTGAAGGAGAATGTAAAGTGGTGGCAGGGGAAAGTGTAGTTAGGCAGCATAGGATGGTGGTTTGTAGGATGATATTGGTGATCAAGAAGAGGAGGATGAGTGTGAGGGCAGCACCAAGGATCGAATGGTGGAAATTGAAAAAGGGTAATTGTGAGGTGATGTTCAGGGAAGAGTTAAGACAGGCACTGGGTGGCAGTGAAGAGTTACCGAATAGCTGGGTAACTACAGCAGAGCTAGTAAGAGAGATGGCTAGAAAGGTGCTTGGTGTGACATCTGGAAAGAGGAAGGAGGACAAGGAGACCTGGTGGTGGAATGAAGAAGTACAGGAGAGTATACAGAGAAAGAGGTTGGCGAAGAAGAAGTGGGATTGTCAGAGAGATGAAGAAAGTAGACAGGAGTATAAGGAGATGAGGTGCATGGCAAAAAGAGAGGTGGCGAAGGCTAAGGATAAGGCATATGAAGAGTTGTATGAAAGGTTGGACACTAAGGAGGGAGAAAATAACCTATATCAATTGGCTAGACAGAGGGACTGAGCTAGTAAAGATGTGCAGCAGGTAAAGGTGATAAAGGATAATGAGGGAAAAAGTTCTCACAAATGAGGAGAGTGTGTTGAGCAGATGGAAAGAGTACTTTGAGGGGCTGATGTATGAAGAGAATGAGAGGGAAAGAATGTTGGATGATGTGCAGATAGTGAATCATGAAGTGCAGTGGATTAGCAAGGAGGAAGTAAGGATAGCTATGAAGAGGATGAAGAATGGCAAGGCTGTTGGTCCAGATGACATACCTGTGGAAGCAAGGAGATGTTTAGATGAAATGGTAGTAGAGTTTTTAACTAGATTGTTTAATGAAATCTTGGAAAGTGAGAGGATGCCTGAGGAATGGAGAAAAAGTGTTTTCGTACCGATTTTTAAGAATAAGGGTGATGTGCAGAGCTGTAGTAACTACAGAGGGATTAAATTGATCAGTCACAGCATGAAGTTATGGGAAAGAGTAGTGGAAGCTAGGTTAAGAAGGGACATGATGATTAATGACCAGCAGTATGGTTTCATGCCGGGAAAGAGCACTACAGATGCGATGTTTGCTCTGAGAGTGTTGATGGAGAAATACAGAGAAGGTCAGAAGGAGATGCATTGTGTCTTTGTGTATTTAGAGAAAGGATATGACAGGGTGCCTAGAGAGGAGTCATGGTATTGTATGAGGAAGCCGGGAGTGTCAGAGAAGTATGTAAGAGTGGTACAGGATATGTACGAGGGTATTTGACAGCGGTGAGGTCTGCGGTGGGAGTGATGGATGCATTTAAGGTGGAGGTGGGACTACATCAAGGATCAGCTCTGAGCCCTTTCTTGTTTGCAATGGTGATGGACAGGTTGACAGACGAGATCATCCAGGAGTCACCATGGACTATGATGTTTGCAGATAACATTGTGATCTGTAATGAGAGTAGGGAACAGGTGGAAGAGACCCTGGAGAGATGGAGATATGCTCTAGAGAGAAGAGGAATGAAGGTCAGCAGGACTAAGACAGAATATATCTGTGTGAATGACAGAGAGGATAGAGGAATGGTGAGGATGTGGGGAATAGAGGTGGTGAAGGTGGTTGAGTTTAAATACTTGGGATCAACAGTTCAGAGTAATGGTGAGTGTGGAAGAGAGGTGAAGAAGAGAGTACAGGCAGGATGGAGTGGGTGGAGAAGAGTGTCAGGAGTCATTTGTGACAGACAAGTACCAGTAAGAGTGAAAGGGAAGGTCTACAAGAGAGTAGTGAGACCAGCTATGTTATATGGGTTGGAGACAGTGGCACTGACAAAATGGCAGGAGTCAGAGCTGGACGTGGCAGAGTTAAAGATGTTAAGATTTGCACTGGGTGTGATGAGGGTGGACAGGATTAGGAATAAGTATATTAGAAAGTCAGCCCAGGTTGGAAGATTTGGAGACAAAGCCAGAGAGGCAAGATTACATTGGTTTGGACATATGCTGAGGAGGGATGCAGAGTATATTGGAAAAAAGATGCTAAGGATGAACCTGCCAGGTAACAGGAAAAGAGGAAGGCCTAAGATAAGGTTTATGGATGTGGTGAGAGAGGACATGCAGGTGGTTGGTGTGACAGAGCAAGATGCAGAGGACAGGAAGAAATGGAAACAGATGATCCGCTGTGGCGACCCCTAACGGGAGCAGCCGAAAGAAGAAGAAGACATCTGTTTACATGATCCCTAGAATAATTAATACTCGGGCAATTAAATTAAATTATACCAGAAAATGCAGAACTGATACATGGAACATATGCTAGGATTTTATGTGAAGATAAAATCATTTGGTTAGAATTAAAGCTTGATCGCTGAAATATTAGATCCCTCACTAAGAGGAATTTGTGATGCATTCATGGTATACCTTGAACACTATTAACACAGAAATTGCAAAATGTCAAAAAATGTATTTCCTCTGGCATTAATTGACACTATGATATGATATATGGAATGCTGTATGAAATATTTAGGATCAATATTAAGTATAATTTATATAGATTTTTAAAAAAAATTATAATGTATTCTAAACAGATTATTAGTGACTACATAAGCCTGAATATTCTCCCACTCTGAATTGATTCTATGACCTGGACATAAAAATGAATGTCTTTGCAAGCTATTTATACTTGCCTCAGACAGCATCACATATCATAATGCAGACACACATTACACAGATGGCAAAAGCAGCTATGGATTGTTTATAAGGATGACAGAAACGTGGAGTAAAAATGTATTTTTTAAAAGACCAATAAATAAGAGGGACTTTAATGCCTTAAAAATGAGCATTTGTTGGTATCTGGCTGACAGACGCATATTTCACACTCATTGATTTGTTTTCAGTCAATGCCCAGCAAATGTGTGGCCATAATCTTAGCTCCACCACCATCTAAGAATTTTCTTGTTCTGTCACCTAGGCAACCATAATCAAACAGAGTTGCTCATCCATCACATAGTTGTTACTGTGAGATAAAGAGACCTACAGGAAGCTCTATGCATGACTGAGAAAAGAGAGTAATAACGTTTCTTCTCTCTTATTCAAGGAGGCATGATTATTAAGAATTTTAAAGGAAAACTACACCCAAAACAGAACATTTTGGCTTTCCAAAGTGCATTTTCCTTCCTAAAAAAAATTCCCTGTTCAGTCAGATATATAAAAAAAGGAATAACTTAGCTGTTCAGCTTCTTCAGTAAACAACAAGTTGGGTTTAGATGAAATTTTAGGATACCCAACTAGTGCATCATTAAAATTTCTCCCCAGAAACAATTCCACATAGTAAGTCATTTTTATCCCTTCGTACTTTCCTCCCAGCTGAGGTAATAAATCTATTGTATCCATAAGGACTTACCTCTCTTTTACCCAGTACTGTGATTCACATTTACCTTCTCTGGTGTAGAGGCTGTTTGTGGCTTAGTCAGTCTTTGTTAAATTTCAGCTCTTTCTCAGTATAGTTATTAGAAAACCTAATACCAAGTGACATGAAAAATTAGTGTCCTTCCCAACCGCCTTACCCATTAATTATATAAGATAACTCATGTGACACCCCTCCTCTGGGCCAGTAAGCAAGGAGCCTGAATCCTCACCACTGATACCAGTGAGGAACATTCACTTGGAACAAAAATACACATAGTATTTCCAGATGCAGCTCTCTGCACCAAGCATAATTTCCCTTAAGAGCACACAGGGAACACACTCAGTCTGGGGATGGTTTTCTCTTTCTCGTTCTCCAGGCCCCCAGTAAGACTTCTCACTGGCACAGTTGTAGAGTTGAGTCCACAGTTGAATGTCCAAGGCAAGTCCTCTAACACCCTCTCTATGAAACCAGTGCTGCGTGTCCCTGCTCCAAGCACCTGACACACACACTCTTTGATATTTCACACACACACACACACACACACACACACACACACACACACACACACACACACACACACACACACACACACACACACACACACCTGGGAAAGGCTGGCACAGATTTACTCACTCTGCTACCCTTTGCACAGACTATAAGGTAGTTACTGCCACCAGACACTCCAAAGCCAGCTACTCTAAGGCTTTGACAAGGATACCCAATTATACTGAGGGAAATTAGTACTAATACAAATGGTAGCGTTTAACCAATGCAGTAAGGCTTTCAGGAGTGGCCACAGTGTCACCAAATAAATATAAGTACTCTCAAAGGTTAAAATATTCTCTAAAGGACCAGACACAATGAAATGTTTAAATATATTTAATAATAAATAATAAAAGAACATGAAAATGCTAAATATCTATTTACAATAAACACCAGAGATTCAGTCTCAGGAAATATTAAAATAACACAAATGAATAGAGTCACACAGATACAGGAAAACAGTACTTAACTAATCTCACTATACTTCTTCACTGATCTAAAGAATTACTATTCCCTGTTTACTTACTAAAGCAAGGCAAGATGAAGTGGGTGAGTGATCCTTCTATGTCAGGTTTCAAAAACAGACTGCTCTGAGACTTCTGTCTCATCTACTATTAAAGCATCATTGCAGTGCTGAATTACAGAATGACATCACATACATCTGATCAATTGACTTCTGGTTCCCATACTACCCCCCTTTACTAGAAATTGAACCAGACTCTGGCACATATCTGTTACCATACACACAGATAGAGCTTTACTAAGATGTGTTATAGCATCTGGAAGCCATAATACCATTTTGACACTTAGTTCACTGGTAAGGACAGTACAGCAGGATTCCTAGTCCTTGTTTTTACAGACATTTCCTCTCTGGCTGCAATCAGAACTGTAAGATACAGTCTTTGTGGCTTACCAGGTAATTTAATTTCAGACTATTTTCAAAGTTAGCTGGACTGAGATTAACCTCTTCTCTTCTAGTATCCTCTGTCACAATATTATTTTCAACAGTTACTATACAGTCTGACATACAGGTGCATTTCTATTTTTCTCCAGCAGGACCCACTGTTGGTACATTTTTTTAACACAAGCAACATTACAAATGCATTTTCAACACAAGTACCTGTACAAATCAGTTTGATATATAAATGACATATCATTCTTTAAAAACTCTAGCCAGCTATGCTGGCATGTGTTATACATCCACTGTCCTATTTCTCCTGGCATAGCTGGCAATACCTCATATTGTCACAACTCCATTGTTGCAAAAACATAAAGAGAAAAAGAGAAATGACCAAACCCATTGACTCATTGCTTATACAGAGCAAGAAAGCACATCAACAGTAATTTCCAATGTAAAAATGAATTAGGGAGTTCCAAATCTGGAAATAGAAAACATTTAATGTAAGCTCAAGTGTAAGACATTCTCTAATGTAAGCCTTACTTTTAGCTAAGGAAGATAGGTCTTATTACAGCATGCCTGAGACATGACAAAGAATACAAACTATAGAGATACAGTGACACTGGAAGATAGTTAAAACCAATCTGTGCAGAGATTCTCAAAATAAGCAGTGATTCAGCGTAATGTCATTTGAGGTAAATGCAAACATTGTCTTGCATTAGAGGGTCCTATATTTACATCTTCTAAAGACACAGAGCAAACTGCAGGAAATAATAATCTCACATCACTTGTCTGTCCCCTCAAATCATCTTGGGTTAGACCAAAATAAAAATTGTAATAACTACCTACAGTGCTGCAAGGTCATTAGTATATCCTAGAAAACAAGCTAAGATGAAAAAATGGATTTACTTTGTAAGTTCGATTCAAAATTTCTCACAAGCCAAATTGCCAACTTCACTATCCTGCAATGTGTTATTTGATTGCCATGGGGCCTTATTAAAATACATTGTTTTGTAAGCATTTTGCAGGGGGCTGGACCCCAAATATGGGGACTGTAGTCTTATATCCCCAGTCTATAAATATGCTACCAGGAAGTGTGCGTAAACTCAGAGGAAAAGAAGAAACCAGAAGCTTTACCATTTGTCACTAGACCATGGATCGACGCTCAGAACAGCAAACCTAAAAAATCATTGGTATTCTGTCATGGTGACTGTCCACAAAAAATGGTAAGAAGGCGAGTGTTGTGTTTACCTCACTTTCTCCCTGCGTCTTCGTTCAGTTTGTCTGATCTCCAAGTGAGTATTTATATAGTTGAGGAATTTTTTTGTTTTGGTGGGGGGAGTTGCCTTTGATTAAGTTTGTAACTATTGTGGTACAAAATTAAGGCATTCAGCCAATCCTCACTGAAAAAAATGGCTGAAACAGACGTACCTTACTAAGAGGTGTGAAAAAAATAAAGACTGAAGGTATGTTTAGATGAGTGAACACAATGTAAAACCTACTGGAGCCCCACAAGAGCTTTATGGGTTCTTTTTCTATAATAAATGTTACTCTACAATACCCTGGACAGTCAACAAGGTGTTTTAAATGCATTCTACAATACCCTGGGCAGTCAACGAGGTGCTTTAAATGCATTCTACAATACCCTGGGTAGTCAACAAAGTGCTTTAAATGCATTCTACAATACCATGGGCAGTCAACAAGGTGCTTTAAATGCATTCTACAATACCCTGGGCAGTCAACAAAGTATTTTAAATGCATTCTACAATACCCTGGGCAGTCAACAAGGTGCTTTAAATGCATTCTACAATACCCTGGGCAGTCAACGAGGTGCTTTAAATGCATTCTACAATACCCTGGACAGTCAACAAAGTGCTTTAAATGCATTCTGCAATACCCTGGGCAGTCAACAAGGTGCTTTAAATGTGATGATTTAGTCAAAGACTATAAAGATGATAGGTGTAATATCTACAATGTTTTGGGTTACAAAGGTAATAACTGTGACTTTATATATAAATACTTTGTATGGGGAGGATTTGAGCATTGTACATGCAGGGGAACTGTAGTAGTGTTACAGGGGAGCCAATAGAAGCCACAAAGAAATTATGTCTGAAAAGAAAAAGAAAAGCCAGTTGGATTTCTAGACAAAGCTATTTTAAAAGACAATACATTTCTTCTGAATAATGGGTAAACTGATAAGGTAGTAATGGCTAAGAGAGGATTAGAGGATTATGACAAGGGTGGCCAATAAGCACCCCCCCCCATTTTTGCCCTAGTCCATGATCCTATTATACTGAGACTAATTATTTAAGTGGTAGATTAAAAGGGTTATGGACAAGGAAGAGTTACGGCAGTAGTAAAGACTTATGAAGGTAATTTATTTTTTTGGATTGATAACACCATAAATAAGTATGAATTAAGAATACTAAAGGACTATCATAATGAGCCTGATACTCACTTTGCTGAAGAAAATAAGAATGAGTTCATATAAAAATAAGGTAGGAGATGTAAATGGATTAAACATGTAAGGTGCATGTCTAGGCAATGGTAACATCGATGAATACAGTCGAGGCAAGAGTCTTAATGAATGGAAGTAATAGTAGGTAAGTGGTTGAGACATATGTTAAGGAAAAAAATGAAAGCAGAATTCTGTCCTACAAAAATATTAAATTAAGTAAGCGATGTAGCATTTCTAGTAATATATATATATATATATATATATATATATATATATATATATATATATATATATTCCATCTTAGATGTGTTTAGAGTAATACAATGAAATAATGGTAATGCTGTTAAGAAAGCAATAATATCAGACAGGGTGTGTATTACCGTGAAATAAATACCTGATAGAACCAAATCTGTTAGGGTGGGAGGCACATTCTCTTTTAAAAGAGTAGTTACCGGTGGTATCCCCCAGCCATCAGTCCTAGGACCACTTCTGTTTGGTAATTACTTCTCTAACACCAAGGCTAATATCAGTAACCTGTTGCTGACCAAGTCTTCAGATGACTGCAAACTTGGAGCAGTCCTTAACTTCCCATCTGACTTCCAGATTCTTCAGGAAAGACTAACATACACCAATAAGTGGTACCTAAACCACAACCTAAAAATAATTCTAAAGAAATTCAGTACTGCATTTTTGACAAAACTGGGCCCCATGTACATACACATAGCTGACACCTCTTTGAATGCTGACTCAGCCCTTATGGACCTGGAACCTTTCACTGAGAACAAATGATTCTTTGATTGTCATGTATCTAATGTTGTTAGTGACAACTTATCTAGCCAGACTAATTACTAGGGATATTTCTTCCAGGTCTAAGGAAGTTATCAGTCCTTTCTACTTCTGTAGTATTAGGTCCATAAAAAGTATACTTTGGTATGTACTCATCTAAGCATATGACCCAGCTTGAGAGACCACAGTATGTCTTCCTTGAGCTAACCAGAACACCTTAAAGTAAACTCTCTCTCTCTCTCTCTCTCTCTCTCTCTCTCTCTCACTCTGTCTCTCTCTCTCTCTCTCTCTCTCTCTCTCTCTCTCTCTCTCTCTCTCTCTCTCTCTCTGTCTCTCTCTCTCTCTCTCTCTCTCTCTGTCTCTCTCTCTCTCTCTCTCTCTCTCTCTCTCTCTCTCTCTCTCTCTCTCTCTCTCTCTCTCTCTCTCTCTCTCTCTCTCTCTCTCTCTCTCTCTCTCTCTCTCTCTCTCTCTCTCTCTCTCTCTCTCTCTGTTGTCTGATTCTTACCGGCTCTTGAGAGGTGACCTAAGTTTTGCTTTCAGACCATTGAAGGACCTAGTCATATGTGCCCTCCTGCACATAAAACAAATACCATCCTAAACACCTGCTCAAGAGATCATAACTTCCAACAAAACATAAACATATAAATATATATATATATATATATCCCAGAGATTCCATCTTTTATGGAATAGACTTATTTTGGATGGAAAGCAAAGCAGCTCTCTGACCTTTTTTAAGAATAATCTGTATGACTGAATAGGCACACATAAATACATTCCAGGTTTGACCACTCAAGCCCTCATTGAATGGGGGTCAAAACTAGACATAAATTAGTTAAGTCAATGGGTACCTGTGATTCAGACCCCATATATTACAGCCTGTGTAAAAGGTGTAGGCAGACCCCATATACTACAGCCTGAGTTAGAAGTGTACATAAACCCCATATACTATAGCCTGTGTTAGAGATGTAGGCAGACCCCATATACTACAGCCTGAGTTAGAGGTGTACACAGACCCCATATACTACAGCCTGAGTTAGAGGTGTAGGCAGACCCGATATACTACAGCCTGTGTTAGAGGTGTAGGCAGACCCCATATACTACTGCCTGTGTTAGAGATGTAGGCAGACCCCATATACTACAGCCTGCGTTAGAGGTGTAGGCAGACCCGATATACTACAGCCTGTATTAGAGGTGTAGGCAGACCCCATATACTACTGCATGTGTTAGAGATGTAGGCAGACCCCATATACTATAGCCTGTGTTAGAGGTGTAGGCAGACATAAAATCCAGATGATGCCTTCAGTGACCTGAATTCAATTATTGGCTCAGGTACTTGCTAGCACAGGCAGGGAAGACAGGTATGCCCATGCTGGGTGGGGCACACCTTTGTGGTTGATCCCTGGTGCAAGCTGGGAATGTCCACGGAGGTGTTGTCTATAAGGGGACAGGACTGTGGCTGATTTGCATGTGGAGGCATAGACAATATGGCAGTTTAGCCCAGTGTATGCCTTCCCTGCAGTATGATGCCACTTCAGTAAGCCTTGATCTACTCACCAGTCCTGAAAATGGGTCAGAATTAGTCTGGGGGGAGGCATAGAACTGACTGATAAGGAGAGGCCTTAGGAGCAGCTAACAGTCAGCTGATGGGAGACAAAAATGCCATAAAAAAGAAAAAAAAACACAAGGAAAAACAATGCCAATTTAGTCCCCAGATCAGAAAAAAAACTAGTGAAGAGTTCACCGAGAATTAAAATAGAACTTAAACTACTAAAGTATCTCCATTTGGGTCATTTCTTTCACTTCTTCATTGCCATACAACCCCATGAATGCAAGTAAGGGGACTTTTGTCACAGACTGCCTGTTCAGGTATCACAGTGTTCTGTGTCAGGCCACGTCTTGGCCTTAAACCAGAATAGAATATGAGTCAAGGCAGAAACATGAAAACAAAAGGTCAACAACCCAATAAATAATGATAGAGCTTAATTTTAAGAAGCTATGTACTTCTTCATTTCCTGATACAGTGTAACAAATTCACCTCTAAGTCACGTTCAGTTTAAATAGATCAAGCACACGTGCAATCACAATCCATCAACAAGTTACTCAGAAGGCCAGGTTCATTAAGTCGCAGACATGGCAGCAGTTACACTGATAGTAAAGTGCTGGTTAAATGCTGTGCGTTAAGTCACACGTACCAAAGAAAACAAATCCGTAAGGTATACACTAGTGCTCTGTATGTTCAGTGATACATTCATACATGCGCACCTGTCTAAGTAAAGCGCTCTAGAACAATGTCTCAATGAGAAATGCAAAGCATATTCACCCATAAGCTGTACTAATCCTGGAGCCTGGATTCACAGCAACCAACATGGTAGCCATCAGAGTGAAAATTGTTTTTTTTTTATTTTGTTACAGAAGCCTGAGTAATACATTAGTATGATTACTGACAAATGTTGACTCACTTAATAATACATTTTGGTCAGTACATAAGTACATCAGAAAGAGTATGCAAAGTATTGTGTGTGAGCATATTTTTAATGTGTCAGATTTCTAAGTTCTCATATGAAAGTCAGCTAGTCTCTTTAGTGGGCAGCCTTAGATCGGAGTGACCTTGTAAGGTATGAAAAGATCTCTAGGGTGTCATTTATAAGACTAATAAGCCCATTATGGTCAAGCCAAGAATAATAGGAAATGAAAACATTCAGCAATGTCTTCATCTTCTGCTTATACTGCGTTTCTCAAGTTACAGATAATTTAAGTATGACTGGTATTCTGTGACTTTACTCACTCAGTCCAAGAAACAAAAACGTTTTGCATTTTTGTTCAACACATATATCACTCACAAGGTTATAGGACTGCCCTTAATCATCATTTCTGAATAATTCAAAAAAAGCATCCAACTTTAAAAGGAAATTATTTTACTGTATACTTTAATAAGCAAGGATGTGCTCTCGGCTTGGTCATTTGTGTGAAGGGCCAGTGCATTTGCTGCCAAGTAACAAAAAACATAGACTGCAAATTATAGAGGAAATGACCTCCATTCTTAAGAACAAATCATACCAATTCAGCAGTCTTGTGTATGGAAGAGTTTCACAGTTTACGTGACGGAGACTAATTTGTTACTCAGGAGTAAAGAAAAATGTTTACAAAAGGACTTTTCTTGAAGCAAAAAGTATAAACAGAAAAGAAGATGCTGTAAGTGAGGGTTTTAAGATATATATCGCTTTGAAATATGATATGCACTAAATATCGTCATCAAAAGCACAGAAATGCCATCTATAGAGTCAAAATGCTTATCACAAAGCTACGTAGAAATGCATTCAAGTTAATACACAGGACATCAAAAATACTAAGCCTGCATTGTGTTCTGTGACATTTTGCAACCAGAACAGGAGCACACACAACGAAAATGAAACAAAACATGATAAATTTCTTGTTAGATTATGAAGGTTTCAACATGACTAATATGACTCAATAATATACCACAGACAATAAAGAAATCAATTTTCATTAGTACATCGGGTACTGTAATTTATGGTAATGTACACCGTGTAAGATTACAGGATGTGCGCTTCAGAGCTATCAGTGTTCTAGGCACCATCTTTATGTCAAAAGAAAACACAGGAACCCAACTTCTCTGCATCGCTGACCCATTCTGTGCTAACAGCTGACTAAAGGAGGCTAGAAATAAAGACCGATTTCTTGGATACACCAATATCACTGTAAAATTTCTGACAAACAGATTTCAGTCAAACTGATATTCTATAGAAAGAGTTATTTGGCACAGATATATAAAGCAGGACAAGGTCCTGTCTACCGGAGGTTATTATACACTGCCCAATATTTTAACAGAAAAAAAATTGTGTATTTAACTAAGGTACAAAACCTGATGGTAGAAAATGAGGCATCACAGGACACTACTGGTTATAAACCATAACAGACATCTTTGGATTTATAGCTATTTAATGAATCTCACTTTCAGGGTGTGAGATTTGAACCTGACTTCTGATCACTTTTTGTGTGGAGTTTGCCTGCTCAGCCTATATATATATATATATATATATATATATATATATATATATATAAAAAATCAGAATAATGTCTTTCATGCAGGTGCGAAATGGCAAGAGGCTCGTCGTGATATAAATCCTTAAATAGTCCAAGTTAAACAAATCCAAAGCTTGCAGTTCTCAAAATAAAAGCAACCGAAGTAATTCAGCATATAATTTATTAGTGCACAGTGAGCGCTTTCACCCGTAGGCTTTTTCAAACTATTTAAGGATTTATATCACGACGAGCCTCTTGCCATTTCGCACCTGCATGAAAGACATTATTCTGATTTTGTTTAAACTGTTCCAGGCAGGAGCGTTTATCCTTTGGGTGGTTTATGTCTTATTTTATATATATATATATATATATATATATATATATATATATATATATATATATATATATATATATATACCAGTTTCTCCAGGTAACATTCTGGCTAATTGGCTCACCTAAGCCGGCCACACATAATAGATTTACCCTTGCCCTTGTAGCATGCATTATATCTGGAAAGAGTCTATGAACAAGTTCACTGATCCAGTTAAGAAATGTTAACTAAATAAATAAATAAGCCAATTTCATTTCTACATCAGATGAATTTTTTCCACTAAATAATATAAACATTTCATGTTCCATTGAAGTACTAGGCAAGCTATCCCATTGTGCCCCAATTACACCTCAAGTGTTAAAATTAACCAAATGCTTAGTACTGGGGAGACAATAAGCAGACTAAGGCAAAATATTTTTGAATCATTCACTAACCTTCTGACAATCCTTCTGTCCTTCACACTTATCAAACCAAAAAAGATATGAAAAGGGACTGATTAGCTTCTGTATGGTACATACTAAAATTATTAGTTTACATGGTCTTTAGAAATATTTACTTCCTAAACCTGTTTTTATGTGTGTGTAAGTCAAAGGGCAATACATATGCACTATCAATTTATATAGTTAACATCTGTTAACCAGATAAGAAAGCTAGTCCTTGGACTCCTTTTAAACATCATCAGTGTAAAGGTGGTGGAAAATCACAGCACCAAAAATTGTTCACAAAAGTTTGAAAACCACTATAATGACACTAAACTATGCATGCTGCAAGACACAAACTTGGAGCATGCAAAACGCAAAAATTTTTTATTTATGCAGGACAGAAGCCCACCTTTTCCATGTATTACTTAAATATGCTAGCTCTGAGATCATACAGTTGAAGGGAAAGTGCATATTCCCCACCATTGCTTTTACAGAAATTTCCCTCTGGCACTGTCCATCAGCTGACAAAACAAACATCCACTATATATGAAGGAGCCTATATATAGTGGTTACAGCTCAAAACAGCAAATGCTTATATGAGTAAATGCTTTTTGAACATGTAAATAAGACCGAATGCTCATATGAGTGAACATTCTTTCGTATAGAGTTTTTGCCAGTAGAATATTGTATGACATCATGCTGCAGAGGGGTAAGAGAATTTGACCTTACCCTACTGTTGCGCGATCTCAGAGTTGGTATAGGATTAGCGGGGAGGGGCTTTAATTTTGTTTATTTGTGACCATTTTAGATTCTGTGTAAAATTATCATTCTTTTTACTCACACACACACACACACACACACATATATATATATATATATATATATATATATATATATATATATATATATACATATATATATATATATATATATAGATAGATCAATACACACGTGTGTATGTGCTTGTGTGTGTGTGTGTGTGTGTGTGTGTGTGTGTGTGTGTGTGTGTGTGTGTGTGTGTGTGTGTGTGTGCCTTTATATATACTTGGACCGAACCACAAAAGGAGGGGGAGTCTCAATATTCGTCAAAGATACCCACACCTCCAGGTTGGTGGCACAGCACGAAGCATCAGAGACTATCCATGTGCAACTAACTGTGGGTAAAACTGCCTTCCAATTTATAGCCTGCTACAGACCACACTCCCAAACACAGGAACCCCACTTGGCCTTCCTGAGAATACTGGAAAATATGAAGGTCTCTCCAAACACCATTATATTGGGCGACTTCAACTACCCAAACATAGACTGGGAGCATTACTCTAGCTCCAACACCCTAGCCCAAAGGTTCCTAGAATTTATAAACTCAAATGCTATGGAACAACTTGTTACCACTCCCACAAGAGGGGAAAACATACTGGACCTGATCATCACTAACATGGGGACACTATGCTCCAGACCAGAAGTGTATCCCTCACTGGTAAGATCAGACCATAAACTAATCTCACTGGATATTCACATCCTGACCCCACCCCCTGCCCAGAAAACCACAGTGAAAACTTCTCTAAAGCAAATTTCACACACCTCAAAACCGAGGCGAAATCCTTCAAAGCCCCCGGGCCTGTGGAAAATACGGTCCAGACCGCAGAATCCTTTATAAACACATTCTATGAACACCTTCAGGAATGCATGGATCATGCAATCCCAAATAAAACCAAGACCCAATCCTCCAAAGGCAGACGTCCTGTCTGGTGGACCCCAGCCATAAACAAACTATACAATAGAAGGATACTACATGATAGAGCAAAATCCCAAAAAGGGAAGGCATCTCTGATCAGTATTAGCAAAAAACTACGGGCACTCATAAAATTGTCTAAGGCCAGCTTCGAGAGAAAAATTGCACAGGACACTAAGGATAATCACAAGGCTTTCTTTAGTTATGTTAGGAACCTGGGTGGGAATTCCCAGATATGCTCAGAATTAGTCCAAAATGACAAAAATACACCGAGCCCACAGACATTGCCAACATCCTAGCTGACAGGTTCAGTGCAAACTTCTCCCCCCCCCTCCCCACCAAAAGGGCAAATATCTATCCCAGCAGAGTGCTGCCCCCCTGACATCTCAGATGCTCAGGTAAGAGCCACCCTCTCCAAAGCAAAAAACACAGCATCAATGGGACCAGATGGTGTCTCGGGCTGTGTCCTACATGAACTCCAAGAAGAGCTAAACCCAAACATAAAACTACTGTTCAATCTTAGCCTTACTACAGGATATGTACCCAAAGAGTGGCGTACAGCAACAGTGGTCCCTCTCCACAAAGGTGGTGCCTCAACGGATCCTGGAAACTATCGCCCCATAAGCCTGACTAGCTTGGTCTGCAAAGCTATGGAAAGGATCATCATGGACTTCATAAATAAAGATATTGGGGACCTACAGACACTGGATCCTACCCAGTTTGGCTTTGTTAAGGGCAGATCCTGCCTCTTAAACCTGGTTGATTTCTTTGAAACAGTCACCAAGGCCATTGACGAGGGGAAGGTGGTCCACACAGCCTACCTGGACCTCGCAAAAGCCTTCGATACAATACCCCACTCGGCATTATAGATAAGCTCACCAGCTTAAATATAAACCCCTATGTCACTAGATGGGTTGCAAACTGGCTCAAGGACAGAACCCACATGGTTAGAATTGCTGGAGCCATGTCAGACTCCAAACCAGTTACAAGTGGCGTCCCTCAAGGCTCAGTCCTGGGACCTCTCTTGTTCAGTATATATTTCTCGGCAGTACAGGCCAACACGGAAGGACTGTGGCTGACCAAGTTCGCAGATGACTGCAAACTGGGCACCATAATCGACTCTCCAGCTGACACAAGCATCCTCCAAAAGGGCCTCATAGAAACAGACAACTGGTGCCAGAGCCATGGCCTCAAGCTAAACGCCAAAAAGTGTATAGTCATCCCCTTTGGCAAAAACAAAGTGCCCACAAATTACCACATAGGTGGTAATCCATTAAGTACAGAAGAAGTCATTAGGGACCTGGGGACCCAAGTTGATAGCAATCTCTCATTTGACAACCACGTGGCCAAAGTGGTTAGAAAAACATTTTATATAGCCCACCTAATCATGAAGGGATTCACATCTAGATCAGGGAGGTCATCGCCTCTTTACTCATCCCTCATCAGGCCCATAATTGAGTACAATGCCCCTTTTGGGATGTACCTTACCAGACACCTGCAGCAACTGGAAAGACCCCAAAAGTACCTCACCAAGAGGATCAAAGGGCTCAAACAGATGCCATATGCTGCCCGGTTAAAGAAACTCCAGATCTACTCAGTGGCATACCGCCTGCTCAGAGGCGATCTGTGCCTGACGTATAAAGCCATGTCCAACCCAAAATTAATGGACATGCTGCACCTCAGAAAATCCAAATCCCATCGAGCTACGTTCTCGAGAGACTTGAACCTCAGCACTGAAATAAATAGGACATGCTGGAGGGACAGATTCATATCCCAGAGGCTCCCTTCACTCTGGAATAAAATCCCAGTCCAGGTTAGGCAGAGTCCCACATTGACTCTCTTCAAGAGGAATCTTGATGAGTGGATGGGAGATCGTAGGTTTACCCCGGCTATTACTTCTGTGTCACTGTTAGACAGAGGCACAGTATACTAACCTCAAAAAAAGGCATAGCAAAATTAATTTAAAATGGGTGGCGAAAGCCAAACACACTCTGGCTAGGCTTATAAATGCCCTAGGGCAGATAGCCTAGTATGAACCTATGAACCTATGAACCTATATATATATATATATATATATATATATATATATATATATATATATATATATATATGCATGCATGGTTTTATACATAACCAGCATGTTTTTGGATGATGGGAGGAAACTGAAGTGCATGCCCAGTAGGAACCAATACAGACAGGGAGAGCATGTAAACTCTATATAGACAGCGGCCAGGTCTCAGGAATGAGACTAAATGTATGTTTGGGGGGGGAGTCATAGGATCTTACGAGAGAATTATCCTAGTTATGCATTTTGTGGATGTATGTGCCACCACACTCAAACTGCTTACCCCAGAATTAAATTTGTGGGTACTCATACAATTGTCAAGCTAGAACCTGTATATTATTTTGTTTGACATGAGTTTGCTTCATAAGCAAGTGACTCTTTTGGTTCATAGTTTTATAGGTATTTACTAGGCTTATAGTCTAGGAGACCATCAAAGAGCATAGCATGATTTTCCCCCAACTGTCTGAGAGCACTATTTGGTTAAGAGACTTGCTTAGACTCAAACAATAGACAAAGGGAATGAAACGCTGGACTACACTAAGCATTTTGTTAATAGTTCTTATCTTTGTAAAAGGGCTTGTGCATGTTGCAATGAATTTTTGGGGTCTTTAGAGTAAGCAGTTTTAGTATCACCACTATTTCTGAAATGGAGGAGGTGTCTCAGAACAGGATGTTGTACAGCCCAGAAGATGAGGCAGTGTTCACTACATAGAAACTGGTACAAGACAAAGAAAAGCAGGACAGGTTTTAGTTCATCGGTTCATAGGTTGGTACTAGGCTATCATAGGGCCTATATAAGCCTAGCCATAACAATTCCCTGGATATTTCTTCCCACAATATTTACTTCCCTGGACCCCTGTCTAGCAGGGTGACTGACGTGATCCCCGGGGAGCTAAAGAATCCTACTCCTGTGATCTTAGTTAGACAATGTTATAGTCATTCTAGTTGGACAAGGTGTCTGGAAATGGTGCACTGAATTCTATGGTTGGACTAATGAGGGAAGAACACTTTGGGATTATGAAATCCTTGGATCTGGAGGATTTCCCTTGATAATTAATTTGGCAAGGTAAAAGGATTTCTTAAGAACAAGCAAATTATAATGACAGGAGGAAATGTCATTGTCAACAGAGATGCCTATATCTATTATGACTGTGTTGGACCTAAGTAGGGGCCCGTTTGTGTGGTAATAAGAAGGATAGACTTGTTTTCTAAAGGCAACTACACTACAATTTTTGGCGTCCCTCTTAAGGCCATGTTCGACATACCACATCTTGGTTTTTAGCAAGTTTATCTTAGAGAACCAATTAATTATTTAATTAATAATTAATTATCTGTTGTTGACTGGGTTAATTCCAGTAGGCTAGCGACCTCTTTTCATGGGAATATGACTACTTGTGTACAGGTCTCACTGAAAAGGAGGCACAAATGACATACAGAAACAGATGAGCTATGTTAAAATACAACAGCCAAAAACGGCAACAAATTGATCTGTTGTGATTTGAACATGCAGCCATGTGAAATGGAGTCAGATACATTTTGCATTACTGTTGTATCATGTAAACATGCATATATCTTCACTCGTGTGTCTGCCCGTGTGAGTGTGCATGTGTGTTTGTGTGTGTGTGTGTGTGTGTGTGTGTGTGTGTGTGTGTGTGTGTGTGTGTGTGTGTGTGTGTGTGTGTATGTGTGTATATGTTTGTGTGTGTGTGTGTGTGTGTGTGTGTGTGTGTGTGTGTGTGTGTGTGTGTGTGTGTGTGTGTGTGCGCACGTTGGTGTGTATAATGTGTACACACAGGAATGTGTGTACACGTGCAAGGGCATGTTAGAAATGAGACAGACCAAAAACAAGGGTCATAAGTCAAGGGTGGCACAAGGAAGCATATTGTTCACAGAAGAAAAAACAGAGAAAGAGGGAGGATGGTGGATGCATCTAACAATTTCCCGATGCATTTATGATCGAATTCAGGAATGTACGAGACAGACATACAGCATGTGCAGTAGCTTCACCAAAGTTGCCAGCACCATAGTGCAGCCCATGTGACACATTTGATTAGCAGGTTAGGATTATGAGGCAATGACAAGAGAGGTTGGGCATCCCCATCGTGGTGGGGGTGCACCTCATGGCTGATTTCTAGTGGAGACTTAGGACACAGAGGAGATTGTTGTCCTTAGGGAAGCAAGGGCAGTGGTAGAATTACTGTGAAGGTGGTCCATTGCACATCTGTCTCATGCATGTAGGGGTGCATAGAAGTTAGGGCGTAACAAAAACAATCCTTCCCTATCAGCAGTAGGAAACTGCCACATGGTATCTCAATTTCCTCACTGGCCCCAAACAGATTAGAGAAAGTTTGGCAGTGGCTTGTTGGATTTAGTAGACATGGTGAATGAGGAGAGGGTCTCAGGAGTGGCTGATAGTCAACTTCAAGGAGGAGGCAAAAAAATATAAATAAGAGCTGCAACAATAAGTGGAGTCACCAGGCGGCATTAGACACATCAGCAAAGCAGCTACCAGCCATGTGTAGTGTTGTAAGTTATCTAGGATAAACGCATGCTCATTTCTTCTTCCAGATTCAAGTCAAAGAGCTACACAACAAGTGATATTACTTCTCTGGTGATAGTGGAAAGATTTATGCACTTTATGCTAATACTCCCTGCTGAATACCATATTTTTGCAATCCATCTATGGCCATTTTGTACTCAATACCTATAACTCATATGTTCCTCACTTCTCATTTGCCCCCCCCCCCCCCCCAGTTTTCAAGGTCCCATTTTCTTAAATAGCTACATATACCCAGGGGTCTATCACAGCTTCCCAGACTCATCTCAGCTAACATGGCTGGCCTGTGTTTGCAGGCATAAGCAGGCCATTTAGATGTCACTAGTATACCTTTATATGCTGGGTTACATTTTTGGAATGCTATCAGATAAAGCTACACAGTTCCAGTTTCTGCTTTCAAAGTAAAAAAGCCAAAAGCCTCTCTAGTAAGATGAAGTAATTAGGTAAGCTGATGATCTCATCTTTTTTTACATATGCTAAACCAAAAACATGTAATCAAATGATTGGTATACTCTTAGTAAGTCCAAAACATTTTTTATTGCACCTGAATACACACCGCCTTGTTCTCACATTCACTTAATGTGCATCATAAAACCTATTATGCTGCAATCTAACTTTACACAAGCTCTCCTATGGTATTTTTCTTAGTAATGTCTGGTACAATTTTTAGATACTGAGGCATAGATTTCCTGGAGAGCATTGTCTCCACAGGATATACAACAAAAGGAAAAAATATGACAAAAATTAGGAAGGGTAATTCCCATAAAGAAAACAACATTCTCTTATCAAATCAAATAGGCAATGAAGAGTACTAATTAGGTCAACCAAAGCCGACTTTGATATTAAGATAACCTACCAGTTGAACGATAACCATAAGGCCTTCTATAGATATGTCAGAAACCTCAAGGGCAGTACACAGCAATGTGCTGAACTGGTGGTTAATGATGTCACATTGACTGAGCCTGGCAATATAGTGAACCTGACAGCAGACAAATTCATTTCCAACTTTACCCCCTCTTACCTCCAACCATTCCCCCAATAATACCCTGAAACATAACTCCTCCAACTATAACTAGGGGGCATGTACTGGCTGTGCTCACTAAAGCCAAGAATATGGCCTAAATGGGCCTTGATAACATTCAAAGATACCTCCTCAATTGTCAAAATATGACTTATCAGGACCCATGGAGTCATTATTTAACTATAGTCTTAAAACAAGTTTTGTGTCACATGCGTGGAGGACTGAAATGGTCACCCCCCCCCCCACACTTCATAAGGGAGGGCCTTCAAATCCTGGAAACTACAGACCCATTAGTCTGACAAAGTTTGCAAAGTGATGGAAAGACTTATCATGGAAGTTATCAACAAGGACATAGGAGACCTTCAGACACTGGATCCATCCCAGTTTGGGTTTGTCAAAGGGAGGTCATGCTTACTGAACCTGGTGGACATCTTTGAAAAGGTCACTAAGGCAATGGATGAAGGCAAAACTGTGCATACTACCTACCTACATCTGGCTAACGCATTTGATACAATACCCGACTCAGGCATTGTCAACAAACTTGCAGAACTAGGTATAAACCCCTTTATAACATGCTGGATAGCTAGCTAGCTCCCTGATAGGACCCAGGAGGTTGCAATTGGTGAGGTCTCCTCAAAAATTAGGAAGGTCACCAATGCAGTCCACCATAGCTCTGTGCTACAGCCATTATTATTTGGCAGCTGTTTCTCAGACATCAAAGCCAATGTCAAATGCCTTTGGCTAACCAGGTTCACAGATTATTGCAAAGTGGGAGCGGTCACTGAATCCCCAAAAGATGAGAACACTCCAGGAAAGTTTAATGCAGACAAACATTTGGTGCCAAAACCATGGCTTAAACCTCAGTACCAATAAATGCATTACAGTACATTTTGGGAAGTCTACCACCCTGGATAACTACATGATCAGTAAAACACCCTTAGAAGTTGATTCAATAGTCAGAGATCTGAGAACGCATGTAGACAGTAAGCTAGCCTTCGACCAATATGTGCTCAAGGTAGTAAGAAAATTCTTCTATGGTGCTCAACTTATAAACAAGGATATGGCATCTAGGTCCATACTGCTGTTCTCTGCCATCTTCAGGCCCTTCATAGAGTGCAATGCCCTTTTTGATATGTACCTGGACAGACATATGCAGCAACTGAAACACCCACAAAGGTTCCTTAGAAAAAGTATACAGAGAGTAAACACAATGTTCTATCCCGATTGCTTCAAAGCCCTGTCTCTTTATTTAGTATCATACAGACTTCTGAGGGGTGATCTTTGCCTTGCATACAAGGCATCTATGGACCTTGTTTTAATGAATCTTTTGCACATCTGCAAAACAAACAGTATCAGAACTACTAGATTAAAAGACCTAAATGTTGCTTGCAACATAAATAAGACATACTGGAGAGACAGATATGTTTCTCAGAGAATTTCTGTTCTCTGGAATTGCCTCCCCATCCATGTGAAGCAGAGTTCCCCCAATCCTATTTAAGCACAACTTGGACCAATGGGTGGGTAATCAAAAATTCACTCTGATCTAGCTTTTTATCTCTGATGGGCAGAGGTAGTCAGTAAATCACCACTTATAAATCAAATATAAATCAAATCTGTGGGTCATGTTTAGGTTGGATGGCTAGGCTTTTAAGGGCCCTAGTTGTCATTAACCTAGTATATACCTATGAACCTATGAACTGTTAGATACATCTTTTTTTTTTTTTGTGGAACAACACACAACGGTACTTGTCAATGGAGTCAAATATGTTCTAAAAGGCAAAAAAAAAATAAAAATGAAAACGTAACCTATAACCTTAAGAGTAGTCTGAAATAAATAACCTCAACTAAAAAAAAAAAAACAATAAAAAGCATCATTTTAATCACATATTAAGGAAATGTGCCTGACTCTTCTCAATCACCTTCTCTGATCCTCTTTGTGGTTTAGTGTTTGTACGTACGTATCATCTCTGTATGTTTCAAGGTTTAAACCAAACATACACAGGACTATTAAAAATAATCTCCTCTCTCCTCACTGACACACTGGGATTAATGCAGCCATGGGATTTGCCTTCATTAATATGTATACATAAATGCCCCCCACACTCATCCCTTTATCAGACAGTGGCAACATACAGCTGAAAACACTATCAAGCAATCAGATACATCGAAGACCAAGCATGTAAGAAAACCTTTACCTTTGGTCATATTATTACAATTTTATTTCCATGAATTAAAATTCTGTGAAAGTAATCTAATAAAAAGTATGTCCAGGAAACAATCTTACTTAACAATAAGAATTAGTCTTGGGCATTAGGGGGGACTTCACCTCCACACCTCCTGAAATTAATCATACTAACACAGGTTAGACAGTCTTGTAAACTAGAACACTACAGGCCAGATTCATGAATGCCTACAGTAGGCGTACATGATCTGTATTCATGAACATCTCTACCACATTTGTTTTTCTTTATAGTCACTCAGAAAGATTACAATAAGTGTACATGCAGTCTACACTTTGTGGCAATCTTTATGTATCCCTTCTCGATATTTAAGGCTGCAAAAAATTAGTAGAAAATACAAATTAGGGGGAGATGGTATGAGTTATCCTTAAGTTGTCTGTTCATTCAGAAAGGTGTACACATAATGCAAACATTAATGAATCCCAGGGTCTGTCGCCCCACCTCTTCATTGTTGTGTATTCTGGACAAGTATTCATTCATCAAACCGCCAATTCAGAATATCTGTTTTTGCAGATTGGCAATTCATTGAATAAATGTTCACAGGACATTCCAGTGACAGTACATGTCAGAATGTCGGAAAGGATACTTCCATGAACACAAAAATTAATAAAAAGATTCACCTCCAACTGCCACATTGCAGGGAGAAGTACTTTATTTACAATTATCTCTAAGCTCACTGTACCTTGCTGGGAAAAGGTGTGCAATTATTTAAGAAGGTTCAAAAGCAGTAAGCTAGTCAATAAGTGACAGTACCATAAGTGTGACATTTTATCCTACTAATATGCAGCTCCATCATCTACAGGTGCCACATCTACCATGTTGATCCTCTATAAAAAAGGCACGATGCTTTGTTAATATCTGGTAGCAAAAGATGAGTTCAACAAATAACCAATAGGCTGCTGAAAAGACATGTCAGAAAGAGACCATTAGATTGGCAATAACAGCCAGGTCATGTTGTTTCCAGAGCAGATCCATTGAGTCACGTGTAGAATATACACATCATACACTGACTAGATAAGAAGTGTTAAAGAGCCTGTTGGCTTCGGTCTTCTGGCCTAGGTAACATTCAAGGAAGCAGATGATAACCATTTCATTGGTACAGGAGAACAGATGGCATATGCTGCCATGACAAGAGAAGGACAAATGGTTAAAATAAGATACCAAGACCAGTGTCTTTTTATAGGGATTACAAAAGAAAGATGGATAACCCCTCTCTGTGGTATAAAGGGAAGACGTCCTGACAACAATCCAGATTATCTGAGTTCAATTAATATGTCACATGTTGGAAGTGCTGGGTAGAGGAAAATGGGTGTGACTGGCCGATGCCAGCTTATCTGTCTTGGGTGGAGAGAGAGGCTGATCATCACCCCCATGCAAGCTGAGGCATGCATGGCCCTGACAACAGACAGGTCCAAGGACACAGGTATAGCCATTAAAAGGGTGTGGGTTGGAACATTCACATGAACTGGGAGTTCAAAGGAGATCATGTGGTGATGCAGGTGCTCAGCTACAAATAGAGGACTGAAAGACTTAGCAGAAATGCCTTCATTGTCAGGATACCAGTAAGGGCACAAACCAACTCCATGAGGCTGCCTGGATGATAGCAGATCATGTGATCTATCGCTTCAGTGCATGGGATACCCATTATGGCAGAACGTATCGCAGAAGACTGATAGGGGAAGCACCAATGAGCAGCAGACATGGTGGTAAAAATCATAAAGAAAAAATAAACAAAGGAGAGATGGTCTGTGGACACCTCCAAAGTGATGCCTGTTCTAATTTCTAAACATGGATAAATGTCCAGAAGCATTCCTCATTGTTACATAACACTACTGCTAGGATCTCTGTGACCCCCAAATTGTATACTCACATGACCAAGTTAAAGTAATGAGCACTGAATGGCTCCCGGAGGTACTATCCTGTGTACACTTTGACTCCTCAGGAAAATTTTAAGTTGCAAAGACAGATGACAAATAATGAATAAATGATTATTTAATTGTTATATGTGACTGTAAGATAGTTATTAAAATAAAACGTGTACCCCAGATCTAGAAACATGTGCTCTTCTTTTCAATCCTGCAAAAAAAAAAGTCATAAGAGAATTCTCCATTCAGGGGAATGTAGGGAAAGAGGAAGGAGGTGTAATACACAAACTGACTCAATAACAGAGACATTCTTGTCCTGACTGTGCCTCAGGTGGCCCTTGTTCAGCAACGTCCCAGATACTGGAGCAGGTGGACCATGACAGATGGGAGTCAGTAGGTAATGCTGCCTCATCTGTCTCATACTCTACCTGGGCTAAGCCTGTAAAGTCCTGATCCTGCACTAGAGTTTTTGGGGGTGCCAGACTGCCAAGGAGTTCAGTACTAGTGGGGGGGGTAGGTCATTATGCAGAAACAGGTACTTGAAATGGACCACCATAAAACAGATTGCACAGTACTTTCCTGCAAGCTGGTGAGGAGTGCAGTTGGAGCATTAAAGAAATTACTAGCCCACCATGAAACAAAGGCTGTGACCCTCCTGCCTCTCACCTCCTTTTCTGTGAGTCCTAGGATGTTGGGAGCTTTACAGGAATCGATGCTTCTCAGTGGAGTGGGGCTTGGTGGCTGTACTGGAGGACAGGTGCCAAAAGATATATAAAAAATGAATGTGTTGCATGCTCCTGAGGGGTGTGCATCCATCCTCGTGACATCCATTAGTGTAATGTCTGACCTAAAAAGTAAAATGCTAGTTTTATACTATTTGGGGCTGTGTACATACCTTTGAGTACTGCACTAATGTTATTCACCCAGTCATTCACCGACTTTATCCAATTCAGGGTCAAAACACAGGTAGAGTTATATGTTTGCAAACACATATCTCTCATGTTTTCAGTCTGTATCCACTGTTTTTGAACAGTTCATTTCTTGAACATCATGTATACAGCAAATATCGATCTAAGCATGAAACAGTAAAATTAAAATGCGGCATGCTCAAAGAAGGGCATGACTTGTTAATGCTTTAATGTATGTAACATTTCCTAAGATAAACAACAATGACCTGGATAGAAAGTGATAAAATCAATAACAAAGCAAGAGATACGAAACCATATTTATCATCACTACATCAAATTTTTAATACAATTGAGGCAGGCTGAATTTGAAGATGCCCATTCTTTGAAGCAGTTGACTTTTGCGTCCTGAACATCATAAAAGGACTGACTTCAGGCTTTTATATTGATATTTTAGCAAAATCACATATACAAGATAATTATACTGGGTCATCCTGTTCCAGAAAAAATAATATATGAAAACTAGCACTACTCTCAATAGTCCATTTCTGTTTGGGCTTAATTCTGCAAGTCATCTTACTTGTTTTTCATTTTGTCTCATCTAAAAAACTACATTACCTTCCTTTTTTCTAACATTTTTGTTTTTATTTATCATTTTGTGACTGCATACACTTAATTGATTTATTTCATTCAAAATCTGGGTCACAAGAGCAAAAAGTAAATACAAGCAATATGTAGACAATTTAGTGTAGCATGTTTTTGGGAGGTGAGAGGAAACTGCGAGTACCTCAAGAAAACGTACACAGACAGGGAGAGAACATGCAAGTTCCACACAGACAGTGAGTGGAAATTAGGGCTGAACCCTGGATTCTGGAGCTTTGAGACAGGTTTCTTAACACTGAGCCACCATGCATCCCGTCCAGATGAGTGTAACTCTGAAGTACAGAGCGCACGTCTGCATAGATGACCCTGTAATGCAATGTGATACAGTTCAGTGAACAGTTAAATTCCTTGAAAGATGTTTGCATTGCTGTTTGTACAACAAATTAGCCTTATCAGAGTAATTGTAAAAGAAAATTAGTTGTTTTCGGTGAAAATGCAAACATTGACAGTGTGGATGCAAGATAAATATAATGAATTCCATAAATAGTTGGTAAAATGTTTTTATCTAACTGACATAAACTATAGCAGATTTTCAGAAATAACCAGTGCTAGATAACACTGAGTACTGAAGAGATAATTTAACATTAAATCAGCATTCTCTCAGGAACTACAAAAAGGCATTTCTTACCATTTACTACAAACAACTATAAAGAGCAGCCATAAAGAATCTACCAAGTCCAAAACCTTTACTGTATATCCCCTGAATAAAACACAGTCAGCACATTTCTGTGCCTCCTTGGATGTGTCTCAGAGATCAGAATTTGTTTTTCCTCACTAGCACCAAAGACATAGTTCAACTGTTACTGCACAGTATCACACAACACAGAAAAGCTCTTATTTCCAAACTGCATTGTAAATCTGTCTTCTAACTTGGCAAAGTAGATGATCTTATTTATATGACACTCTAATCTCCATTTCCCAGAAGAGTAGAACGTGTAACACAACATATGCCTTTCGACTCATCCGTTTGCCAGAAATTCCTTTTCCTCCAGCCTTTCCTGTGTGTTCAGAGTCACAGAGACAGCAAACTGAATAAACTTCTTTCCCTAACAGTAGATTCTCTCTTGTTCTTGGGATTTCCTACGGCTCTCAGGCCAGCTGAATTATCTAATCCCTACAGACCATCTTTTGTGTGGCTCAGTGTCCCTTCTTCTTCCCAGTGGACAATTCCCAGAACAACTCCAAATGAAACCAGAGAGAGAGAATGGCCCCTCTACAAGTTATAAAGCATAGGTCCATTCCATGTCTCCAACATACCACCAAACTTCTTACCTATCATGGGCAGTAAACCAGTGACCATATGGAGAAACCTTACTTCTACCACTTGTTCCTACATTCTCTTTATTTCATTCCCTGTTCATTTGTTAATCTCACTATCCCCTCTGCCAACATTTATAAGACCTTGAGGTACTTTGGACTTCTTTACTAACACCAGTTTCTCAAACTTCAGATCCAATAATTAGATGATATAGCATCTTTTACTACAAAACAGTAAATGAAAGCTCATCTCTAAAACTGGGTGATGGCTTTCTCTGAACGTCCTCATATGGACTGAAAATTGTTAGTTGTGGATCATGATCTCTTTGCAAATGTGTGACCTAGCAAGATCTGGTGATATTTCTGGACTCGGTACACATCTTTTTTCTCTCTAAATTTGAGCAGAACAAATCCAATAGGGATACACAGTGCATAACCTTTAAGCCTCTCCATTCCTCCTAAATGTATTTGCAAGTGGTGAAAAAGACTGCTTTTTTCCAGACATTTCACATCAAAGGATAATGAATTGATAAATGAGATTCAAGTTATTTCTTAACTGAGCTTTATTCCTGCTACTGTAGGCTCTGAAACGTTTTCTGTTACTCAAATTAATGATACCTCACATTAATAACACATAAGCCTCGGTCAACATCGAGTTTATTTCCCCATTGCTTTTATACAATCATTTTTCATAAAGCAGATACTGACTCATGTTATGCATTAATTGGTGCCAAAGGCTAAAACTCCAAATCTATTTCATTTTGAAGGTATATATCTGACACGTACAACTTACAAAGACACAAACAGGGAATCATCCGTGTAAAAATTCATCTAACAAATATAAATAAAAATAAATGTGCACAAAATGCTAGACAATATGTTAAAGTAATTACCTATATGCCTATCTGGGTTAGAAACTACTGCAATGGAGTCTCACTTCATACACAAGTAATATTTGTTTAGTATGCTTTCATTTACTAATCATTCTGCCTGCTGTTGCTAGGAAGGCAAAATAAAGTTTATGAATTTTATGCAACTAAGGACTTTATCTGGGTTTGCTATTTAGTTGAGCTTGAGCTGTTTTACGTTAGTCCCTTAAATGTTTGTATAAGCTTCCGGGCTCTCCATACCAGACTAGATTACTGTCCTGTGACAGTCAGCTGACAAGTATTTGCAGAATTGATATGATTACTTAAAATCAGATGACTATCACGTTCCTAAATAGTAATTCCATTTTATGAACTTAGAAATGCTAACGATATACCAGGATACTGCCAAACTATTAGGCATATAAATGCAGCAAAAAAAAACACTCCATGAGTGAAACCCAATTCCATTTGAATGTGTGAAGAGTTTCAAAAGACATCTTTTATCACACCACATTTTATGAAAAAGCAACATAAGGAGAAGACTGTGCAATCAAATTTAACTAATGTCTCAGTTGTAGCAAATGAATTAATACATAAAAATTATGATTAGTATGAATTCATTTAATATTAACTTGTGCAAGGCCCAAGCAGTCTATACTTTAAGGTGCTTGGGGAATTCCTGGATAAACTAGAAGCAAGTAATGTTCTTCTCTAAGAAATCTCTGCATCATGCCCACAGAATTTACATGCATGGCACTAAACTTTTCTTAACCCCACAGCTACATGTAATGCAGAGATAATGCGAGTGACATATATTTGCCAAGACAAGGCAAATACGGCAGAGCAGATGAAATTTTCTGTAAAACAATAGTTAAGGCTGTGGTCGGAACTTGTGATTTATCGAAGCTAAATGCTTTCCGTTTTAAGTAAACATTTACTATGTTCCTTATCTTGTCTCATACATTTGTGCCAGTTGTACATGTACACAATTGACCTCTTAAATTTAAAAGAAAGCATCTGCTGAATGTGATGTTTATTATTTATTTCTTTTAAACACGCATTGCCCAAATTAAAATCAGTATGTTTTCTATCCACAAAAAAGCGACAATAATCTTTCTGATCTCAGCTAAATAAAATGGCAGTTACTGTCAGTTGCACTGATATAACTGAGCTGTTCTTGAAAACCTCACAAAGTATTCTATGTATTCTGGTTAGGATTTATTTCTTAATACAACATATCCTTCAAGTGGCCATAAACAATGCAACACTTTTGCTTCGTTCCCCAGGAAAACACAAAAAGAAGATTAAACTAAGAGCTCCCTGTTTCATTATTAGCAATCCATGTACTACAATTAAGAACCATTCAACAAACATATTGGATGACATATTCCAGTTTCTTAATGCAAACTTTCAAAGCTTGTAGTAGTATTACTTCATGTTAGGCATTTAAAGCTCCTCGCTAGTCAAAACACATTGCTTGGTATGAAAGCATTCTTAAATCAATTTTCATTCTTATAAGCAATTAGTTGTTTGAGGTTCTTTCTAAGCGATTATAAATCACACTGACATGTGCAGTTCATTGCAATAACAAACGCAGGACAACAAGAAACAGAGAGGGTTTAACAGTTGAAAATAAAACAGACTAACAGAATGGTGTGTTATAAGAATTTGTATACTCTGCTACATGTCTTAATGTTGCATAGTTACATTTAACACATTCTGCTGGCCATGAACATAAATTATTATTAATCTTTATGAATTCTGCTTCATCTGCATGGGATAAATATAACATGAGCTCAAGTTTCCAAAATGGTTTGCCGTTTTAGCAACACTGAGCAAATGGGACCCAAAGAGACGTAAATCCGCTTTACTTTGATGGAGAGCCTATTGCAGAGCATGGGAATCCTTTGCTTTACATATCGTTGCCAGCATGTGCTATTTACGTTGCAAGCAAGGTTCCACTCCCTGGATCTGCTGCTTGTGGTACTGCTCCTTTTCTGCATGTGCAAAAGTTCCATCAGGGCTGGATCTAAGGATGCTTTATATGCCTAGCACAAATCGCATTTCAACAACCTGTAGGAGACCGAGTATAGAGACAGGGCTCTAACGCAATCTGTATAGGACAATGTGTTAGTACACTGGATTCTCTTAGTGAGAACCTCTGTGGGAAGTTCAACTGTTGCATATGATAAATTAGGTACATGCTGAGGGGGGCACTGTACTCAACGATGGGTCTGATAAGGGACGAGCAGAGTGGTACTATAACTTCCTTGGATCTGGATGTCATACCCTTACTTATAATTTGGGTGACATAGAATCATTTTCTTACTACCTTGGCTATGTGTTGGTCAAAGGCCAGATTACTTTCTACCTATGTTCCCAGATCTACTCTTAGGGGTCTCTTATAAATGGAGTAATTTGCCTGGGTAGACGTTTTCCCAAAAAGCACTATAATGAACTTCTTTACACTGAGTTTTAATCAGTGGATTTGGTACCAGTCATTCGTTTGTGTTAGACCCTCTTGCACAATGTTAGTGTCATGTGTGAAATTTATGATATCTCCCAATTTGCAGTCATATGTGAACTTGTTGAGCCAGTGGCCCTTGACATTAGCCTTGACCTACGAGAAGTAGATGCCAAACAGGAGTGGGCCCAGGACGGAGCCATGTGGTACTCCACTGCTGACCTACTTCTTGGTGGAGGTGATCTCACCAATCCTGAATTCTTGGGTAATATCTGTGAACTAGCTGCCAACCAAGTGAGTTGTACAGGGATTTATGCCTAGCTCAGTAAGTTTGCCCACAATACCTGAGTGGGGTATTGTGTGGAATGCCTTAGCCAGGTCCCTTCATCCATTGCCCTGGTTTCCTTCTCAAAGAAGTCTACCAGGTTAAGGAGGCATGGCCTTTCTTTGACAAAAGCAAACTGGGATTGGTCCAGTGTCTGTAGGTTGCCATTGTCTTTGTTGAGCATTCTCATGGTAATTCATTCAATGACTTTGCATATAAGAGTAGTCAAACTAATGGGTCTGTAGATTCCGGGGTCAGTTGATGGTCCACTCTTGTGAAGGGGGATAATCACTGCCATCCTCCATTCACATAGTATGCAGCCTGTTTTAAGGCTATAGTCATAAAGTGACTCAAGTGGTCCTGATGGCAACCTGGGATATTGTCGGGTCCCATGAAGGTTGTATTTTTAGCCTTAGTAAGCACGATTATGACCTTCTTCCTGCTGATAGTTGGGTAGTTATGCTGGTAGGGATTTCAGAAGGGGTGGCAGCAGGGGAGTGGGGGCTAATTTATCGGCCAACAGACTGGCCATCTCACTCTGCTCTGTGAAGGTGGTACCATTTGCTACCAGCTCTGCACACTGTTTGTGTTACCTTTGAGGTTCTGGACACAGCTGTAGAAGGCCTTGTGGTTGTCATTAGCCTGAGAAGCTATGTTGACCTCGTAATTGGCCTTGTTGGATTTAATGAATCTGCTTAGGTTCCTGTTTAGTTTTATTAGTGAACTCTTGTCATTATGAGAATTGTTCTTTCTGACTTAGGCAATGACTTTTTTCTTTTTGTTAGGCAGTCTGTTAATATTAGAATTCCACCAATGTGGTTTGCTTTGGGGGTTTGTTTTGGGCTTACGTCTGGTCGGTACTGTACAGCAGCTTATATGCAGCCATTTATATGTTTGTACAGTGTTTCTGCGAATAATTCTGTATGGTCTGTTGTGAACTCTGGGTCAGGTGGGGCATTACATTTTAACAAAATGTCTTTTAATAGGATGTAGTTTGCTTTATAATTGCTTTTAAATGTAATAGGTTTTATTGGCTTTTTCCAAGCTGATTTTTATTTTGAATTACATAGATTTGTGATCCAATCTCACCAGTGAGGACATGACATCGGGGGGGGGGGTGCAGCACTCTCCCATATTGATGAGAACCATACCTTTCAACCCCTTAGTGCAATAAATATGCCAAAGCCTAAAATAATGGGGGGACTAAAGCCCAAAAATAGTGACAGATTTTAAATATTGCTAGCTTTATAAGAACAATAATTAAAATCTGCCAAGTGATTTGGGTCCTTTTTCCAACCATCGTTTTTGGCTTTGTTCACAATTTGTGCATGAATATATTGAAAGGTATGCTGGTGAGGGACTGACAGGTGTGTGGGTACCTTGTTGCTACAAGTTATGAATCCTTGTATTCATATTAGCATGCTTTTTCTGAAAGATATGTGTGACACTCAAATATATGCAGTTATTTAGTGATTTTAATCCTCAGTGATTTGCCAGAAAACTACAAATTTTATAAAGAAGAGACCAAAATATGAGGCAAACATCTGGATATTCTGTGAAAATCTGCACAGTTGAGAGATATGGTGAGAACAAGATCCAGTATGTTTGAACCTCTGGTTGAAGTGTAAACTAATTGTCAAGGGCATTTGTGTTGATAACGTCCTGGAAAGGTGCCTACAAGTCAGTGACAGTGTATGTTTCACAGTCTATAGAGGAATAGTTAAAGGTTCCCATGAATGGAGTGTATGGTTGGATGGAGAGTGCCTCCAGTAGGTCTAGATAAGACACACTTAAATAAAATAAAATAAAATAAAACCACACCAGTGGTAAAACCGAACCTCACTTTACTGAAGTGTTCCAACCAAACTGACTCAGTCACTTCAATAAAGTGAGGCTCGATTTTACCACTGGTGTGGTTTTATTTTATTTTATTTGTTTTATGTCTAAACAAGAGTTGTGAGGGTGGCCACAGTGGTACAGCAGTTAGCACTGCCGCCTCACAGCAAGAGGCTTTCCGGTTCGATCCTCGGCTGGGGTGCCTTCTGTGCAGAGTGTGCATGTCCTCCCTGTGGTCACATGGGTTTCCTCCAGTTGCTCTGGTTTCCTCCCACATCCCAAAGACATGCTGTAGGTGGATTGGACACTCTAAATTGGCCATAGGCATGAGTGAGTGCCTTCTGTGGAAGGTTGGGCACCGGGCTGGCAACTCGACACCGTAAAACTCCACTGCCAATCATGAGCGGACAGGTGATCCGCTGTGGCGACCCCTAACCGGGAAAAGCTGAAAGAAGAAGAAGATGTCTAAATAAAAGTTGTGGGATTCCAGAGACATAGATGATGACCTATAGTTTGATAAGACATGGTAAGGAACCCGATCTAAGCTGATTTTCATATGGATGAACTCCAGGATATCATCTGGTTTAACCAACCTTGAGGTACACTTGTTGTTACAGTAGATCAAGTCACCTCCACCTTTAGCACCTGTCTGTGCAGCTGATGGTCTAAATCCATGGAAGGCACTGCAGCCTTGCGCTACCAGAGTAAGTCCTGCATTTATAAGCCATGTCTTGGTAACGGCATAATGTCTATATTCTCCAGAGTGAGGAGAGCTTGTAGAATGTGTTGTTTCTCATCACCATGACTGTGACAGGACTACAGAAGTAGCATGTTGTGATTACAATGGTTTGTGGTTGATTTGTATGAATTTTAACACTTGCAGTCTGCAACAAAATGAGGTAATCACTTACTGAAGTCAAAATGTAATAATGAATTGCATTTAATGTTGAAAGAAAAAATGCTTTCTAGAGTATCTGAAAAAAGGACAGAAATACTTTCCACTGCCCTTCTAGTCTGATGCATTCCATAGCACATGGGTTCAGTTGGTTAATATCTTCTATGTTCATAATCCATGCTTCCCTTTGTTTGTCACATCCACTCACTCTTATAATTTCCAGATATAAATCTATCTCAGAGATTCCTCTTTCTAGGTAAATTAGTTTTTGCTTTTGCAAAGCTGAATTACAATTGTCAAATGGAGTCATGAAATCATTTTTATGTATCAGATTCCTTCATTTTTATCCACTTTTTCTAGTGAGCTTTATAGCGCCAGTAAAAGAGCTGAAGTTTCATCTGATTGCTGAGCTATTACCTCTAAGCAGACTGAAAACAGTTCTCCAAAGAATGACCCCATGGCACTGGATAGCTGTCCTTTCCTTTAGTGCTTCTGGCCTCATTTAAATCACATTTTATTTTGTTTCCCAGTTCTATTTGAGCTTACCACATAAATGTCTGCACTGAATTTGCGTCTTTCTTGCTTTTAGTTAATTCACTTCTGATATTAACTGCCAAGGCCCTAGTTACTCAGCCATGACTTACCTAGGTAACAATAGCTTTTCAGATCTACCTCTTAAAAGACTTTTTTTTCATCCTACTCTTCCTCCTCGTGAGGGTTAGATAACAGATCATGTGACCTGTAATAACGCTAAAACCTCAGTACTAAGTTTATATCAGTTATGAGTGTGATGATAAGAATATGGGAGTCTTATTCATAGAACGTTCAGGAACCTACAGCATATTAACAGAACTGTAGAAATCTTATCCAAGAAAGTCTAGAAACATACAGTTTACAAATAAAACTTTAACTGCCTTATCCCAGGAAGCTCATAAGTTTTTTAACTGTAGAGATAGCACTGTACAACAAGTCTAGGAACCTATAGTTTACAGCTAAAACTCTAACTGCCTTATCCCAGGAATTCAACAAGTTTTTTTAACTGTAGAGATAGCACTGTACAAGGCACATTCCTCAAACTCCAGACATCTGGCTTCTCCATCCACTATTTCTCCTTTTATCAAGTGTGCACATGCCAAGAGCTTTTATTTATGACATAAGAGGGCAAAACACTTCCTGAACTTGGTGCAGGCTTAGGCTTAATCATTCCAATGCCCTAAAGGAAGTGCATGCGACCATTTCAGCTTCTCACTCTAAAGTAGAAAGCAGTCCATAATCTGTTCATTCGTACTCAGTGTAGCTAACAATCTCACATCCAGGACTCAGTTCAGAACCAGCCACTGGGAATGCCATGGGATATTCTGCTCTTCAATGTGTGCTACCCTCATAATTGTACATAGATATTACTAGGCTTGCAGTCCAGGGGACCATTGACCATTGACCATTGAAGAGCCAAGCCCAAATTCCCAGTTGCCCCTAAGCACTGTTTGGTTAACTGACTTGTCAAGGTCACACAGTAGGCCTTCGGGGGAATCAAACCCTGTACCACATGAACTACAACTCATAGCCTTAACCTCTGCAATAACTGCCAGACTGTGCCAGATGTTTCTCTGAAATCAAACTGAACAGGGATCATGGCATAACGTAACCAAGTATACTCTAACCATGTAAAGAACCCAAGACATACATGCATATGTTCAAGAAATAGTATATCCTGGGCTGCAGGTGGTGTCATTTATTTGTTAGGAGATGCCAAGATCAGTCGGTACTTCTTTCATACTGGATCCATGAATGAATGAATCAGCATTTGAGGGCTGTGTTTGCAAATCTGTATAATATATATATATATATATATATATATATATATATATATATATATATTTTTTTTTTTTTTTTTTTGTCGCCTCACAGTAAGACACTGTCTGGTTCGACTCTCAGTTAGAGCGTCTTCTGTGTGGAGACATGCGTGAATGGGCGTACCTTCGTTGAAGGTTGTGCGTCAGGGCTGACAACTCGGTAAGTAAAAATCAACTGCCAATCATTAGCGGACCGGAGTTCCGCTGTGGCAACCCCTAACTGGGAAAAGCTGAAAGTCACAACAACTGCATTATACTGCATAACATCATTTTGAAGTGCATTACATTGAATTACACTGCATGACATTGCACTACACTGCATTACAATGCATGACATTGCATAACACTGCATTATACTGCATAACTTTGTTTTAAAGTGCACTACACTGCATTACACTGCATGACATTGCATTACATTACATTATACTGCATAACATTGTTTTAAAGTGCATTATACTGCATGACATTGCATTATACTGCATAACTTTGTTTTAAAGTGCACAAAACTGCATTACACTGCATTACACTACATTATACTGCATAACATTGTTTTAAAGTGCATTACATTGCATGAAATTGCATTACACTGGATTATTTATTTATTCATGTATTTATTTATTTATTGACATTTGTTGACCAGGAAAGTCCACTGGGCCCAAAGACCCATTTTCAGTGGAGGCCCGGGAAGAAAAGTTCCATACAATCACAGAAATTTTCACATAACATCAGCTTATCTTTGAAAGTCAAGAAAGTTTTTACATAATACAAACTGAAGTAGATATAAAAGACAAATACATATTATAGAGGTATACAATACAAGAAAATAAACCCAGTGTGTTAAATTTTTATTAATTCTGTTTGTATATTCTCATAAATAAGAATACTGTTTAATCAATTCTGTTTATTCAGCCACAGAAATAAAGAAAGCAAGAGAGACTGGATACGAAGACAGATGGTGTAAACTGCAACTATATTAAGTTAGTAAAAGTATTTGTAGTGTATAGTGGCCAAAACATTTAAGGTGGTTTAATCATATGACTACAAGAATAGACAAGGTTATTGCAATAGTGCTCTTTTAGTGCAAATTTAAATGTTTTTAAAGAGTCTAGTTGAGTAAGAGATAAAGAGAGGGAGCCCATTCCAAAGTTTGGCAATGGCGTGGGAATAGAGACATTGTCCAGCTCTTTTGTTGGGTTTAGTTAAGGTCAAGAGTTGTTTGTTAGATGACCTAAGATGCCAAGTAGGGGTGTGTGTTTGTATTATAGTTTGAAGGCATGGGCGGAAGTTTGGATTATTTAGTAGTTTGTGGGTGAGAGTAAGTTAGGAGTAATGTAGGTAATGAGAGAACTCAAGCCAGTTTATAGATTTAAACTATATATAGATTATAGATACATTATATATCATATATGGGTCCACTTTTAAATGCCAAAATGCCGAAATCTTGAGTTTTACAAAAACGAACCCAAAACACAGAGATTTCAGTATCTCAACATTTAAAAGTTAAAAAAGCACAAATGAGCTAAAATAAAGTGTTTGCAGGGGAGCAAGCCCCCCAGCACACCCACACCCCCCCTACTTAAATATATCAACTCTGAGATCACGCTACAGTGAAGAGAATGCTAAGTGCAACAGGAGCATTATCGTACTCTTCACTGTAGTGCAATCTTAGAGTTGGTATATTTAAGTAGGGGGGTGGGGGTGCAGGGGGGCTTGCCCCTCTGCAAAACTTTATTTTAACTATCTGTCTTTTTTTTTTTTTTTAACTTTTAAATGTCCAGATACCAAAATCTCGATGTTTTGGGTTCGTTTTTGTAAAACTCGAGATTATATAGATTATACTACATAAAATTGTTTTAAAGTGCATTACACTGCATGACATTGCATTGCACTGCATTATACTGCATTATACTGCATAACATTGTTTTAAAGTGCATGACACTGCATGACATTGCATTAAACTGCGTTATACTGCATAACATTGTTTTAAAGTGCATTACACTGCATGACATTACATTACCCTGCATTATACTGCATAACTTTGTTTTAAAGTGCATGACACTGCATGACATTGCATTAAACTGCGTTTTACTGCATAACATTGTTTTAAAGTGCATTACACTGCATGACATTACATTACCCTGCATTATACTGCATAACTTTGTTTTAAAGTGCATTACACTGCATGACATTGCATTACACTGCATTATACTGCATAACATTGTTTTAAAGTGCATGACACTGCATGACATTGCATTAAACTGCGTTATACTGCATAACATTGTTTTAAAGTGCATTACACTGCATGACATTACATTACCCTGCATTATACTGCATAACTTTGTTTTAAAGTGCATTACACTGCATGACATTGCATTACACTGCATTATACTGCATAACATTGTTTTAAAGTGCATGACACTGCATGGCATTGCTTTAAACTGCGTTATACTGCATAACATTGTTTTAAAGTGCATTACACTGCAAGTTTACCAACTGTTGGACCTGAATGTAGTTATAATAATCAACTTGACAGTTCTCTATCACAGTAGTGATCTCAGAGTCTTTTTGGCAGACTGGATGTGTGTGAAGGGCTGGGGGAGACTTTGTCCCTCTATGAAAAGCTTAATGTTTGGGTTCCAGAGTTTAGAAAAGTATATAAATCAAGTGGATTGGTTTCCAACAAGGTATTTGATTTCTGTAGTTTAAAGACATTTTCTGTAGAATCATAGTATGTCTTCAGCTAAGCACAAAACAGAATGCGAGGGTTCAAAAAGATGACTCAGTGCAGTCCAAAAAGTCAGCCTGATTTTTCTTACAGTATTACAAGCCTCTTTTATTTAATTTAAGATCATCTGTTAATAATTATGACTTATTTTACTGGAAGAGCAACAGAACTAACTTAATCACTGATGACTTTTGGAAATATGTCTAACTTGCCCTAAGGGTTTGTAACCTTCATGTCTCAAACTCAGATGACCATTATGGCTGTATGAGAATCTGTATACTCAGCTGAGAGCCACACTCTCTAAAACAAAAGGAAATGTACAAAGTGTAGGTAGTAATAAAGTCTAGAGACTTCCGTTACCCAGTATTATGCTGGCTTGAGGGCTGCTTGAGGCCTGAAAGCTACAAGGTTGAAAACCCTTCATAGGGTCTTCCCTCGATCTGTATGGAAGCTTGCACCCATGTATAATATTTTTGACTACATCTATTCAATTACTGGTGCAAGCATCACTGTAAAAAATGAATCTAGTTCATGAGCCAAAACTAACAGGAATAGCACAAATAATAGGTTCATAGGGTCATAGGCAAGTACTAGGCTAACGGCCGTGGAGACAATGCAAGCCTAGCCCAATAGTGTTCCAAATCATCTGGTTTACCAGACATTAGTTCCCTTTGCCCCTATCTAGCAATGCAATCGAAGTGATCCCCGGGGTGAATTTCCTATTTCCCATCCACTCATCAAGATTTCTCTTGAAGAGGGCCAGTGAGGTGCTCTGTTTGACGTGAATGGAGAGTTTATTCCAGAGTACTGGAAGTATCTGGGTTAGGAACCTATCCCTCCAGCAGGTTCTGTTTAATGTGGTGATAAGGTTGAGGCCTTTGGAAAGAGTAGCACGGAGGGATTAGGATTTTTTTCAGATGAAGCATGTCTAGCAAAACTGAGTCATACATGGCTCTGTATGTCAAGCAGAGATCGCCATTTAGTAGGCGATATGAGACAGAGTAAAGTTTAAGTGTTTTAAGTCTATCTGCATAAGGCACGTTTGAGTCCTAAGATCCTCTTTGTGAGAAACTTCTGTGGCCTTTCCAGTTGTTGGAGGTGTCTAGTGAGGTATATGCCAAATGAGGCATTGTACTCTATGATGAATCTGATGAGGGCTAAGTAGAGAGATAATGACTTCTTTTTTCCTGGATGAGAACCCTTTTGTGATGAGATGTGCCACGTAGAAGGACTTCCTAACTACAGTGGCGATGTGGTTGTTGAAGGAGAGATTGCTATCTACCTGTGTCCCTAGATCCCTTATAACACTTTCAGAGTTGAGTGGGTTCCTTTCGATATGGTCATTTGTGGGCAGGGTGTTTTTCCCAAAGGGAATGATGATGCATTTTTTGGCGTTGAGCCTAAGGCCATGGTTTTGGCACCAGTCGTTGGTTTCTGTTAGGCCTTTTTGTAGGATGTCCACATCAGCTTGAGAATCAATAATAGTTCCCAGTTTGCAGTCATCAGTGAATTTGGTTAACCAGAGTCCTTTGGTGTTGGCTTGAACTTCAGAGAAGTAGATATCAAACAGGAGAGGACCCGGAACCGATCCCTGTGGGACTCCACTTGTAACTGCCCGGTAGTCAGATTTGGAGTCAGCTACTTTCACCGTGTGGGTTCTGTCAGTGAGCCAGTTAGCAACTCATCTAATGATGTATGGGCTAATGCCCAGATTAGTGAGCCTATCAATGATTCCAGAGTGTGGGATGGTGTCAAAGGCTTTGGCTAGACTGAGGTAGGCTGTGTGGACAGCCTTGCCTTCTTCCTCCGCTCTGGTGACAGATTGAGCAGACATAATCTGCCGTTCACAAACCCAAACTAGGTGGGGTCCAGGGTTTGAAGATTCCCTATATCCTTATTTATAAGATCCATAACAATACATTCCATAGCCTTACAGATAGGCTCGTCAAGCTGATGGGGCAGTAGTTCCCAGGGTCAGTAGTCGCACCCCCTTTGTGGAGTGGGATGACTGTAGCAGTGTGCCATTCAGTGGGAACAAAGTCAGAACTGAGGCTGTAGTTGAACAGGAGCACTCAGGTGTGGTGCCAGTTCTTTTTGTAGATTGTGTAGGACACAACCCGGTATATTATCTGGTTCCATGGAAGCTGTATTCTTAGCTTTGGTCAGTGCGGTTTCCACTTGTGCAGTCATGATAATTGGGAGTTGGTATTCCTCGGGTATGTGGATGGGCCCTTTGAGGGGTGAGGGGGGGAGTAAAGTTCGCACTAAACCTGTCTGCAAAGACATTGGCAATATCAGTTGACTCAGTTTAAGTGATGCTGTTGTGCTGTAGCTCCGAGCAAATCTGCATATTATTATGCAGATTCTTGACATAACTAAAGAATGCCTTGTGGTTGTCTTTAGTATCTGTAGCAATTTTTCTTTCATAACTAGCTTTGATAGATTTGATGAGGGATCGCAGTTTTTTACTGAGTTTTCCAAGGGAATGTTTCCAGTCATCGGACTTTACCCTTTTCTGCAACAGTTTTTTCCTTCTGTTGTAGAGTTTGTTAATGCAGGGGTCCACCAGATTGGCTTCCTTTTTTTAGAGGTGAGTGTCTTGGTTCTGTTTGGTATGGCCCTATCTATGCAATTGTGTAAGTGCTCATACAGTGCCTTGGTGTATGATTCAGTAGCCATACTCCCATCCCCATTTCTATGGTTGATGTGAAGCTTGCCACTTCTGTCCTTAGAAGCTGAAAATTAGCTTTGGAGAAGCTTTTCACTATGGTTTCCTTTTTTGGGGGTGGGGCTGGATTTGGATATCAATGGTGATTAACTTGTGTTTGGATCTGACCACGGAGGGGTTTATCAAAGGAGTAGAGCAGCAGTCCCCCATGTTTGTAATGACTAGGTCAAGAATGTTGTTTCCCCTGGCGGGGGTGAGGATGAGTTGGTCCAAGGCATTGGAGTTGATGAATTCCAGGAAATGCTGGGCAAAAGAGTTGGAGCAGGAGTAGTTGTTCCAACTAATGGAGGGGTAGTTAAATTCTCCCAGAATAAGGGTATTAGGCTGGACCTTGATGTTTCCCAGAGTGTCCAGGAATGCAGAGTGGGAGTCCTTGGACATTGTAGGGGATCTGTAGCAGGCTACAACATGGACTGCAGTTTTGTCCAGTGATAACTGTACATGAAGTATTTCTGATGCATTATGTTGGGCAACAATTCTGGAGGTGTGCATCTTTTATGAAGATGGATACACCTCTGCCTTTGGGGGTTCAGTCATCACATCCCTTAGGGCTATGGTTCAGATTTGGGGGCCGAAATGTGTGATATGCATTCTAACCTGGTAGCACAGGGGTGCTCTCAGGAGCCTTGAACCAAGTCTCTGTTACTGCACAGATGTTGATGTTCTCCAGTTTGAGGAGTGACTCGAGCGGGTGCATTTTGAGGTTTAGACTTCTAGTGTTGAGTAACATAACCCTTAGGATGCATTTACTAGCAGATGTTATGATGATAAATTTGTCTTCAGGGCATTGCCTAAAAAGAGCACTATAGGGGTGGCAAGGGCTTTGGCCAGTATCCGGAATCCCAGAGGTGACAGATGCAAAGTTTTATTTTCTTCCAGACTAATCTATCTTTCCATAAGCTTCCCACTGTTTTCTCCAGGTTTGCAGTATGCTTGATTCTGGTACTCTGTAGGGTCAACAGCTACTGAAAAGTCCTGCTCCTATACATTTAGTACTTGTTCTTAGACTTGGTGTGAGTTTTGTAAACTATTATTTATCTATCTAGTCATACAATAAGGTAATATGCCGAGCAAATCTGCATGTTTTTTATTCTGAAAGGTGTGTTTCTTTGAGCTATGTTATTCTATATGTTCTGTGATTTAACTAAGTATGTTTAATCACACTCCAGAACTTTGCAGAATGTCCAGATTTCTTTTGTCTGTTCCTAATAAAATTTGTGGTTTTCTGGCAACCTGTCGAGGACTGAAGTCACTAAATTAATGACAGACATTTGAGTTTCAGCCTTCATATCCTTCAGACAATGTATGCTAATGCAAAACCTGTTATTCTATCAAGTTTTTAGGTTTATAAGAACAATAATTAAATCAGTCAAGTGATTTGGAGCCTTTTTCCAACCATCATTGTTGGCTTTGTTCAGAATTTGTGCACTAAGATGTTAAAAGGTATGCTGGTGAGGGACTAACAGGTGTGTGGGTACCTTGTTGCTACTGGTTGTGAAAAAATGAATCAGCTTCTGCATTTAAAGACCTACTATGTGCACAAGCATCTCACAGTTGTGTAACAATGCCTATATTTTATTTTTCAGCACTCTAAGCATCTTGTAGTATTGATATTTAGGCACTGGGTTTGAACTTATTTAGTTCCTGACGTATCTTGTATGGCACGGTGCAAGGTAATCTCCTAAACGCGTTTCCTCAGTTTCCTTGGTAACAGCTTTCATTCCACAGCCTGGAATCAGCCATGTAATGTGGGCATATAATGTCTGTGGCATGTAACTAAGTCAATAGATCTGTGCTGATTAAAAATTATAATATTCTTTGATTAATTATACCAATGACTCTAGGCATGATTTCTGAAATTTACTTTGATATCCGTGGTGGTGGTGCTGCGGTAGCGTTGTCGCCTCACAGTAAGACGCTGTCCGGTTCGATTCTCAACTAGAGTGTCTTGTGCATGGAGACATGCATGAATGGGTGTACCTTCGTTGAAGGTTGTGCGTCAGGCCTGGTAACTCGGCAAGTAAAACTCAACTACCAATCATTAGCGGACTGGAGTTCCGCTGTGGCGACCCCTAACCGGAAAAAGCTGAAAGACACAAACAAACTTTGATTCTAAAACTATTCTCTGCATTTCTATGAATCTTTAGTATAAAAAAGTGTAAACTGCAGTATACTAAACAAAATCTACCTGCATTAGTAATTCAAATGAACATAGCTGCAGACACATCTATGTACACACACACACACACACACACACACACACACACACACACACACACACACACACACACACACACACATACACACGCTCAAATTTCACAAATTTAATAAAATGGCATTCTATGGATACCTACAGGAATGCATGGATCATGCTATCCCAAATAAAACCAAGACACACTCCTCCAAAGGCAGGAGACCTGTCTGGTGGACCCCAGCCATAAATAAGCTGTACAACAGAAGGAGGAAGCTACTACATGATAGAGCAAAATCCCTGAAAGGGAAGGCAACTCTGATCAGTACTAGCAAGAAACTACGATCCCTCATAAAATCATCTAAGGCCAGCTTCGAAAGAAAAATTGCACAAGAAGCTAAAGATAATCACAAGGCCTTCTTTAGTTATGTCAGGAACCTGGGTGGCAACCCCCAGATATGCTCTGAGTTAGTGCAAAATGACAAAAAATACACTGAACCCACAGACATTGCCAACATCCTGGCAGACAGGTTCAGTGCAAACTTCTCCCCCCCCTCCCCCCAAATGAGCAAATGACTATCCCAACAGAGTGTAGCCTCCCTGACATCACAGATGCACAGGTGAGAGCTGCCCTCTCCAAAGCAAAAAACACAGCATCAATGGGACCAGACGGTGTCCCGGGCTGTGTTTTACATGAGCTCAAAGAAGAACTGAACCCTCACTTAAAATCACTGTTCAGTCTCAGCCTTACAACAGGATATGTACCCAAAGAATGGCGTACAGCAACAGTGGTCCTACTCCATAAAGGTGGTGCCACAACGGACCCCGGAAACTATCGCCCTATGAGCCTACCTAGCCTGGTCTGCAAAGCTATGGAGCGTATCATCATGGAACTCATAAACAAAGACATTAGGAACCTCCAAACACTGGATCCTACCCAATTCGGCTTTGTTAAGGGCAGATCTTGCCTCTTGAACCTGGTCAATTTTTTTGAAACAGTCACCAAGGCCATATACGAAGGGAAGGTAATCCACACAGCCTACCTTGACCTTGCAAAAGCCTTTGACACAATACCCCACTCGGGCATCATAAATAAGCTCACCAGCTTAAATATCAACCCCTATGTCACAAGATGGGTTGCAAACTGGCTTAGGGATAGAACCCACATGGTCAGAATTGCAGGTGCCATGTCAGACTCTAAACCAGTTACAAGTGGTGTCCCACAAGGCTCAGTCCTGGGACCTCTCTTGTTCGGTATATATTTCTCTGAGGTACAGGCTAACACAGGAGGACTATGGCTGACAAAGTTTGCAGATGACTGCAAACTGGGGGCCATAATCGACTCACTGGCTGACACAAGCATCCTCCAAAAAGGTCTCACAGAGACGGACAACTGGTGCCAGAGCCATGGCCTAAAGCTAAATGCCAAAAAGTGCATAGTCATCCCCTTTGGGAAAAACAAAGTGCCCACAAATTACCGCATAGGGGGTAATCCATTAAGTACAGAAGAAGTAATTAGGGATTTGGGGACCCAAGTAGATTGCAATCTCTCCTTTGACAATCACATTGCCAAAGTGGTTAGAAAGACATTCTATATAGCTCACCTTATCACGAAGGGGTTCACATCTAGATCAAGAGAGGTCATTGTGCCCCTCTACTCATCACTCATCAGGCCCATAATTGAATACAATGCCCCATTTGGGATGTACCTTACCCAACACCTGCTACAACTAGAAAGACCCCAAAAGTACCTCACCAAGAGGATCAAGGGACTCAAACAGATGCCCTATGCAGTTAGGCTAAAGAAACTCCAGCTCTATTCAGTTGCTTACTGCCTACCCAGAGGCGATCTGTGCCTGACGTATAAAGCCATGTCCAACCCAGAATTAATGGACATGCTCCACTGCAAGAAATCCAAATCCATTAGAGCTACACGCTCCAGTGACTTAAACCTCAGCACAGAAATAAATAGAACATGCTGGAGGGACAGATTCATATCCCAGAGGCGCACCTCACTCTGGAACAAAATCCCAATCCATGTCAGACAGAGCCCCTCAATGACCCTCTTCAAGAAGAATCTTGACGTTTGGATGGGAGATCATAAATTTACCCCTGGGATCTCTTCTGTGTCACTGCTAGACAGAGGCACGGTAAACTAACCTTAAATGGGCTATCTTCTGTGACCTACTATACAGAGGCACAGTCAACTAATCTAAGAAGGGTGGCGAAAGACAAACACACTCTGGCTAGGCTTGTAAATGCCCTAGGGCAGATAGCCTAGTATCAGCCTATGAACCTATGAACCTATGAACCTATGAAATGCACATTTTGTTTCATTTTAAAGCCTCTTTCTTGTTGATTTTTATTTTTATTCTATAATGTCTACATCACTACAGAATAATAATGTATAACTTCCATTTTCATTAGCAAAAATTAGATAGTTGTGCCCTCCATTCAAGTTTTGATATCAACGGACTATTATACAGCTGTAGAGACAGACTTCTCAAGCAGTTTAACAATTTAGTGCCTGAAACTCTCACTAATATATTTTACTGCCACTAACAGGAACCTAGCAAACACCACAGTAAACCCTTAGTTCATAACAGCACAGCATTCAGCTCCATATGGAAAACCCAAATCCAGGGTGTCAAACCAACAGCTGTTCGATTAACTCCACTTTGACTGAAGACACAAAGTTCTAATTAAAATATAAAAGTTGTTTTTCCAGCCTGTAATGCAGGGAACTTGGGCATCTGTAACTTACTACAGCTGGGGGAAAGGGGGACATTCTCTTTCTTGCAATTATATTTAGTCAATGTGCATGTCAATGTGATTGACATTTTCACCCAAGTTGCTGCCACTCAAACACCGTACTACTACACAACCTACACACTCCCAACTGCCATTCCCTTTTCAGCTTACCTCTCTTTCATGGCAACCTAATATTATATTTCTTTATTTAGTATCAACATTCTTAACAAAAAATTATGCTTTTTTTTCATCCTTTAAGAAAAACACAGTAGATTGTGCAGTGTTTCAGGTAAAATGCAGTTTGTTAACACAATAAAATGATAAGTGGGACAGCAGACAGTGGATGGCAGAGTTAGAGAACCATGTTAAAAAAACCTTATTTCTACTTGCACGGTTTGTGTTGGTGTCTGAGAACAGGCCTTACACTGAAGTTTTCGTTCTGTGTCTGGTCTCGTCATTTGTCAGCATCTGCATTTATTAATATACACCTATTCTCTTTTAAATATATCACATTCTGTCATTCTCTGCCTGCTTCTGTTGTGCCTCAGTCCATTCCCCCCAACCATTTAAGTTCTTTATTTTATAAGTGATACAAGCCTGAATGGTCTAACTGATGTATCAACACAATACTTCTGATCTGTTTCTAATTCTGACAGTCTCTGTGTCCTCCTATAACACTGATTCATTGCTTCTCTACAGAAACATACTGTACTGTACACATTTTCAGTAACTACCTCCTGCATGTAATAATGCATGGCTTTCAGTTGAGGACATCTTGTCACAACGTGTTTCTTGCTTCCCCACCCACTCTGTATCTCCAGCATTTGTCACTGTCCCTAAGGGTGATGCACTGGCTACAATGGTCGCCTCATTGCACTTGCTTCTCCATTTTGATTTTGGAAAGTGTATCTTCTGTGTGGAGTCTGAATGTTTTCCTTATGTACATGTAGATTTTGATGGGTGCTCTGGTTTCTTCCCATATCCCAAACCAGTATTTCTACACACCTTCTCAAGGGGTACAAGTTGTGTGTTCCTGAATCTGTGTCTATCTTTCAATAGCCTGGCTCTTCCACCAGGATCAATTAAATTTCTTTACACTCAGTGGCGACCCCTGACCGGGAAAAGCCGAAAGATTTAGCACCACACTCAGTGAATTCTGTGGCAGGCTTTGGTGCCTTTGTCATAAAATGGATTAACTGAGTAACTGGAGAATGAATGAATGAATGAATGAATGAATGAATGAATGAATGAATGAATGGAAGAGGCCATGTCTTTTCTAGAGTTGTGATCAGCTTAATATAATCTCATTTCCAGAACGTCTATTCCCAGCAGCCTTTGCTGCAGCCTCTTGTTCATATTCTGCCTCATTCTAAATGAACTCTGCTAGTAGTTTCAGCCCCCTTCCCCAATTGTTCCTTGTGTAGTAGGTCCTTCTTACCCCTAGAAGCTTTGGGAACATTTCCTTCACTACCCTTTGCCATTGACTGTCCGTCAGCCTCTCCACCAGGAGCCACTTCCCCTTACCTTGCACTACGGTGTCTTCTGTTTCTACTCAACCCATCCAGCAGCAGCACCTCCCCATACCTAGAGCACTTCACCTCCTCTTCCCTTAGAAGTCCACGCACTGATACCCCAAACATGCAGTACCTTGGCAGCTCTGTCTACAGACACATACGTAATGGGCATTCCTCCTGATCTCACTAAAGAAAAATCATAAAAGTTATAATTTACTGTAAGCCGAAGCGTTACAGACTACTGAATAAATTTGTGGTGGATCTGGTTTTTGGTCGTATATATTTGCTGCTTCCCTTTATTATTTTTTTTGTTGTGTACTATACATATATATATATATATATATATATATATATATATATATATATATATATATAATTTACTGTCTGGCCTACTTCACCTGTCCTTAGAGGTGCAGCCAGGACTTTTGGAATGATACACCAACTTCCAAACTGTAACTCCCACCTCCTCACAAAACATACTCCCCGCCCAGAAGAGTGTATATTCCTAGATATCCTGCCTTTTTCAATATTGCAAAAATTGAAATAAATAAATAAATAAATACAACTCCTGTAATGACAGGATTAAGCAAAGCACCTTTTTTTATTAAACAACACATTGTGAAAAGGCCCATTTATTTATTCATTCATGTATTTATTTTTATTTATTTATTTGACATTTGTTTACAAGAAAATTCCATCTGGGCCAAAATGAACCCATTTTCAGTGGAGGCTCAAGGAGAAAGCTATTAAATCCTAAACTATGGCAAAACATGCAAGGAGAATTTATTTAGATATTCTTTACATATAAACAAAATTTGAAATAACAGAACATACAGTGAGTACATTTAGATATTAAGAAAATATAACATAAATGAAATTCCAGGGTAGGCTAAAAGAGTGGATGATAGGCTGAAGTAAAAGGAGTTTGTAGGATTTGAATTTAGATATAAAATGGGTGGGAAGGACCATTGGGTAGGATAGAGGAACAGAAAGGGATGCACCAGGCCAACAAAATGTACTATTGTATAAAAACTATTGTTAAGGCATATCATTCTCCTTATTTCTTTTGCAGGAATTACACTCAGTTTTCGTAAGGTATTAGCTGGGAAAAACGTCCTTTTCTTGCTTTACTGTTTACATTTAGACGTAAACATTGTAGAAAAAGAGTAAAAAGTGAATATCCCACAAGTTAGAATTGCCTTGTATACATATGTGACTCATCTATGCAAATAGATGGTTTCAAAACTTTTATCTATGTTCACTTAGATTTTTATTAAGTCTAGGATAATTGTATAGGGAAATAAACCAGAAAGGGTTATCTTTAAATTAAATTATGTAAATACACTGATTTAGACTTATACTAAAGTAAAGTTAAGGAAATAATATGAACTAGTTGGGCTATGTCCAGGAACGTATGTATGTTAACGTGAAGTAAGCAGTTGGCAAAAAGAACCATTATAGAGGTAAAATACATACAAGGTTACTCTAAAAAGGTGCCAGTATATTAGAAAAAACTGATAATAACATACATTAACTGCGGACTGCCTTGGTACAGTTGTCCTTAGAAAAGCGACAGCTGTGAGGACTTGGGTTTATTTAATTCTCTGTTTTGTTTGGTGTCCACGTTATTAAAGAGGAGACTAATGTTCTGGCTGGATGATGTGTCTTTATAATCTATAAGTTTAATGTCAAACAGAAATAAGGATACAGGATGAGAAGACTAAAATGAGACAGCAAGCAGTGCAAAACAGTACAACAGTAAAGGGTATATATGAGAATGACAAAGATAAAATGAAAACAATAAAACATAAAGCAATACACACTAAGAATTGCAGTCCAGTATCTATTTTATAATTACCTGAACTACACTGGTCAGTTATACTAAAAAATGCAAAATTCAGTCTAAGCAGGACATAAGTAATTGATGGCTAGATATATAAACTTACTAAAGGAAATTATGGTACCTATATCCTGGTAAAGGGATCCCTAGATAAATAGAAGTTAATTGTATTTCACTTGGATAAAGTTCATAAACTATAGAACTTAATAAAGTAAAATCATGGTAATTATGCCAGAGATTTATTTTATTTGAATTCAGGCAATCTCACTGCACAAAGTAAATATTTTTTATAACATTTTATGCCATGGCATGCAGGACATATACCTGCCTATGCCCTTGCTTATCTTATCAAATAAACTGCCACAGCATATCTTTGGCTTTCATTATTCTTCCATCAGGAGGCTCCCAGTAAAATACATATGAATAGGAAAAGCAACATTGACAGTCACATTACCCATCTTGCCATCACCCTTTCCAACAACACTAGTTCGAGATTATGCCATCAGATTTCATTTACACAATATAGTGACTCTGTAAGCCTATAATTATCCTGGTGCAACATTTGGCTAACTGCTGCTTTGGCTGTTATACAGTAGCATTAGTACATATTTCCAGTAGAATTTATTATATGCCATGGGATTAACCAGTGTTTATAAAAATGAATTCATAATGATGGAAATGATTTATGGATGCAATGATGGAAATGATACATGGATGCAATGTTGGAAATGATAAATGGATACAATGATGGAATGATGCATGGATGCAATGATGAAAATGATACATGGACGCAATGTTGGAAATGATACATGGATGCAATGATGGAATGATGCATGGATGCAATGCTGGAAATGATACATGGATGCAATGATGGAAATGATATGTGGATGCTATGCTGGAAATGATGCATGGATGCAATGATGGAAATGATACATGGATGCAATGATGGAATGATGCATGGATGCAATGTTGGAAATGATACATGGATGCAGTGATGGAATGATGCATGGATGCAATGCTGGAAATGATGCATGGATGCAATGTTGGAAATGATACATGGATGCAATGTTGGAAATGATACATGGATGCAATGATGGAATGATGCATGGATGCAATGCTAGAAATGATACATGGATGCAATGATGGAAATGATATGTGGATGCAATGTTGGAAATGATGCATGGATGCAATGATGGAAATGATACACGGATGCAATGATGGAATGATGCATGGATGCAATGTTGGAAATGATACATGGATGCAGTGATGGAATGATGCATGGATGCAATGCTGGAAATGATGCATGGATGCAATGTTGGAAATGATACATGGATGCAATGATGGAATGATGCATGGATGCAATGCTGGAAATGATACATGGATGCAATGATGGAATGATGCATGGGTGCAATGATGGAAGTGATACATGGATGCAATGATGGAATGATGCATGGGTGCAATGATGGAAGTGATACATGGATGCAATGATGGAATGATGCATGGGTGCAATGATGGAAGTGATACATGGATGCAATGATGGAATGATACATGGATGCAATGATGGAAATGATACATGGATGCAATGATGGAGTGATGCATGGGTGCAATGATGGAAATGATGCATGAATGCAATGTTGGAAATGGTACATGGATGCAATGATGGAATGATACATGGATGCAATGATGGAATGATGCATGGATGCAATGATGGAAATGATGCATGGATGCAATGTTGGAAATTGTAGATGGATGCAATGATGGAAATGATACATGGATGCAATGTTGGAAATGATGCATGGATGTAATGATGGAAATGATGCATGGATGCAATGATGAAAATGATACATGGATGCAATGTTGGAAATGATGCATGGATGCAATGATGGAATGATACATGGATGCAATGATGGAATGATGCATGGATGCAATGATGGAAATGATACATGGATGCAATGTTGGAAATGATGCATGAATGCAATGATGGAAATGATACATGGATGCAATGTTGGAAATGATGCATAGATGCAATGATGGAATGATACATGGATGCAATGATGGAATGATGCATGGATGCAATGATGGAAATGATACATGGATACAATGTTGGAAATGATGCATGGATGCAATGATGGAATGGCACATGGATGCAATGATGGAAATGATACATGGATGCAATGTTGGAAATGATGCATAGATGCAATGATAGAAATGATACATGGATGCAATGCTGGAAATGATGCATGGATGCAATATTGGAAATGATACATGGATGCAGTGATGGAAATGATGCATGGATGCAATGTTGGAAATGATGCATGGATGCAATGATGGAAATGATGCATGGATGCAATGTTGGAAATGATACATGGATGCAATGATGGAAATGATGCATGGATGCAATGCTGGAAAAGATGCATGGATGCAATGTTGGAAATGATGCATGGATGCAATGATGGAAATGATACATGGATGCAATGTTGGAAATTATACAGAAATGCAATGATGCATGGATGCAATGATGGAATGATGCATGGATGCAATGTTGGAAATGATGCATGGATGCAATGATGGAATGATGCATGGATGCAATGATGAAAATGATGCTTGGATGCAATCAAGGAAATATTACATGGATGCATATTTCTAACAACAAAATAAATCCAGTTCCTTTGACTTCACATCATTCTGTGTCTAGGTTTTACTGGGATTAGTGCTTTCATCTTTCCGGATTTCTGTAAGTCTATATTTTAAAACACCGTTTTGAACTGGATGTATCTTACTGTTATAAATGGTTTTGCTGAAGGGTTTGCTCTAAACACTTGGACTCTCAGCAATCCTGTTTTGAGATTTGTGGTTTATCCTGATACATAATCCCTGTATATGGCTAGGTTGGATTGCAGATACTGGCATCTCGACCCACTGGTGACCTTTGATTGTCTCCTTTAAAGAATCTCTACCCACTGGTGACCTTTGATTGTCTCCTTTAAAGAATCTCTACCCACTGGTGACCTTTGATTGTCTCCTTTAAAGAACAGAGATGCCTCTCATCACATAATATCCCTACATAGTGAAACAGGAGTTTGCACCCCTGTAAAAAAAACATTTGGTATGTTTTTAAATATTTACAAGTGAGGATTTGTTTGAGTAAGTCACTGTAGCAAGAATGTGAATTGTCCTTGAGTGATTCGATCTAACATAGATAAACTTTTGAATACATGCACATATTTCTATGAATTTTAACCAATCATAGTAAAAAAAGACTAGAACAAATTGAGAATAATACAAGATAATTTTTCCATGCAAAAGCACTGATTTTGTATTTGCATATCTTTTTAGTTATACTTTTTAATCTGTTTGAGTTATTCTAGGGTATGTCAAAGACAAACTGGGAAACCATATATTCATGCACACCCACGTGTGTTTGTACGTGTGTATGTACATATTTATATATGTATATAAAAACACACACACAATGCACACACACATACACACACACACACACACACACACACACACACATGTGTACATTGAAAGAACTTTTTACAGCAACACACTCTTGCTAAAACCTCCTTCTCTGTCTGAGCATACCTTTTTTCTATGTGTCTTTATAGGCACTAAATACATATTCAACCACTTTAGATTATTCCAGATAGAATCGATGCATCAATGCCATTCTGACTGCCACCAAACGGAGCTTTCAATGTTGCTATTGCCACCTGTTTAAGAATTTCAGAACTTTTTTTTCATGGCTCCATTCCCTGATCACACTTTAAAAAAAAAACGTTCTCAGTAGCACACTTGCTTTGATTATTTTGAATACATTTCAAAAGATACTGTTTCATATCAAGAAGTCTAATCACTGCTTATCTATCCCCTTTTTTTAAATTTCTCCAAGTCTTTTTAGGTTTCTATTACCATGATGGGACTGGACCTCATTCCTAAGTCAAGATATAATTAATGTTCATGAAATTAGTATTGTTTCAATCTTTGATGTTAGCCAGAAGTGCTCTTTGCAGCTCCCACAATGAGCCCAGTAATGACTCCTTCTGCGATTGATAAGGATCGATAACATATCTACATACGACTGTAAATTCTTTTCATAAGACCCAGTGCTCCAACTACTACTGAGTGCCTGTGTATCTTTGTTCCACATTGCCCTCATTTCTGCCTGCAAATCCTTGTACTTTATGACTTTGTATCTCTCTATACATACGACACTATAGTCACTGGGTGTAGTGAATTCGGTAATAAATGCTACTTTTGTCTTCTTTTCACAGACTACTATATCTGATTTTCTTGTATCTATTTTTTAACTGTTCATAATGGGTGACCCCATGTGATATATTTATATTTATGCATGTATTTATTTATTTATTTCAGTTTGGTGACCGGGGAAGTCCACTGTGCCCAAGAGAGCCCGTTTTCAGTAGAGGCCTGGGGAGAAAAGCTCCAATATAACATAAACAGTAAAGATATAAAAGTAAGTTACATAATAAAGTACAGTTTACAAGTATGTACATTCTGTATCAGGCTAGGTTGAAAAAGATAATTTTGATGTATCTGGATGGTTGTACTGTAGAGATTCGTTTGAGAAATTTTCTTCATTACAATTGAAGTGTAGAAACAGTATACATAACAATCGATTAGAGTAAGGAAACACTTTACATGCATTCATTTGACAGAAGAAGCTATTTACAACATTTACAAAGTAGATATGGTGTCTTGAAAAGCAATTGCAGAGAGCTTGAGTCAGCTCAGGGAGATAGTTTTTGGGGTGTTAGAGAGATTAGGCCATTTATTAGAAAGAATTAGACTGGGTGAAAGCAGGTGCATTTCCATTTGGAGTACAAGTAAGTGAAAAGATGGTTTTAAAGTTTGTTGAGTTAGTTATTGTCCTGAGAGTGGATGGGAGAGAATTCCATTTCTTGCCTAGCGAGAAAGAGAGGAGAAGCTGGCCAGCAGGTTGTTTTGGTTTGTGGATACTAATTAGGTTTTGATGTTCAGATCTGATAGGTCTATTAGGGGTGTGGGGGGGGATATTTGTTACAGCTGGACATTTATATGGGTGAAATACAAGTCTGTGCAGAGGTAAGTTGGAGGTAGTCAATATAATTAGGAGTTCTAGCCCCAGTTTAGATAATTAAGGGCATGGCAGTGATGGGTGGAACCTTTGATATAAACTTCATTATTTCTATGATGCTTTGTGGCTCATGTTCCCAGTGCTTTTCAGCTATTTCAGTATTATAATGTGTCCACAATCCCCAATGCAACAGTCTTGCCACATTATTATGCCTTTCAGTATACAGTCCTTCTGCCATTACTATGTCACAACCAGCAACAAGATGTGCAACTGTTTCCAATTCTGTTTTACAAAACCAACATTTGTCTGTTTCTCCCAAATGTTCAATGGACTTTGTAAACCACTGTGTATGTAGTCTACTACCTTGGTCTGCCAATATTAACCTTTCATCATTTGGTTTATATTCAACTCTCCTTAACCATTCCTGCATTCGATCCTGATTAACAGGAGGTTGTTCCAAGAGTTTCCTATACTTACAACTATATTTTTGAATTTTCCACATTTCTTACCTTCTCATCTGATCCTTCACCTTATATTCTTTCTTTTATTTTTTGGCACATTCAGTTGCTACCAGATTTTTATCGACTTCTGGTTTGATTTCCATTCCTGCTTGATGCTGATATGCTTCTGCTAAACTAAGCAGGGAAGTCATCTTAGACTTATTCTCCTCATGTTTCAAAATTGTCATTAATTTTGGGTCTTGTAAGGTCAGCAGATATGTATGCAGTCCCACTATCACAGATCTATACATGTAATCAATTTCAAGGAGGCCCATACCTCCTTCAGAACAGGGAATATATAGTCTTGGTATGCACTGATTTTTATAAATCATTTGATGAGCACGAAGCATCCTTCTTGTTTTCCTGTCTAAACTATCCAACACCTTTTGGGGCCAGTCATTCACTACAAAACTGTAAGTTAGGACAGGAAGAGCAAATTGTTTTAAAGCTAGGACTTTGTTCCTAGATGTCAATGCTGTTTTAGTATTAATTTAAGCCTTCTAAAATATTCCTTACTGAGTTTTATTCACATTTGTTCATGTTCTATTGTTGAGCCTTCATCAGTTCCCAAATATACACTCCCTCTTGCTCAAGACCTTTTATATCACATTCTTGTCCCAAATTGATGTTTTGTTGGTGCTGCAGCTTCCCTGCTTTAAAGGTTGCACACTTATCAAGACCAAATGACATTCTCATATCATCTGAAAAAAGTTTTGACCACTTGTAGTTGTGCTTTCAGTTCCTCATCTGATGAACTATACAGTTTTAAATTATTTACAAAATGAAAAGAAGTCTTTACACTTTGTTGTTTTATGGGAGTCAAATTATAGCCATAACCTAATCTGTTAAGTAGACAATTTAATGGAATAAGGGCGAGGAAAAAGAGCGGCGGTGACAGAGTCACCCTGGAATATCCCCCTTTGGATTTTTATCCCTGGAATAATAATGTGTCCTTTATCATGGCTTAACTGCAGACTGGTTTGCCACTGTTTCATGGTCGTTGTAATATAATCGATCAGCGTAAGGGTTATCTTATACTTTTCAAGCACTTTTTATCCATGAATGTGAGATACTGTCATATGCTTTCTTATAATCTATCCGTGCCATACTTAGATTCTTCCCCTTTTTACAGTTCTCCATTATGACTTTATTTAACATCAAATGATCCTTGGTTCCATATGACTTTCTTTTCTTACCCTTTTGTTTTATTGCCATTATTGAGTTTTCTTCTAAATGACTATAAACTCTGTCAACATCAATTCCAGTGTATAGTTTATAAGTTGTTGAAAGGCAAGTGATTCATCTACAGTTTTTAGGATAGCTTGCAGGTTCACTCTTAAGAAGGACTAAGGAGTATAGTTTTTTACCTCTTGTTAGCCAGGCTGGTATATGGTCAGGGTGTGCATATAAATAGTTCTTACTCATGGCTAAAACTTCATGTAAGGGTGCTCATACTTTTATCCAGAGATTAGGTACTGCATCTGGGCCTAGAGTTTTCCAATTAGGAGCTTTTCTTAACTTTGTTTCAATCTCTCTGGCCATTACTTTATCCCATTGCATATCCTGGACATTTGAACTTCTTATTCTTTCTTCTTTTTATACCCAGTCTAGTGAGTTTATCTATAATTCCAGAGTGGGGGATGGTGTCAAAAACATTGGCGAGGTCAAGATAGGTTGTGTGCACCATCTTACCCTTGTCCATGGCTATGGTGACTGCTTCAAAGAAGTCAATCAGATTTAGGAAACATGACCTACCATTTACAAACCAAAACTGAGTGGGGTCCAGAGTTTGGAGGTTACCTATGTCCTTATTTATAAGCTCCAAGATGATACATTCCATGGCCTTGCAGACCAGGCTCATCAGTCTAATGGGGTGGTAGTTCCTGGGGTCTGTGGTGGTGCCTCCTTTCTGGAGTGGGATAACCATCATTGTGCACCATTCAGTAGGCACAAAGCCTGAAGTGAGGCTATGATTGAACATGGTATTTAAGTGGGGTCCCAGTTTGTTCTATAGTTCATGCAGAATGAAGCCTGGGTTTTGTCAGGTTCCATAGATGCTGTGTTCTTGGCTTTGGAGAGTGCGGTCTGTACTTGCACAGCGGTGATTACAGGGGTTTTGCATTCTTCTGGTATAGTGATGGGCCCTTTGGGGGGGTGAGGGGGGGTGAAGTTTGCACTGAACCTGTCTGCTAGGATGTTGGCAATATCAGTTGGTTCTGTATATTTAGTGCCATTGTGCTGTAATTCAGAGCAGATCTGAGTGCCGCCATTGAGATTCTTGACATAGCTGTAGAATGCTTTGTGGCTGTTTTTAGAATCAGTAGCAATTTTATTTTCGTAACTAGCTTTGGAGGATTTTATGAGGGATCTCAGCTCCTTAGTGAGGCTGACCACAAAGTTCCTGCAATCAGGGGATTTTACTCTTTTTTGTAACAGCTTCTTCCTTCTGTTGTAGAGTTTGTTTATGGCAGGGGACCAACAGATTGGCTTCATTTTTTTGGAGGATAGTGTCTTGGTTCTGTTGGGGATGGCATGATCCATGCACTCGTTTATGTGCTTATACAGTCCATTTGTATAGGATTCAGCAGTCATACCTCTATTTTCTATCTGTATGGGTGTCGTGAAGCTTGCTGCTTCTGTCTTAAGAAGTATGAAGATGGATTTGGAGAAGGCTTTTACGGTGGTTTCCTTAATGGGGGGTGGGGGCGGGATATTGATGTCTAGGGTGATTAGCTTGTGGTCGGATCTGACCAGTGACGAGTTGACCTCAGGTGTGGAACATTGTTTGCCCATATTGGTTATGACCAGATCCAGGATATTGCTGACCCTGGTGGGGGTATGGACAAGCTGATCCAGGGCAATGGAATTTATAAATTCCAGAAAGCATTGATAAAATGAGTTAGTAGTTTTCCCAGTTGATGGTGGGGTAGTTGAAATCGCCCATTATTAGAGTATTGGGCTGTACCTTAATATTACCCAGTATATCAAGAAATGTGGAGTGGGCATCCTGGGGCATGGCAGGGGATCTGTAACAAGCTACAACCTGGATTGCAGTCTTGCCCAGTGTTAGTTGCACATGGATAATTTTGGATGCATCAGATTGAGCAACTAGCCTGGAGGTGTGGATATCCTTAATGAATATGGACACGCCTCCTCCTTTAGTGTTTCAACCAGGTTAGGTGGCCAAAAGGTGTGGTATGAGTTATAGCCTGGCAATGCAGGGGTGCTCTCTGGAACCTTGAACCAGGTCTCCATCACTGCACAGATGTCGATGTTCTCCATTTTAAGGAGTGCCTCGAGTGAGTGCATTTTGAGGTTTAGACTTCTAACATTGAGTAGCATTACCCTCAGATTTTGCTTGCTTTTACCTGCTACGGTGGTGAGTTTGTCATTTGAACCTTGCCTAAAAAAGGCATTATATGAGTGGCAAGAGCCTTAGCCAGTATCCGGAATTCTAGGGGCGACAGGTGCAGGCCATCTCTGGAAAAGCATCGTGGTCTGTCAGTCATGTCGTCCCAGGCAGACAGACATGGGATCCCCTTAGAATGACACCAGAAGCTTAGCCAATTGTTGAACTCAATCATTTTGTCCTTGTACTGTGATATAATTCTGGGCGATGGCAGGATGCTACCCAGGGCTAGGGTCATACCTGCCTGGGCTACAAGATCCGAGAGCTCCTTCATGTCTCTTTTCATGTAGTCCAGGGAGGTACGTCTCAGGTCATTCACACCAACATGGACAATGACAGAGTCATATTTGTACTTGTTGTGGAGTGACCTGAGTACATGCATTATGTGGTGAATCCTGGCACCCGACAGGCAACTGACATTAGCTTTCTCCTTGTTTAGCCTGGTGAGTGGGACATCAGTGTGCCTGACTATAGAGTCACCTATGACTAGTGTGTTGGGTATGTTGTTTTGCCTTATGGGCTGAGGTTGAGTGGCACACTGACTTTGTGGGCTGTGTGTCATTTGGGTAGTGTTTGGAAGTGGTGGTTGCTTGAGTTTCAGCTTTGGAGGTCTCTGTTGTTTGGGGAGATTTTTATTGAGAGCGTCCGTGAATGTAGGTGTGTGTTTTGTGTTACTATGTGTGGATTTAGGTGGTATAGGTTTTGATGGACTATGTGCTGAATGTGGTGTGGTGCAGGTGTTTACCTTCTCCTCTTGACTGTCTAGTACAGTCTTGGCTGGAGAGAGCTTGGCTTCAAGTTTGCCTATATAAGTGCATTTCTCACGGGCTATAGTGTTGGGTGGTAGGAGGAGAGGGTTGTAAGTGTACAAGAGGCAATTGCTAAATTGTCCAAAGGTACCCAGATTCTGATGACAGGCGCAAATACTGGGAGCTGACCCTTGGACATGCCTGGATAGCTGCTTATTAATTTAAGTACTAAAAACTGTTTTCCTCCTAACAAGTGAGGAAAGTTGAATGCTGCAGTAATTTGTAGATTATTTTGTGCTTGAAACTGAGTTTTGAACAAATGCTGAGCAAAAGGAAACAGTTTTGAGTGCTAAAACTAGAAAACCTTGCAAACATGGGTTTTTAACCTGTGCTGACCTTTAACTTCTTAAGTCATGTTAACCTACTAACCTACATGACTTCTTAAGTCATGTTAACCTACTAACGTCTATTGTATTGTCAGTATATGTACTCATGTACCTCTGTTCTTTGGAGCTTTTCTTCCCGGGCCTCCACTGAAAACGGATATGTATCCAGCTGGACTAACCCGGTCAACAAATGTAAATGACCTTTCTTGCCTGTGCTGACATTTTTTAATTTATTATTTGCGATAGTGCACGACAGATTCTGATCTGTTCAGATACTGTGCATTGCTTTTATCATGTTTATCTTTCTGAGTATTTTTGTTGATTTGTTCTCTCCTCTATACTCTTCTAACAGTGACACTTCTTGTCTTAATTGCTTTATAGTTTTCTCTGTTCGATACTTAGTTCTTTGGAGCTTTTCTCCCCGGGCCTCCACTGATTCAGCCCTCAACAGTTCAACAGTTGAAAAACACTTAAAATGATCAGTTAGACCAGTTTTATAAACTTTAATACCACCACAGGAATAGGGGGGAACCAGTTTCAGAACAGACGAGAAAACAGCAAACAGTGTCAGCAAATATATAAAGTTATTACTTATTGTTTTGAAATGTCTTCTTAAGTCATGTTAACCTACTAACGTCTATTGTATTGTCAGTATATGTACTCATGTACCTCTGTTCTTTGGAGCTTTTCTCCCCGGGCCTCCACTGAAAACGGATATGTATCCAGCTGGACTAACCCGGTCAACAAATGTAAAATAAAATAAAAATAATAAAAATAAATTAAACAGAAAGATGAAAGGAACAGAAATAGCCCAAAATGGCCAATAAAACTACAGATTCAGAGCTGAAACCACTCCTCCAGCGATAGGCTGCTCAAAGCTCATCACTCTCACTGATGAACAGAGAAGCTTCCTTCTATCTTAGTAAGCTGTAGGTAACACAGAAACTACAAAACAGCACAGAATTCAGCAAAATCTGAAAACTGGACACTACTGGTTATAGAAAGGTGGGAAATGAGTAGAGAGAGAGGATTTTTTTGGTGTTTTTTTTTTTTCAAAAATTAAAACAGATACAGTAAAACAAACACTTTTAAAGCAGAAAAATGGCTATCGCACTTGAGTGTGTAGCCCTCAACAGTTCAACAGTTGAAAAACACTTAAAATGATCAGTTAGACCAGTTTTATAAACTTTAATACCACCACAGGAATAGGGGGGAACCAGTTTCAGAACAGACGAGAAAACAGCAAACAGTGTCAGCAAATATATAAAATAATTCATCAGGCAAAAATTAAGACAATGCAGAACTCTGAAAAGTGCCAAGAAATATACTTATCAGCAATATATTTTCAGATTGTTTGAGAAGCACTCCAATTCCTTTCGCCTTGTTTCCCAATTCTCTAGAAACTTTTTTGGGTCATCAAAAAATTGCTTATTTTATACATTTTCTATATATTTACCTGCATATCTTCTAAGTTTTTCTGCCTGTGCTGACATTTTTTAATTTATTATTTGCGATAGTGCACGACAGATTCTGATCTGTTCAGATACTGTGCATTGCTTTTATCATGTTTATCTTTCTGAGTATTTTTGTTGATCTGTTCTCTCCTCTATACTCTTCTAACAGTGACACTTCTTGTCTTAATTGCTTTATAGTTTTCTCTGTTTGATACTTCCATGATGGCACTCAATTCCTCCCCTTCTTTTCCCTTACTACCCTGTATTATTGTGGTGAGATTTTATCTGTTATTGATTTAGCTGCACACTAATATACCCTATTTACTTCTGTTATATTGCATGAATTTCTGTGGACAGTCCTAATTGATCTGTTCATTTGTTTTATCAAACTTCTAACTTTTGGGTTTTATTGACTTTCTGTAATCTGTTTCTTTCACTGATCTTAATATGTCTGTCCATCTCTGTTAAACCAAGCAACTCTTGCCTTAGGTCATTTTCCTCTAAACTGAGGGCACATTCTTTGTTCTCAATTTCCTGTGGGAATTCTATATGTAGTTCCACAGCATCTTCCTGTGGCCCATTCTCTTCGGTTTCACCCTGTGCCATCCATTGCTCTTTCATATTGGAACTCACTGGCCTATCACCCCACAACATTGGCTGCTTCAGAGTTGCCACAGTTTCCTGTTCCTCCCCTTGCTGTGTAACTCCAATGGGATGTTTGCACTAGTTTGCTATGGAAGGCTCCAAAGTATCTTCGTCTAGCAACTGATCAGCTGTTTTCCACTCCACTGGTTTTTCCTTAATTTGGGGATCCATTGCTCTATCCTGCTGTGATGTTTTCTGAGATAGATTTTCTACACTGAATCCTTCACTTCGCAGGTACTCCATAACCTCAGTTTCTATTTCTTTAACTTCTCCATTACCGATCTTCTTTTCTACTTTTCCTCTTTGTTTTCTTATTTTTATGTTGTAAAATTTGCCCTGTCTGGATGCCATTGCCTACATTTCTCTTCAAATATCGTTGGTGCTGCTCTTTGTGTTTTGATTATTTTTGCTTTCTCCTTTGCATAAATATTGCGCCATATTAAATCTCTTTTTCTTTCCATGTCCATATTTCTTCTTCAGATGTCTCCTGATCTTCCTGTTTCTCCTTACTTTGGGGGCTCATTCTTCCATCATACTGTGATGTAACCCGTGTTAAACTTTCTACACTAAACCCTTCACTTTGCAGGTGTTTCAGAACTTCCGTTTCTATTTTTCACCTTCTACTTTACTAATCCTCTGTTCTACATTCTCTCTTTGTGATCTTATTTTTATTGTGAAATGTTCCACATCTGGATGCCTTTGCCTGTATTTTTTTTCGAATATCTTTGGGGCTGCCTTTTTTGTGTTCATTAGTTTGGCTTTCTCTTTTGCATAAATATTACACCAGATCAGATCTCTCTCTTTCCCGTGTCCACATTTATTTTTATATTTTTCAAAAGTCTCTAGATTTTGTTCTTTATATTTTCACACGTGGACCAAGGTTTCTTGGTCTATATAATGTTTTTCATAAATCTGTTGTATAAATGAACACATATTTTTATTTGAAGCTTCTGCGAGTTTTTCTTGTGGAAGTATTTTTCTTTCCTCTAATTTCTCTCGTAATCTTTTTGTATGTTTTCAATCTGAAAATTCTGAGCTTCTTGCATAATAGTAACAATACATATTTTTTCTTATCCTCAGTAGTCCACTCTATTGAAAAATGAAACAACTATGGCATGGATTCTGCTTTTTTTTTTTTTGCTCTTCTTTGGCCTATCAGTTTTTGTGATTTTTATTTTTTTTGTGGACTATTACTTCCTTCTACAACAGGGGGCTATCATCCCCCTGGGCCTGGCCTGGCCCCATTGTAGGAATGTTTCCATATTTTGAGGATTCTACACTGTCATTTTTTCCAGTCCTGGCACCAGTGTGTCTACCAGGACTGGGCACTTTTTTATCCTGGGTCTTGTGCACTCAGCTATCTTTTTTTTATTTTTTAACCTCCTTCTGTCCGTGATACATGCTATGTAAACGGGTCCCCTACTATTTACCGAAACGCCGATTTGCCGACACATAAATCACTGACACCAAACGACCGACAACAAAAAGTACCGACAACGCAAAACACCGAACACCATAACACCGACACACTACACGTAAACAACACAGTACACTACAGGACATATCCACTAGCCCTAACCCAAACCCTAACCCTAAGGTCCGACACTACCGCACACTCTCCCTACCTGCACCCTAACCCTAACTCACTTACCCACCCCTAACCCCAAGCTCCGACACTACCGCACACTCTCCCTACCTGCACCCTAACCCTAACTCACTTACCCACCTCTAACCCCAAGCTCCGACACTACCGCACACTCTCCCTACCTGCACCCTAACCCTAACTCACTTACCCACCCCTAACCCCAAGCTCCAACACTACCGCACACTCACCTATCACACACCCTAACCCTACATCCCTCACTATTGCACACTTACCTGTCCGCTCCCTACTCCTAAATCCCTCACTATCGCATACTTACCAGGTCGCGCTTACACATTCCCCTTGTCGGTCTTCCGGCTGTCGGGATTCCAGCGTGTCGGTCAACTGCGTTGTCGGTCCTTTCGCGTTCCTCTTCCGCGTGTCGGTGAATCGGCGTTTCGGTAAATAGTAGGGGACCCATGTAAACACAGTCTATATATCAGTGTCATCTTGGTGAGATTGTTTTATCTGCCTCATGTACTACTAGTTACAGGAAAAAAATAGCGAAGTGTTTGGCCACCTTTGATAACCATAAAACAGTCAACAGATGCTGTCAGAAAGGTAGTGTAATACTGTACGTCACATTTACAGTTACTATTCATGCTTTCCACTATTTTTGCAGAATGTCCAGATTGCTGCTTCAAATTTTGAGTTTTCCTCATAAATTCAGTGGTTTTTGGACTAACCACTAAGGATTGAAGTCACTAAATAATGACATCTATTAGAGTTTCAGAGTTCATATTCTTCAGAAAATACATATAAACACAAATCCTAATATTCTAGCAACTTTCTAAGTTCATTACAGAAATGTATGGACATGTTAATGGAACAAACAGCAGACAGAAACTTTTTTTTATTTTGCCACTGTCATTTGCTGGTCAATACAGGCAGATTTCACTGCCTAGTGTGGGATCCAACTTTCACAAACTTTAGCAGCAGGTGCGTAACAATTTTAAGGTCGGGTTGTACACCATTCTGGTGCTTAAGTGATTTGTTTTTTTCTGAATATCGCAGCATAATCAGCACTTTCTATGCACTACATCACGATTCTGTATCATTAGTACTGTCTGTATTCTACATGGATGGAATTAATAATTGTGCAGAAACAGTGCTGTCTCCCAAACTCTACTGTTTCATTACCTTGGAACTTCTGTATATAACTGAGGGGGTGTAGGAGTACGGGGAAAACGCTTGTTACTGATAGGCTTCATATTTCCATCATCATTATTTAAAAAAAGATATTTTGTATTCAGCATTTCTGCTTTCATTGTTCCTTGTTTCTGCACTCTATACCACTTTTACTACATGGAATTATTTTTTCACTTGTGACACCATGCAACATTTAACGATGTCAGGGTGGTCAACAGGGACACAGATATAAAGAATCATGTTGTCAGCTCCATTAGCAATTTCTGCATGTCTGTATAACATGCTTGACACCACACCATATGACATGCATACATATGTTCTATAAAGCCTTAAGGCATGTGAAGAGAAAAATATATGCACACATGTCAATAAAGGATATTTACTATTATGTTTGTAAATACTCACATTACAAATACATGAATTTCAAAAATATAATGTGTCCTATTTTAAGTACTATGGAATTAATCAGCATCCCATTTATATAATTAAATAACTAGAATCCTAGCAAAATAAATGCGATATTAACTGAAACAGTGCGGCTAAACAATATATTATACACCTTGAAAAAAGCATGATACCTAGGAATATATTGTAATGGTAGAACAGCATAGATGCCAGAGCAATAATTTTTTAATTACAATTTTTCAGTAATTGAGTGGTTCATTCCACTTGCTCTGATGCAATCCATCATTGAAAATGGCCACAATACACTCAGTTTTGCCGTATTTTTCTGATCCACTTTTTATCACATTTTTTTTTTCATTTAAGTTTGTCAAAAATATATGAACATATTACACACATTGGACTCATTCTTTCTGTGAGATGTTATGCATTGTTAGTGTGAATTTTCACTATTCCCTACTGTTGTGTAACCATGGAGTTGATGCATATAAATATTTGGGTAAAAGGGGCTGTTCCACATGGGCGGGAACAGGGAGTGGGTCTTGACCCCTCCTAAAATACTTTTTGGTGTGATTATTTTGTGTGATTAAAAAAAAAAAAGTAGGGCATAACTCATCCTACAGTGATTTCATTTAACACGGGTGAAGCTTTAAAAACAAGCATTATTTCCAAAGAATTTTAACCAGACGTAAGAAAAAAAATCAATAAAATAAGCACACTAACAGAATATAATAATCAGTTTTGCTTTCCTCATTTATTACATGATAAATGTTTTACCTGATATAAATGTACTACAAAAACAGTCAGTTGGCATCTAGTTCTGTTCCTTGCATTATGGCCTCAGCTTCAGGCCTTCCCTGGCAATGACAGTAAAGGTGACTATAACAGCATTGGTGTTGGGAAACGGCCCTCACCTACAGCTACACCATTTACCTACGATACCACAATGACTGAAGACATCCTCCTGATGTAGGTACAAAAGAATAAATGTAGATATGACAGCTGTCAGGTAAAAGAAACAGCACCATATTCACATTCAGCATCATGCTATTACAAGGAAAACTCCATGGGTGAAAGGAACAGCAAAACAACTGACAAGTGAACAAATACATTTCATTTCCAAAATGTTGTAACGTGTTCTGCATGATGTTGTTTGCCCTATTATCTACTAATGAACTTCAGGAAGAAAAAAGGTTTTCACCTGCCTGTGCTGCTAGCTGTCTGTTCATCTTTGTGGTTATACTTACTAATGTCTGCAGCGGAACTTGCAGACTTGAATTTAATATTATTAACCTATCTTTCTGCCCACTGTGTGTCTCTAATCTGGGCATTTTATTTACCCAGTGCACATGGGCTGCCAGTGAAAGTAAACAGTTGTGGTCCCAGCCAGTTACCAAATCACTTCAGACGTAGAACAATCTGTACCAAGGGCTTCCAGCTACAAACCAAGAAGAATAGCCTTTTTATGCAATCCTTTCTGCTGCTGACTGAGGCTGTAGCTCTGGGCTTAGCACTTTAAACTGACATAATAACTGAATAGCCCTTCAGTTCATGTTCTGCAGCAGCTGTTTCTTCATTGTTCCAACCAGCGTGAATAATTCATTCTGTGCAGATCATAAAAAAAATCCGTTTGAACGTGACACAGCATAAAGCATATGCTAATGGGCACTGCAGGTAGTGGCAAGCAACGCTCGATTATTTATTTAATTATGTATACCTCGCAGCTGTGCAGATTTTCACAGACTGTCCAGATTTTTGCCTCATATTTTTGCTCTACTCCTCATAAAATTTGAGGTTTTCTGGCAAGTCACTGATGTTTGACATCGATAAATAATGACATACATTTGAGTTTCAGACTTCATAACCTTCAGAAAACACATGCTAACACAAATCCTGTTATTCTGTCAGTGTTCTAAGTTTATAACAGCAATATTTAAAATCTGCCTGTATTTTTAGGCCTTTGTCCCCCCTCCCCAATATTTTTGGCTTTGTCCAGAATTCTTGCACTAAGAGGTTGAGAGGTATGACGTATGTATTTGAATTATTTGCCTGAATTGAATGACAACTACTTAATTAAAATGGAGCACCGCCTGTGATGAGAGGTAAGGCTCTCTCACATCACCTTGCCCATTTCCCTGTCCTCCTAAGTGTGCAGTCTATTTCTTTCCTTCTCTCTGCAACACATGCCCTAAGGCAATAGCACGGGTTCTTCAAATAGTGTATTATTTTAACTCTTAAGTCTCCTAAGGAAGACAGAGGCTTCATTTCCCAGCATTTATTGGGGGGGGATTTCCTCACATTTTCAGAGCTAGCAGAAGGCTTCCATCTATATCCACGTTTTTAAACTGGTCTTCTTCTTCTTTTTTTATACTTTTCTCTGTCTCTCTCGCTATTATTTATTTTTACTTATTTTATATCCAATTTTTTATTTAAATTTTTATTCTTACTGCATTCAATGAAATTGTACTCATCAGTTTCCATCGCATTCAGCCCGGCATGCACTTATATCTTTCATATCTAGGTCAACATATGTCTCTTTTTCCTGACATTTTGCACTTTCATATTCTGGTATTTGCCCTAGAAGAATGTGTTTCCATTATATTCCAATGGTTCCTTGTTTTCTAAAACTGGCACATGATAAATTCCACTGGGTTTCCTTGATCTGTCCTCTGACACAATTCATGTACTGTTTATTGCTGTCACCCTGACCTGCTGTCATCATGGTTGCATTGTTTGCAGACATGAGGACTTGAGAACTGTATCTCATACTCCAGAATGAACAGAACCAGCTGTTTTGTGATGTTCTTGTTTTGTTCTGGTTATACTGTGTCTGAGGCTGCAGATCTGGGCTCAGCACTTTTAACTGACATAAAAACTGAATGGCCCATCAGTTTACACATTGCAGTATTTATCAGTGTCAGTGGTGCAATAGGTAGCACACTAACCTTTGATGCTGGTGGGTTCTAGTCTTATTCTAGGTGACTGGATTGTTGACACTACACTTCTGAATGAGCCCTCCTTCAGATGAGACATTAAACTGAGGTCTCATGTGCTTCACTTGGGGATAATTCAAGTGGATGTAGGGCACCTATTAAAATAGCAGGAGAAGTTCCCTAATGCCCTGCCTCAATTTTCCCTAGTAGTAGAAATATCATCTCAAGCCTCCCCTGAAAAGAGGCAACTAGCCTAATGACACTAACCCAGTCAACAAAGGATAAATAAACAAAAATAATCTATCCCAATAACTTTCAGTACTTGTTGCTGCTTTGTCTCACAGCTAATTCAATTATAAAGCACATGATATGACCAAACCAAACCCCTCTACTTTGTTGCTTCTCTCATGTACTACAATATTCCTTACAGATGCACACTCACTGCTTTTCCTCTTAATCCTTCTAAATGCATCTCCCATCCTTACAAGCCTAAGTAAGACAGAACTATCTAACTGGAAACTTGTTATAATAAAATTGCAAAATTCGCCAATAACTCAACCCTCTGAACACACCACTGCTCTGCCTTACAGCAACTGCACTGGCTAGAATTACCTCACCCACCAACACATACCCAACTCTCCTTCACACACTGTCTCATTCACCAACGCGATAAAACTCCCGCCCTGCAGCTCATGCTTCAACCCTACTCTAATAATCATAGTCTCCAATCCTCCACCAAATCCCTCCTGCAAGTTACCAAATCCCACAACAGATCTGGTGACTCACTGTATTCTAACTATATTGCCAAAAAATGGAACTTCATCCCTCAGTCCAGCATAAGCACTCCTGACCCACTTCACTTCAAAACAACTACTGAACAAGTTCCTGGGGAACACCTGGATCTGCTCCTGCTCAAGCCCTGGCTGACATTCATTCGTCCTCCTTTCCTTCTCCTCTCACTCCCAACTTTATTTCTTCTTGCCCACCCTCTGTATACCCTAACTATCCTAATATCTTCTCCCCTTCTCTTCACTCCCTCCTGTTATTTCCATAATTTTCAAATTTCTTCCCCCCATACTCACCACCCAATTCAATCCCCCAATTTTTGTCTTACTTGCTCAACATCTCTGGCTACCTTCTACCCCCTGCTAGCTTGTTTTCCCTCCCTAGAATCCTGTAGATACAGGATCAAACTGTGAACCTATACATTAATATTACTCTTTTCAGGATCAACAGTCTCCATACACTCAGTTCCTATCTACTATATGTCACAAAATGAAATCACTCTTTTATACACAAGGTGTACCTTATTAAATGTTTTCCGATCAGTTCATCTGGAAAATGATCACTACTACTTTCTTTCTAGTTCTGTGCTTTTGTAAACATTCTAAATATAGTACTCTTAAACCTACAGCCCATATAAATCTCTATGGCTTCTCCCAAACTGTTATCACCCCCACCAGAATCCATAAACCCAGCAGCAAAGAAAGTATACTAGATTGGATCCTCATCGACAAACACCCCCTCTCTTACAAAGTTGGCATCCTTCCCGACGAATTAGTGACCACTCACTTACCTATTTATCTAGACAAAAATCCTTTATCCCAGATCAAACTCCCTTTAAAATCACCCGCAACAAAAAACACTTTGACCTCTTAGCCTTTCAATCTGAACTTCAATCCTGTGACTGGTCACATTTAAGGCACCTACCACTTGATGAAGCAGTATCCTATTTCAACTCCAAATTCCTACAAATTCTTGAATTCCATGCCCCTTCACGCACTATAAGAATTAGAAGCAAAGCAGCCCCATGGCTTACTAAAGAAACCAGACAACAAATCCTTCAAAGAAACAAAATCTGGTCCAAATGGAGAAACACTAAAGACCCAATCGATAAGCAATTCTTTAGACAGCTTAGAAATGCCACCAAAAAATCAATAGTTCAGGATAAAAAAAACTATTTCTTGAAACTCCAGAACAAGCACCAAAGTCAACCCAAAACCTTCTGGTCAGGCATAAGCAAACTATTACATCCAGGCCACTCCAAAACACCAACCCCATCTGGTCTCTCTCCAAACTCTCCCATCCAGATAGCGGATGCTTTCAATACATTTTTTTCAGAAACTGTCCAATCTCTAGCTAACACCTTACCACCTATTAACTCTACCCCCTCATCCTCCCTAACATCCCTACCATCTACCTTTCACCTAAAACCTATTCCTACCTTTCACCTAAAACCTATTCCTACAACCTACATCTATACTCTACTTCACAAACTTAAACCTTGTACTCCGTCAGCTGATCTCCTACTACCTGAATTCCTTCAAACTACTGCAAAAGTTCTTGCCTATCCCATTTCTATCCTAATCAATAGAACCATAACCGAAAGCTACATCCCTTCACTCTGGAAAATCTCTCACATAATCCCACTTCACAAGGGTGGTAACTCAACTGAACTCTCCAACTATAGACCTATAGCCCTACTATCACCACTTGCCAAAATCATGGAAAAATGCATACATCAACAATTTCTTAAATAATCTACTAGCTGACTGTCAACATGGTTTTAGACCATCCCATAGTACTACCACTGCCCTCCTATCCTTTACGGACTGTATAAATAAACTTTGTAACAATAATATGCTCTCCTCTGCACTATTTATTGACCTACCTAAAGCTTTTGATATGGTTAACCATCAAATACTTCTCAACACACTAAATTCATTGTCACTTGACACACAAGCACTACAATGGTTCAAGTCCTACTTGGACAATAGACAGCAGTCTGACCTGTGGGACAACAACCTATCCAAACATCTCCCTATTACCCTTGGTGTCCCTCAAGAATCAATCCTGGGACCACTACTGTTCTCCATATTCATTAACGACCTTTCCACTATATTACCTCTACCTACCTGCATACAATATGCAGATGACTCCACTTTGATTTGTAAAGCTTCCACCTCATCTGAACTGCACTCCATCACCCAAACTGTATTTAACCAAGTAGAAAACTGGTTCCAACAACGTTGTCTACTCCTACACGCCAAAAAAAACAAACTGCTACTCTTTACTCCTACTATAAAATCCACCCTAATTAATTTCTCTATTACATCCATCGATGGCACAATCATAGCTCCTGACCCAACTACCAAACTCTTAGGCGTAATAATTGATAATAACCTCAACTTTGATTCACATATTAATGCTACAATTAAAACTGTAAACAGAAAACTTGGATCCTTGTATAGGATAAAACCCTTTCTCACCCCAGATACTAGAACTACTATTCACCAGACCCATCTGACCTCCACCCTCCTCTATGCCTCACCTATTTTTACTAATCTTTCCACAAGCAACCTTAACAAATTGATCACTTCTTATAACAATATTGCCAGGTTTGCTACAGGTTCCCCATTTAGAACTCATCACTGTCTAAATCTCAAACTTCTAGGTTGGCTAGAACTTAATAACCAAATGAATTTCAACAACTCTCCATTACCCATAATATTCTATACCAGCCTAATAAACCTCCTACTCTCAAAAACCTCATCTCCCCCTACACAAACCTATCTACCCTTCGAGCTGCAAATAAACTACTGGTAACCATTCAGAAATCCCACAATAAGGCAGGTAACTCTCTTTTCTCAAACTCAGTGGGGAAGATCTGGAACAGGCTTCCCAGTAAACTGACATCTCTCTCACCATTACCACTCTTTAAAAAACAACTAAAAGTTCAACTAAAATTACAATGGCTATGTCCATGTACTAACCCAGACTAACCCCCCCCCCCCAGTATTACCTTTTTCTACATCTCCCCTCCACTCACCCACCTTGCTGAATTTAGTAAATTAATCCTCTCACTCCCCTCTTTGTGAATTTATCTAAGACTTTTCTCATGGTAAACATTACTGTATTTTTGCCTTGCTAAACATTTGTACTCATCCACAGTAGAATTAAGTTACGGTATAAATCAACTTGTTGATGGATATTTTCAAGTTTATGTGTTTTGGATTGTTTTTTTTTTGTTGTTTTGTACTTTTTGTTTGTCTCGTATTTATGTAGATTATAGTGGAGCTTATCTCCCCGGGCCTCTACTGAAAATGGACTTGTATCCAGTTGGACTAGCCCGGTCAGCAAATGTAAAATAAATAAATAAATAAATAAATAAATAAAATAAAATTGCTTTTTTATGCTTCTATATATCCTTCTCTGTAAATTTTTGTCCTGTAAATCTACTACTTATTACATAAACTCCAAATATTGTTAGCTGTATACTTTTTGTAGAACTAATTACATCTGTTCTGGAGCTTTTCTCTTCAGGCCTCTGCTGAAAATGGGCTACCACCCAGTCAGACTATCCTGGTAAATAAAAGTAAATAAATAAATGCATTATTGTATTAAGTGCAACATGCTATACTTGTCATCATCCCTCAGTATTGTGAAATATCTTCAATCTTCATATCCTTGAAGCAGTCCTGTTTCAACTTAAAGATCACTCTGCCTTTACTTCCAGACATTTGCAGCATCATTTGTGCAAATCCAGTTCACAAACAGGGCCCTGTACTGAAATCAATGGCATCCAATTAGCGATATATTTTCTGGACAAGGGGTCTCATTTTATTTTCCATTTGTGACCAGTTGTCCAGTCACACTTTAACCTAGTTACCCAGCTTTGAACCTTCTCCAAGGCTGTGTGATGCATCTCTTAACAATGTACGTACCCAAGAGTTTATTTCCTCCAAAGTGATTACAGGATTTTCCCTGTGAAGTAATTCAAGCTAGCAAGTCAGTCTTTTCCTGATTCTGTTTTGCTCTTGTTCTGATGTGTTCCTTCAGCCATCAGCTATTTTCTATCCTCCCAAAATTATTTAAAAAAATAGTTACTGGTGGAAGCAGGCTCAAGTACTTTATTAGAGGAGCTGACCACAGAAATACCGAGCAGTTAAGTGACTTTTTCAGAATCATGCAGAATGGAAGCAGCCATGCAGGAAAATGAGGAATCGAACACTGGTCTGAAGAACTAAATTCACTGAGGTTTCCTTTTTCTGCAGTCCATTGTCAGCCTTTACCACTAATTTGGAGCATTATACAGAGTAAGCAGTTTCCAACATCCTGAACATGTCATGTGCAGAGAAAAACAACCTTAATTACATTTGCTAATACTGCTCACAATGTCAGTTTCTTCACCATGGACACATACCTCTGAACTATTCAGAATTTTGTGGAATGTCCCTGATTTTGCCTCATATTTTTGCTTGTCTCTCATAAATGTTTGATTTTGTGGTAGATCCCTGAGGATTAAAGTCAGTCAATAATGACAGACATAAGTTTCATGAATCATGCTTCTTATTTTCCTGAAAAATGAGTGTTGATGTAAAAATTATTCTATTAACTTTTTAAGTGAATTTGAGTAATATTTAAAATTGACCCTGATGTTTGGGCTTCATCCTTCATTATTATTTTGACTTTCTCCAAAATTTTTGAGCTAAGAATTTGAAAGGTACACATGGACAGATGACTGCATACAGAATTAATTCCACTCCTGCATCTAGAGCCACTGAATTAGGGCATTACAGGCTTGCAAGTCTGAAAATGTGGCAGATTTCCTGTCTGTTATCTCATAAGCCAGAGTTAGGTGATTGCAAATATGTTGAAATGGATGAAAAAAAATGTTACTGCTGTGCCGCAGATAATATTGAGCACACACAAGGAAATAAACATCTGCCATTTCCCACCACATTAGCTTTTTCTCCTATATACAATACATTAAACAAAAAGCTAAGCAGGGTTGAGAGGATGGCCTAATGGTTAAAGTGTTTGCCTTACAAACACAAGGTGCAGGGTTTGAGTCTCACAAGGAATAATTAGTTAGGCTTAAAATATCTGTGGATCATGCACTGCAAATTGCTGAGAAACATACATCCCCAACTTTCTTCCCTACCCCCCAGCTCTATCTTCACCATGTATCTCTTTGTTTACCCTTCCCTTAACCAATGCATTACTTGGTTAGATTAAATAAACTGCATTCTGGCAAGGGCATATTGGATCTTTTTTATGCTAAAGAAATGATAGCCATTTGTTTAAACAAGTATACACTTTCATGGTTTTCATAAATTGCTACTGAGTTCCTTGCAGATCCATAACTCAAAGTCCTAAAAAGTGTCACCTATGAGGTACATCTTACTCTAACATTCTGGCACACCTGCCCAAGAGCCATCTATTGTTTCTTTCAAAGTCTGATTCACAAATTAGTTAAGTACCATAGTCAGTAGGGTGGAGCTGACATAGCATCTGTATTTCATTCTACTATGGGGAAGTCATCTTCCTTACTGGTTAGGATGCAGCTACAAAGTCAGTAAGAAACTCCAGGGCTAATAATTTAATCTCCCCTCCCCAAAGACGTTTTCTACTGAACTGCATCCAGAAATGTATGTGTGTAATATGCACCACAGCAGTAATTCATGAGAAGAGCTCTAGCTTTACATTGTGTTGGAAAGACAGAGCTAAATCAGCACAGCAGTCTAATAGCCATGTAGAAACAATCATTCAAAAAGGGAAGAGTCTGCTGCTAAAGACTTCAGGCACTGGCTATGGGTATTGCCATCTTGTATTTTTGGAATATAGAAATACACCACTGCATAGTATCAGCATCTCAAAACCTCAGATACTTAACGGGCAGAACATTAAAAAGAAATCTGGGAAACTCTATCACCTTACTAATGCCACAAAGATTCAAGCCAAGGTAAAAGAGATGATAGAAAGATATAACCAAAGACAGAAGCATTACTACAGCAAGCACTGAAGAAGGCAATCACAGCTGCAGAGAGGGGGACAGAAAGAATGGGTCAAGCAAACAAACTGCTACCTGATTTGGTTCAAAACGAATCTGTCCAGATGAAATGAAATAAGTCTTTAATGCAAGAATGCGCAGCTCATTGTAATACAAACTGAGAAAGCACTCAGGGACAGAGATGAATCCAGAGTATGTAAGAAATTAGTATAACTGAAGTCAGACAGAATACTAGTTAACCTGCAAAAACAGGAGATGGGCAGAGATTGCAAGACTGAGCCGATCTGTTTTTCATTTAGCCAGATAACCTGGAGAAATCTCACGCAGACACAAGGATAACATGCAGGTTCCACGCAGAAAGTAATTTGAAGTCAGGATGCAATCCCAAACCATGGGGTTTTCACATAGCTTTTACCACTGAGTCACTGGGCTGCTCAGATACATGGACAATTCACAGAGCTCACTTCATGAAGACTGTAAGGACTGAAAACCTGCTAGAGTTATGAATGACATCTTCAGGCCCTAATATGTACAGTTGACCAGTGGCATGTTGGAAAGAAGCAATGCTAATTATGGTTTCCTAATAAAAGTCTAAATGTCTGTGAATGAGTCACAACACAGCAATTGTAAAACAGTGGATATACTCAATGGTACATCACAGTTTTTTTGAACAGGGCTCTCCCAGATGGCGTTGAGACCCCAGATACTTCTTGCTACTTAAATACAAACTCTGGGATTGCACTATTTTGGAGTTAAGAAAGACCCAAGATAATGTAATCTAAATTTGCAGTGTCAAAACCCTGGAATCACATTATAGTGATTTAGGATTTGAGTAAGGATCACTAGTGTAGTGATGCCAAGGCTGGTACCATGATATGAATGCACAATGATATATAGCTACCTAATAAATCAAATCTTTCGCTGACAGTGAACTGCCCTTTGAACAAGCATCAGTTACAATAAATAAATGTGTTTTCATTGCCCAGTTAATTATTACAGGTATATATCAACAAGATGAAAAGACATATTAGTTCAACCATATTCCTCCTTGATTGGGCCAGTCACTGAATATAACTCTCCATTTGGTAGGTATCTCACCAAACACATATCCCATCTTGAAAGCCCTCAGCATTTATTAGCCAAAACAATCAAAGGAATACAGTCCCTTAGTTATCTGAGTGATTAAAAAGTATTTTTTTATTATTTTTTTTATCTTATACAGGCTCTTGGATGGCAATTTCTGTCTTGCCTTTTCAGCTATGAAAGGTGTTTCTCTAAAATATTCTCCTCCTTAGAAACACTGGTGATGTTAGGAACATTCATGACAAACTCTCAACTTACATTGCCAAATAAACACTTCTTCCATGAAAGGTAGATTCATTACCCAAATGATTGCCTAACCATGCAACAAATTTCCTCTGCATCGTTGGATGGGTTCACATAAATTTACCCCAGCAATTAGTAGTGTAGCCTTTATCAACAAGGGAGGAGGTAAATCTACCAAAGATACTTCCTAGGTTGTATGGATAGGTTATAAATGGATGTTTAGACTGCCTGCAGAGTACTAACTTATGAACTTATTTATTTTAATGTGAAAAAGGAGATGCAGTATTTGATAATTCCTCTTTAACAGGCACTAAGGCTTATGTGATGAGTGTCACATGTGTGTCACATGATCTGAAGCTCTTACCAATCACAATAAAGAGCATGGAGGTTGAAAACATAATCCACAGTAGCTCCGTCATCAGTGTGCACCCTGATGAACATCATAAATGTCACAGACACAAAGTAATATTATCAATATCACAAGCTGAGCTATCTCACTACAGTTTCAACAGTTTCTACAAAGTCCAAAGTGAAAAATTAAGCTAGTGAATATTCATTCCTGATCACAAAGCAGTTAAGATATTTATAGAGCTGTTGTAATATTAGTGCTTTCACACACCACCAAGGCAAGAATTTTAGTGGATGGATGGATGTGTGGATATTTGCACATGGCCTATGTCTGCAGACAGGTAAATTTCATACATTATTCAGACTTTCTGAATATAGCCAGATATTTTCAAAACATTTAACATAAACTTTTTATGTTTCTCTTATTTAATTTGTAATAAACTGGCACAGAAAAATAAGCCTACCTGTAAAGGGACTTAATGTCCATTAGCTCTCTTCCTTCCTTACTTATTTAGGTCACAACATTAAGTACAGGGAGCCTAGCAGACTATCAGTGAGTCTCAAACAAAGGGCCTGCTGTATAACTAGAACCTTAGTGTGTTAAATTTAATGGGCAAGGAGGTAGGGATCACTTCTGCCCCCCCCCATGTCTGCATTTAACTCTGGTTGTTAGACTTCAGGAAATGAGCAATCTGTCTAGCAGATGACACAGAGGATTACAGATCTGTTAATGACCTGCTTCCTGTGGTCCATGGTTTGATACCCTCAGCCTCCATTGTCTAATCTTGTAATTCGAGGAAGTCTCTTAACCAGACACTGCTCCTTGGCTAAATCTGTAAAAGATCCATGGAGGTCAATGCTCTACTCTGGTTAACAAACACAAATAAAATGAACAGCCAGAAACATTTGGGATTGGAAATAACCAAGCAAAAAGAAGAAGCTAGTGTTTGGTTCCCTGCACCTGTAGTCTCAATTGTTTATATTGCTTATAGTGAGACAAACAGTAAAGTCCAGTCACAACACTATGAATGGAATTCCTCAGACAAAACAAATCAGCAAAGACAGCAAACAGTCACAGTCAGGGACACTGCAAATAAACCACCAATAGAGGTGCAATCAAGTGAAACACACTGCAAACATCACTTCAACAACCACTCCATCAGGAAAAAGACACAATAAAAGGCAAGCAATAAAGACAGTGAGAGACATATAAACACTACAGATAATATTTTTTCAGCAGATACAATCAAACACAAAGCAATTCATACCTATATCAGAAATAAGACATGATGAAATACTGCAAATAAAATATATATTAGAAAACTGAAACTTTAAAATAAACAATGTAATTGAGTGCGCTACAAACTACTGTAAAAGGCACAATGTAATTGAGTGCGCTACAAACTACTGTAAAAGACACAATGTAATTGAGTGCGCTACAAACTACTGTAAAAGACACAATGTAATTGAGTGCGCTACAAACTACTGTAAAAGACACAATGTAATTGAGTGCGCTACAAACTATGTGTAAGTTAGCAGTGGTTAGCAGTGATCGACAATGTGGAACACCTTCATCAGCGCCACTAATCCTGACACCATCACCACCACCACCAGCAAGTATGATGTAGTTAATAAAGTGATGCATTCAGGCATGCTGCAAATAATGCAGATATCAACACTAAGATACAGTCAGACAGGTAATATCTGCAGCAGTAGACTCATGCATACAATGTTTACATCAACAATGAGATACAATCAGCCACACTTAGATAACATCCACAATGACAAGCAAATGCAATGAGACATGCTACATGTAATGTTTGCATTAATAATTAGATACAGTCAGAGCACAACTCAGTGGCATAGAGGGATATAGTCCTGACAGAGACCCAGGTGACCGGTGTTCAATTAGTGGACCACCAGTGGAGAAGCCAGACAGGGAGATGGAGGTAGAGGATTGAAGGGGCTTGGCCTGTTCATCTCTCCCAGAGGAGGAAGGGGTCAACACACAGAACAATGCAATCTCCTTGATGAAGACCAGCGCTTATGCTACAGGTGTAGGGGGCATGACTGGCTGAAGGACATGACTCATGTGGAAGTGATGAGATGTCCTTTGCTGGCGGCCTAATGCTTATCACTCCTCCATCACCTTGTCAGCTGCATGCCCGGGTACTGCTGGGGGAGGGGACTTTGCACCATCATTGATGGCTACCTGGAAGACAACCCCCTCCTGGTCAGCTCTTGCCTAGTAGGGAACAAGTGGACTGACTGACTGATAGAGGGTCTGATGACTAAAAAGTGATGGGGGTAAAAGTTTGCAAAAATAATAAATAAATAACATAGCTAGATCCAATAAAATTGAACAAATAATGCTTACATCAAAATGGCACATAATCATTTTGACTGCAGGGAATAACAATGTCAACAAATAGATTCCTTTAAGCACATACTGCAAACATTGCTTATATCAGCAATGATATAAATATCCATGCAAAAAAAATATCTACAACAAGTAGATGCAGTCAATCTTGTTGCAAATAACAGTTACATCAGTAAAGTGTGAAGGCTAGACACACTGCAAATAACACCCACATCAACAAAGAAACCAGAATCAAGAGCTTCATAAACAGCACCAAAATCGGCATAGTCAGATATGCTACAAACAATAGCTACATTAGCAAAGAGATGCAATCATGAACGTCTCAAATACCTACAACAGCCGTAAGACAAAAATCAGGCACTGAACAGCAGACATGCTGCCAATTATAGACGACATAATGAAGCAAACCATATGTAAAACCTGAATCAGCAAAGAAATAGGCATGCTGCAGACAATGCCTGTATCTGCACCAAAAATAATCCCAACATTAGCAATGAGACACAATCCAAAGGGAAACATCAGGCAGTCTGTAAACAATACCAGCATTAGCAACAAGATGCAGTCTCAAGAGAAACCATCACGTGCAACCTTTATGCTGCATACATCTGAAAAGAGACATGGTTCAGCACAAAGCAAATAGTATTTACATCAGCAAACAGGCATAGTCAGATTCAGTGCAAATAAAGCCCACTATAGTTAGGAAACGCAACCAACCTTGTTTTAAAATAATTATAAAAATATTCCAATGCCTTGGTGCTTCAACAGATGATTTCTGACTGACACAGTGAAAAGATAGCCAAAATAAGGCAAATGTAAATTAATTTTAATTGTTCATCAAATACGTTATTATAAAGAGTAACACGTAGCATGAAGCATTTCAAAATACTAAAGAATAATTTTCAAAAGACTAGTGAAAGAAATGTCGCTCATTTATTTAATGCATATAAAATTTGCTTTCAATGCTACAATCATCAGTGGAAAAATGTTTTTAGAGGAAACATTTCATTTAATTCTATTCCTAATGTTTTCAAAGAGCCTGTTTCCTACCCTGAAATGTTTCCCCTTGAAACAGAAGTTCATTGTTTTTCTCCTCTGAAGGGAAAACCTTTTCATTTTTTATGAATATGCAACTGTTCCCATATTCCAAAGTCTTTAAATAGTCTGCCAAAATATGGCACATGCTTTTATTGTCAATGGTTCCTAGCAGAACCAGCATCTCTCTCCAGTCAGTTTAATAGACATGACATGCACACATCAGTAAATAAACTTATAAGTGCTGCTACACAAAATAAATTGTTTATCTATTGTGTGCAGTTATCAGTGTGACGACCATAACATTTACTCGTTTATAAAAGGGCAAGTTTACAATGCAGGCCTTAAAAACACTTAGGTGTCTATATGTTTCCATTAGGTTTCTTATTGTACTGAGATCTCTAAAGATGCAAGATTTCTTACAAAAAATTTTGACTATACAAAATGTGTGACTTATCTCTCGTCAAGTCAACAGTGATCATAATTTTGCTTTACCGTATACAAATATCTGTGTGTGTGTGTGTGTGTGTGTGTGTGTGTGTGTGTGTGTGTGTGTGTGTGTGTGTGTGTGTGTGACCCACACACATGCATATTCGCATGCATATATACTGAACTCTTCTATGGACCAAAACTAAAACTAGGTATATTCAAAACTGTGACTGACATTTTGATTTGCCCAACAGTACCAAAGTGTGAGTGTGTGTGTGTGTGTGTGTGTGTGTGTGTGTGTGTGTGTGTGTGTGTGTGTGTGTGTGTGTGTGTGTGTGTGTGTGTGTGTGTGCGTGCACACTCGTGTGTGTTTCTGAGTGTTTATTTGTATTTTATTGGTACACATTATGTTCTTTCATTGGTGTGCATGTCCATAACACATATGGATGAAACAAACAGCATGCCTAAAACTGGTCTGTAGGGTCTAGATTTGATTCCTAGGCACCCACTCTTTTAGCTTTGCCCTAAGCTTTGACAACAGTCTTTGTTTCTAATTGTTTCAACAGATAGGTTGAGCTCTGTTTCAGGAAATATGATGATGCATTTTGCCTTTTTACCTAATTCTACAATATCTATCTATCTATCTATCTATCTATCTATCTATCTATCTATCTATCTATCTATCTATCTATCTATATTTTGAACATTCAGAAGATCAGCCATTCCTTTTTTTAGCTTTGCACAGCTTTAGTGGCTTTGCTGACATTTCTGTTTGGAAGACCTCTATTTAGTGAGGAGAGGGAGTTTGCCCTTTCTCCACTATTGTGCAGTCTCAGAGTTAGTATATAAAAGTTGCAGGGGATGTGGGGGGGGGGGCAAGCCTCCTGCCCCAGCTGCATAAAATAGATTTTTAAGTAATTGTTTTGTTTAGTTGTTTGTTTATTCTTTTTTCCCCATTGTTTTGAGGTTTGATCATTTTAGATTGATATTTTAGGCTCAGAATTTTTGTTTTGCAATGTTTCCTTATATAACCACACACACACACACACACACACACACACACGCACACACACACACACACACACACACACACACACACACAACTACATACATACGTATATATTTACTGTAATTGCAGACCCAATATAAAGAGCAAAAAAATTGGAACATTGTGCATCTGGTATAATATGTAAATATTGTTTATCTACATTCTGCATAATCTCAAGTTTAAGCATTTTTAGCATGTCATCAAAGTTACTAAAATTCTTCTAAATCGGTCATATTTACACCACTTGCAAAATCATTTTTTTAAACAAAAAAAAAACAAAAGGATCCCTTTTTTGGATCATTACTTCTTTTGTTGGTATATTTACACCACTTACTAAAAATTAAATGTGCTCTCACACACACACACACACACACACACACACACACACACACACACACACACACACACACTGCACATGCAAAATACAGATATACACACACCCCAAAATACCACCGCCCACCTAAAACAAGCCGCTAAACTAAATTTATACTGAGATTTAAAACAAAATACAGCAAAACACTTAGCGTTATTTCCTATTCATCTTTATGCTGACAAAATTAACTTCACACACCATCTACACAAAATACACATACACATCCTCTAAACTATACTGCCACCTAAATCTACCCCCAGAAATGACTCTTATTGTTTCTAAATTGAAGAATAGGTTGAAGAATAAAATAAAGAGTAAAACAATAATTGTAACTAGTCAAATGAAAAACAGAATTACCGGCAAAATGGATTTATTTCTATCTCATCATCTTCTTTCGGCTGTTCCCATTAGGGGTCGCCACAACGAATCATCTGTTTCCATTTCTTCCTGTCCTCTGCATTTTGATCTGTCACACCAACCACCTGCATGTCCTGTCTCACCAAATCCATAAACCTTATCTTAGGCCTTCCTCTTTTCCTGTTACCTGGTAGCTTCATCCTTAGCATCTTTTTCCCAATATACTCAGCATCCTCCTCAGCACATGTCCAAACCAACGTAATCTTGCCTCTCTGGCTTTGTCTCCAAACCTTCCAACCTGGGCTGACCCTCTAATATACTTATTCCTAATCCTGTCCATCCTCATCACACCCAGTGGAAATCTTAACATCTTTAACTCTGCCACATCCAGCTCTGACTCCTGCCTTTTTGTCAATGCCACTGTCTCCCACCCATATAACATAGCTGGTCTCACTACCCTCTTGTAGACCTTCCCTTTCACTCTTACTGGTACTCGTCTGTCACAAATCACTCCTGACACTCTTCTCCACCCACTCCATCCTGCCTGTACTCTCTTCTTCACCTCTCTTCCACACTCACCATTACTCTGAACTGTTGATCCCAAGTACTTCAACTCATCCACCTTCGCCACCTCTACTCCTTGCATCCTCACCATTCCTCTATCCTCCCTCTCATTCACACACATATATTCTGTCTTAGTCCTGCTGACCTTCATTCCTCTTCTCTCTAGAGCATATCTCCATCTCTCCAGGGTCCCCTCCACCTGTTCCCTACTCTCACTACAGATCACAATGTCATCTGCAAACATCATAGCCCATGGGGACTCCTGTCTGATCTCGTCTGTCAACCTGTCCATCACCATTGCAAATAAGAAAGGGCTCAGAGCTGATCCTTGATGTAATCCCACCTCCACTTTAAATGCATCTGTCACTCCCACCGCAGACCTCACCGCTGTCACACTACCCTCGTACATATCCTGTAGCACTCTTACATACTTCTCTGACACTCCCGACTTCCTCATACAATAACACAACTCCTCTCTAGCACCCTATCATATGCTTTCTCTAAGTCTACAAAAACACAATGCAACTCCTTCTGACCTTCTAGGGCAACTGAACTATACAGCTAACAAAGGAAACTTAATCCTCATTAAAATTAAAATACATAAAATATCAATTGACTTTATATAAAATAAGATTAAAAATTATATCAAAACAAGAATATAGTCTACATTGCCACTCACAGGACAGTAGGTTCATAAAATCTGTGCAAGGAAGTTCTGTTCAGCAGAAAAGTATGACAAGTGTGTTTAACTTATGTCACAGTCCAAATTTCTATTTTGTTTTCTTTAATTTTGAATGCATGTTTAGTGATGTATCTGAGTTGGGGTTGTTTCTGCTCTTTGGTTTTGCTTTTTATTAATTTAGTTTTGTGGGGAGATATTTATGTGTTTTACAGTTTATCTCTGCTAAATTACTTCAAGATTGTGGTGATTTGTTCTGTGAGGACTCTTTGGCTGGCTCAGGCATATTTTACTGAAATTTGTCTTTCTGAAAAGATGCCATGTGGCTTTATGTAGAAATTATATTTATTTATTTGTTTTCCAGGGTAGAGTACTGATCTCCACAGACCTTTTTAAAGACTTCGCCCAGGAGCGGTGTCTGGTTTAGTGACCTGCTCATAGTGACACAGACAATAGAAGATGAGGAAATCAAACCTTGCAAAATTATATTCGCCCTATTAGTGCTTCAGTTTGTCCAGTTAGAAATGAAGTTCTAGTCTGGCAACTTTCTAAATATCTCGCACACACATATACATATACATAGTGGAACATTAAGGTATATTAATGCAAAAAAGTCCAAGGATTATCAAAATTCTGCAGATTTTATTAAGGATAAAACAAAGGACAGTGGAATTGAATATTTCTAATTCAGCCGAGCATACCAAATTAAACTTCTGAACAAAAGGCAAAACACACACAAACCTTTTTTAAGTCCCAGAGCCTCCACTAACACAGCAATAGTTACACCAAAACATTCCCCGAATAGCTTCCTGTATGAGTAAGAAGCTGTAATCAAAGTATGTCGCATACAGATGCTCTCCTTTAGAGTCTTACTCCTCTAGAGACTAGATTATTTTGCAACATGTCCAGGCCTTCTCAGAATACTCCAAAAAAAGTTCTTTACTGCACTATAATACCCAGAACTAACATTCTGACTAACAATCTATGAGAAGCCAACTTCTCTGGTTTGGTATGGCTTCAGCCATTTCTTTTATGCAATACTCAGTCACAAAACTGGTTATATTAACTGAACCATTTGTGAATTTTATATACCTAATACAAAACGCAACAGATGTATTTGCATCTCTTTATATTCTTTCTTATTTTACTTTAAGTTATTTTATTTATATTTGTTAACCAGGCTAGAGCATGGTCCTTCTCCAACCTCAGCCTGGTTAGCACTGTCTGCTCAGAGTCACACAATTAAACACTGAAGGTTGAGGGGATCAGACCCTAAACCATTTGGAATACAGGAAGCAGCTTGTCAACAGGAAGCAGCTCGTTAACAGGAAGCAGCTCATTACCAGGAAGCAGCTTGTCAACAGGAAGCAGCTTGTTAACAGGAAGCAGCTCTTTAACAGCTCCTTAATCCTCAACCCCAACTGCCAGACAAAGACTGTAAACTCTTTAATTGTTCTTAAAGCAGCAGCTCTATTTACAACTATTTACATTGTTTTAAATATGAAAACACCAGACAATGTTAATGTATGGATACAGACACACATATGCACCCGCAAGTGCACATACATATAATATAAATGACTAATACACCAGTCATTAGTCTGTGTGAGACCATCCTGGAGTATACTGACATCATTTGTGGATTATATGCTCAGCTGCATAAATAATGATTGATATTGGTATGTAGAGTTAGAGTGACATAAAATGAAAGCCCTCCATTTCTAATAAGTTTTTATTGTTTGTTTTTCTTAACTACTGAGACGCATTTACATGCAGTAAAATAAAACCTTTGGGTTAAGCTGGCATTCCTTTATTATGAACCATTGTATTCACTTATAAAGATCACTTTTATTCTTCTGCCGAGTTAGAAACCATTGACTCTACCCTCAAGCTCAGCCAGCTTATTTTTGGAAAACAAAACATAATTTCTCTGCATAACACTTCATGTTGTCTCTTATTAAGAAATTCTATCACTGGGTAAACTGCTTTGCATAATACCTGCATCAGTAACGGATACAATCCGTCTCAGTTCGAATAGTGCCTGTGCCCATACAAGACATAATCAGACATGCTGGAAATAATGCTGACCATCACAAAGAGATGAACTGAGCTTGGTAAAAGCAAAAGCTTCAACAATGGTGATAATTTGGGTACATGACTAATATCTGACTGAAGAAGGGATGCAGCTGAGTACATTGGCAATTTTTACATCAGCAATAGGCACAGTTTATCTCCTTGTCTATCTCTCTCTCTCTCTCTCTCTGTCCATCTCTCTCTCTCTCTCTCTCTCGCTCTTTCTCTCTGTCTCTCACATGCACACACCCACAAACACATATATACATATTCTGCAAACAGTCAGAACATGCAATAGCAAAAGACAAAGTTGTGCTCTGGTAAATGGTCACAGCTGGGTGCACTACAAATGTGCTTATGACCAAAAGAGCAGAATGGATGATCAACAATTGGTCATATACACTGGCACAAGGAGAGGGACACGCTCACTGCACATAGTAAGCATAAACACTAGTACATGGAGAAGAACACACTCAGTGCATGTTTAGCATGCATAAACATGACAATATAGGATCATAGAAAATTATTAGCCTATCGACCCAGAAGTTATTTTAAGCCTAGCTGTTTCAACCCAATGTAATACCGCAGAGGTACTAGTCAGTACCCAAGACTGCATTTAGTAATGACTGCCCATGTCCAGGGGGGTTGTGGGCACTATTCCCAATAAGAATTTACTGTGCCCTGTCCACTAATCCAGGTTCCTCTTGAACAGTGTCATAGAGGTGCTCTGTTTCACATGAATTGGTAGCCTGTTCCAAAGATGTGGCAGTCACTGTAAGATAAATGTGTCCCTCCCGCATGTCCTATTTAAGTCACAGGCCATATTTAAGTCCCTTGAATGGGTATCTCTAGACATATTTGATTTATGGATATGCAGTAAGTTCATTATGTTTGGGTCTTGGTTGCTCTGTAGACCGGGCATAGGTCTCCCCCAAGAAGTCTATACAATACGGAGTATAGTGACAGGGATTTTAGTCAGTCCATGTAAGGCACATGCTGTAGGCCCTTGATCCTCTTTGTTAGAAACCTCTGTGCTCTCTCTAATTGCTGTAGATGCTTAGTACGGTACTGAAGGGAGCATTATACTCAATTATGGGACAGATAAGTGCCGAGCATAGGGGGTTATAACTTCTTTTGCTCTTGAGGCAATGCCTTCACTAATCAAGTGAGCTATGTGGAAACCTTTCCTTATAATGGCAGACATGTGGTGGTTGAAGTTAAGGTCACGGTCAAGCTGTGATCCCAGCTTCTTTACCACTTCATGAGTACTTAATGTATTGTTATTGATTTGATAGTGTGAAGGGACACTGTTTGTGCCTAAGGGAATAATGATGCATTTCTTTGCATTCAGTTTGAAACCGTGACTAATACACCAGTCACTGGTCTGTGTGAGACCATCCTGGAGTATACTGACATCATTTGGGGATTCAGAGATTGCACCTAGTTTGCAGTCATCTTCAAACTTGGTCAGCCACAACCCTTTAGTTTTGACCTGAACTTCTGAGAAGTATATACCAAACAGTAGGGGACCCACCACTGACTCCTGTGGCACCCCACAAATAAAATAACAGGTCTGCTGGTTGATGTGGAGTCATCCACTTTGATAGTGTGTGTCCAGTTTGTGAGTCAGTTGGCAACCCATCTTACAACGAAGGGGTTTACATTCTGTTTGCTAAGTTTATTGGTAATGCCTGAATGTGGGATTGTGTTGAAAGCTTTCGCCAAGTTGGGGTGTGCTATATGCACAGATCTGCCCTCATCAATGGCTTTGGTCACACTTTCAAAGAAGTCCACCAGATTTAACAGGCAGTTTCTGCCCTTCACGAAGCCGAATTGGGTAGGATCTGGGGTTTGGAGGTCGCCTATATCTTTATTTATGAGTTCCATAATGATACATTCCATGGGCTTACAGAAGAGGGTGGTCAGAGTTATTGGTCTGTAATTCCCTGGGTCTGTTGCTAGGCCACCTTTGTTGAGGGGAATAACTGTTGTTGTTCTCCATTCCACATGAACAAAGTCTGTGGTTAGGCTATGACTGAAAAGGGTACTTAGTGATTATGCTAGTTCATGTTTTAGCCTGTTTAGAAGACAGCCTGGGATGTCATCTGCTCCTATAGAGGCCATGTTCTTTGCCTTGGACAGGGCTTTGAGGACCTGCTCTTCAGATATGTAAGATGGGGGGGGGAGCTTGGGGGAGTGTTTGTTGTAAGTTATGAGGGGATAAGGGAGTAAAATTTTCACTAAACCTATGCACTAGCAGGTTCACTATCTCTGTGGGGTCAGGGTGTGTGATGCCATTGACCATCAGTTCTGCACATGCTTGGTCCTACCCTTTAGGTTAGGTACACAGCTGTAAAAGGCCTTACAGTTATCTTTGGCAGGACTTGCAAGGTTTCTCTCAAAAGAGCTCTTGGACAATTTGACAAGTTGTCTTATTTGCCTGTTAAGGCTAAGGAGGGCACTTTTCCATTGTTGGGTCCTTGTCTTTGTTTTCTTGGACAGCAACTTTTTGCATTTATTGTAGAGTTTGTTAATGCTGGAAGTCCACCATGGCAGCTTGATTTTACTTGGGGCTCTGGCTTTGATTCTATCTGGTACAGCCGAGTTTATACACTTATGCAAGTGATTGTACAGGGCTTTAGTGTAAGCTTCAGTGTACTTATCACTTCCAGCTTGGAATGCATTTATACCTTCACCTAGGCGGGTATAGTTTGCCTTGGTGAAGTTTTTTAGTCTGATTTCACCCTTTGTGAGTTCTGGTGTTAGTGTCACTTCAAAGGTGACTGATTTGTGGTCAGTTTTAACTAATGAGGGTCCAACAGTTGCAGCAGTGCACCTGTTTGACATGTTGGTGAGGACCAGATCTAGAATATCTGTTTCTCTTGTCAGGGTATGGACAGTTTTTTCCAGAGCATTTGAATTCACATAGTTAAGGAACTTTTGTGCTAGCACGTTTGGGCTAGAGTAGGTTTCCCAGTTGATGATGGGGTCATTGAAATCCCCCATAACCAGTGTGTTTGATAAAATATGGATTGTCTTCAGTTTAGTTAAGTAGGGTTCAGACGACCACTGGTACCACTCAACAAGTGTTTATTTTAGTGCTTTCATCTTAATAAATGTCAGACGTCTTCAGAATAAAAAAAAACATCAAATGCAAAACTTCAAATACACACTCCTGCCCTCTCATTGGTCAAAATGACACACAAATCCCCTCCCATACTCTCTGACACCCAAATACTTGAAGACCACATCAAAAATAATTTTCGACCTATACATTAAACTGGACATGTAAACCATTTTAGAACTAGACATATAAAAACATACCTTACTATTGCATATAAAAATAAAAAACTTACAATTTTTTATAAAAAATAGGCAGATTTAAGCCTCAATAATGGGCCTAATGACACCCTGTCATTCTGCCCTGGCAGTTCACCTGCATTAGTTTTAATCTGCCACTTTAATTCTTTAAACTCAAGGAAAACATTAGAGGGTCCTCCCCTGGGTCCTAAATCCACATGGTCAATAGCACAGCATTTAAACGGATGTATGGGGTGGGCACTAATGTGCTTGAAAAGGTCATTATTGTCATTTTTGTGATTAATATCATAAATGTGCTGAGACACTCTCTGTCTAAATGCCCTTTTCGTCTTTCCCACGTAAAAGCCATCACAGCACTGGCACAGTGCCACATAGACCACACCTTTGGAGTAACAGCAGTAATTCTTAAGTGGTTTAATTATGACAAAGTTCTTGATTTTATTTTTTTCCCCATTAACCATAAACTGGCACTGTGAACATCTACCACATTTAAAACTTCCTCCATTTGTTGATCTAGTGGCATTCTTTACAACAAACCCTTAAGAGCATCTACCACATTTAAAACTTCCTCCATGTGTTGATCTAGTGGCATTCTTTACAACAAACCCTTAAGGAGATTTCCTTCTTGTAAACTATAATTGTTTTTTCACCTAATAAAGTATGTATATCAGGGTCCATTCTAAACACCCTCCAATATTTCAAAATAATCTCACGTGTATCGTGAAAATCAATACTATAAGATAAAATTAAAGCCCTATGAAATGCTTTGTCCTCACTTGGACTTACTGACCCAGTTAACCCCATCCCAGTGTCCAGAAGGGCTCTAAAAGTACCATCCATTCTCTTTCTCTTAACTTCACCAACTATGTTTTTAACAAATTCATCAGGGTACCCTCTCCTCCCTAGCATACCCTTCAATACTTCATACCACTGCAAGAATTCTTTGGAACCTGAGACCATTCTTGAAAGCCTAACATGTTGTCCCTTCACCAAAGCTCTTTTTTGGTGAACAGGCTACCAACTACAGTAATGCAATAGGGAGTTGGAACACGTAGGTTTTCTATATAAATGGGAAGTAAAGATTTTTTACCATAATCTTTTCTAATGGTAACGTCCAAATAATTGAGTTTATCTTTATCAACACTCATAGTGAACTTAAAGAATGATGTTGTTTCATGAATGTAATCAAAAAAACTCTGTAACTTGCCTTCCCCTCCCTTCCAAAATAAAACTAGATTATCTAGGTAACGGACATATTGGGCTCAACAATCTTTGTAAGATGACTCTAATATATATAGATCTTCCCAATGCGCCAGAACTATATTGTCAAAGACAGGGGCACAACAAGCCCCCATGGCTACCCCTTACCTTTGCCTAAATAACTGTCCTTCAAGGCTCACAAAATTGTTTTCAAGGACTAGTTCAATACAAGTTCTTATTGTCAAAACAGCATTATGACCCATGGTGGTGTTCTTACATAAAAATTGGTAGAACCATTCCACCCCTTGCTCGTGGGGAATGACAGAAAAAAATCACAGATATATATTGTTACCATTAATAAATTGTAGTCATAGATGTCATACCTTATTTTACCCAGGAAATCCCAGAAATCCTTGAACAGGGTAACCCGATGGTCCAACACATGTTTGACCTTAGAGTCAATGAACTTGGCAATACAAAAAGTTTTCAAAGCCTTTGCATCAACAATTGGCTGTAGTGGGGGGGGGGGGGGTTGAAATGGACTTATGAATTTTAGAGATCACAAAAATAGTTGGGATCTGTGGGTGTAGTGTCTCTAAAAATTCATGTTCATCTAAATTAATCTGCCCATTCAACAGCAGTCCATGTAAAGTCATGTCTATATTTCTGTAAGCAATATTAAGTTTGTTACAAGAGACCTCACCATAAGAGCCACTATAAAGCAAGTGGTAAATCCTGCTGCTGTAATCATTCGAGTCCATTATAACAAGACCTCCCCACTTGTCCGGCTTCATAATTCTAATATCATTGTTGTTCAGTATGCTCCTGCTCTGTAGTAATCCCATTTCATCAGCAGTCACATTTTCAGCCTGAATCTTATCTCTAGCATGCCTACAGTCTCTAATTTCCCTCTTACTTAACGTTTCAAACATATGTACCATGGGATGCGAGGGAGAAATAAAATGACTCGGACTTTTTAACTGTGTAGTGTCACATCTTATAGTCTTACCATGCTGAAAATGAAGGCTAAATTGAATTTCCTAGTAAATGTTTTTAGCTGTAAAATTGTTTCCACCATATTCGCCCTTCTGGCTGGCACAAAATTAAGACCTTTGTCAAACAGGTCTGCCCATCTGGCACTAACCATAATTTGACTCAGGTTGTAGATGTTAAAATCATTAGCTGTGTTATGAATAACAGAAATGCTAGAATTATCTTGTCTCACATCTTCGGCTCCTGGATTTATCTGTAATATGGAGGACTATGTCTGCCCCCTCTCCTCCCTTTCCCTCTCTGTGGCTCCGGATATGTTTCCTGTCCATATCTCCAATTCCCTTGACCCACATTCCTCTGGTTCAACTGCTGTGCTCTCCTCAAAGGGGGGTCCCTAAAGGGTCCTTGGCCTCATTCTAGCTGTTATTATCATCCCTATTCACATCACCATCTTGAAAGGCATCTACTCTGTCATAGTTTGTGCTTTGTTGTCCCCTAGGGCGATCAGGGTAGGCCTTCCCATTATCGTAGTCAACTTTGTCTCTAGCCAGTTTCTTATCCTTTCTGTTTTTGAGTTCAGTTAAATTTTTATCAACATCATCAAAAATACAGTAGTAATCTCTGCTTCTAAATTCAAACAACAGGCCATTTTTGATACTAGCATCAAGTTTACAAATATCATTGTTTAACAAAGCCATTTTTCTGTTGCTGTCGTCAATTAATAAATTTAACAAATCACAGCCTTACCTGTTGAACAGCTTAATCAAGTCCTGATGCAGTTGTGAATTTTTAACAAGTCCTGTGTGGTATTTCCACATGCGTAGCCCCTTTGGTATATGCTCCTGTTCCAAACATTCAAGCAAATAGCAATTCTCCAACTGCATTTTTTACACTTGTAAATCTAGTCTTTAAAAAGACTAATTTGCTTGTCTATTGTACCATTGTTGACCCCTGAGTTGGCATTATAATTATCCCAAGTTGCATCATTCCTAAGCCATTGTTTGACCAAAAAAGCTGTATTATCATCACCGGAACTTCCAGGACCTTCATGCACACAGGAACTAACATAGGAATGGGCAAAACTGCTATTCAAATTAAAGCTTGCTACAGATCACCTACCATGCCCCAGGAACCCCACTACGCATTCCTGGAAACACTGGGAAACATAAAGGCCCTACCAAACACCCTGATATTGGGTGATTTCAATTACCCAAACATTAACTGGGATAACTACTCAAGTACAAACTCCCTTGCCCAACATTTCCTAGAATTTATAAACTCAAACACCCTGGATCAACTGGTCAACACCCCCACCAGAGGTGACAATATATTGGACCTGGTCATCACCAACATGGGCAACCGGTGTTCCACACCGGATGTCAACCCCTCATTGGTTAGATCTGACCATAAACTAATCACTCTGGATATCCATATTCCACCACCATGAAAAACTTTTCCAAAGCAAACTTCACGTTACTTAAGACTGAGGCGGGAAGTTTCAAAGCCCCCATGCTAAAGGATAATGCTCTCCAAGCTGCAAAATCATTTATTAATGCACTCTATGGGCACCTACAAGAATGCATGGATTGTGCTATCCCAAACAAAAAACAAGACTCACTCCTCCAAAAAAAGGAAACCAGTCTGGTGGGCCCCTGCCATAAACAAGCTATACAACAGAAGGAGGAAACTAGTACAGAAAAGAGTAAAATCCCCAGAAGAGACTACATCCCTGATCAGTATCAGCAAGAAACTACATTCCCTCATTAAATCATCCAAGGCTAGCTTCGAAAGAAAAATTGCCATGGACTCCAAAGATAACCACAAGGCATTCTTTAGCTATGTCAAGAATCTGAGTGGCAATTCTCAGATCTGCTTGGAGTTAGTGCAGAATGGCACAAAATACACTGAACCGACCAATATAGGCTACATCCTGGCAGACAGTTCAGTGCAAACTTCACCTCCCTCTCACCCCCAAAAGGCCCATAACTATACCAGAAGAATGTAGTGCCCCTGAAACCACAGACACTCAGGTTAAACCAGCCCTCTCCAAAGCCAAAAACACAGCATCAATGGGACTGGACAGTGTCCCAGGCTGCGTCCTACATGAGCTCAAAGATGAACTAACCCCTCACCGTAATCACACTGTTTAAACTCAGCCTCTCCACAGGCTATGTGCCCACAGAGTGGCACAGAAATGGTTATTCCTCTCCACAAAGGTGGAGCCATAATGGACGCCGGGAACTATCGCCTTATAAGCCTGACTAGCTTGGTCTGCAAAGCTATGGCGCTCATCATTATGAGATCCATGATGATGCGCTCCATAGTTTTGCAGATCAAGCCTGACTAGCTTGGTCTGCAAAGCTATGGAGTGCATCATCATGGATCTCATTAACTGAGACATTGGGAACCTCCAAACACTGGACCCTACCCAGTTCGGCTTTGTTAAGGGCAGATCATGCCTCCTAAACCTGGTGGACTTCTTTGAGGCAGTTACCAAGGCTATAGATGAGGGAAAGGTGGTCCACACAGCCTACCTAGACCTCGCAAAGGCCTTCACCACCATTCCCCACTCAGGTATTATAGACAAGCTCACCAGCCTGAACATAAACCCCTACATTATGAGATGGATTGCCAACTGGCTCACGGACAGAACCCACATGGTAAGAGTTGCGGGAGCTAGGTCTTACTCTAAACCGGCTACAAGTGGCATTCCCCAGGGCTCAGTCCTAGGACCCCACCTGTTCAGCATATACTTCTCAGAGGTACAGGCAAGCACAGGAGGACTATGGCTGACCAAGTTCGCAGACGACTGCAAACTAGGGGCTATAAGTGACTCTCCGGCTGACACAGACATCCTCCAAAAGGGTCTCACTGAGACAGATACCTGATGTCAAAATCATGACCTCAAGCTAAATGCCAAAAAGTGCATAGTCATCCCCTTTGGAAAAAACAAAGTACCCATAAACTATCACATAGGTGGTAGCCCCATAAATACGGAAGACATAATAAGGGATCTGGGGACTCAAGTAGATAGTAACCTCTCCTTTGATAATCACATTGCCAAAGTGGTTAGAAAATCCTACATAATCCTATAAAAATAAGAAACATAATTGTTTTTATTAAAAAAAATTAAATTCTGTGCTATTGACCATGTGGATTTAGGACACAGGGGAGGATCCTCTGATGTTTTCCTTGAGTTTAAAGAATTAAAGTGGCAGATTAAAACTAATTCATGTGAAATGCCTGGGCTGAATGACAGGGTGTCAATTAGACCCATTATTGAGGCTTAAATCTGCCTATTTTTTATAAAAAATGTTAAGTTTTTTATTTTTATACGCAATAGTGGGTGGTCACAGTGGTGCAGCGATTAGCGTTGTCGCCTCACAGCAAGAGGTTCTCTGGTTCGATTCTTGGCTGGGGTGCCTTCTGTGCGGAGTCTGCATGTCCTCCCTGTGGTCGCATGGGTTTCCTCCGGGTGCTCCAGTTTCCTCCCACATCCCAAAGACATGCAGTAGGTGAATTGGACACTCTAAATTGGCCCTAGGTGTGAGTATGTGTATGCCTTCTGTGGAAGGTTGGGCGCCGGGCTGGCAACTCGACACTGTAAAACTCAACTGCCAATCATGAGCGGACAGATGATCCGCTGTGGCGATCCCTAACCAGGAAAAGCCAGAAGAAGAAGAAGATTTTTATATGCAATAGTAAGGTATATTTTTATATGTATAGTTTTAAAATGGTTTACATGTTCAGTTACATGTATAGTTGGAAAATGTTTTTTAATGTGGTCTTCAAGTATTTGGATTTCTATGTCAGAGAGTATGGGAGGGGATTTGTGTGTCATTTTGACCAATGAGAGGGCAGGAGTGTGTATTTGCAGTTTTGCATTTGATGTATTTTTTATTCTGAAGAAGTCTGACATTTATTAGAAGAAAGCAGTAAAATAAACACTTGTGGAGTGGAAACAGTGGTCGTCTGTTGTGTTCTACATCCTTTTTCAAGTCATTGGTGCTTGTCTGTGGTTTTACTGGTTTAAGTAGGGATCAAGGTGTCATGATCCATGGAGGAGGATCTACAACTGGCTAGGATTTGAATAGGGGTCTTACCCACTGTACCCAACTCCATGGAGTTGTCCAGTCTAACTAGACTTGAGGTGAGTTTATTTCTAATAAAGATTGAAACACCACCTCCTTTGGTTTTCACATGTTCCTTTTGCAGTCTAAAGGTGCAGAAGGCATTGTAGCCTTGCAGGGCCAGGGTATTTTCTGAGGCCTTAAACCAGGTTTCTGTGACTGCATAGACATCTGCATCTTCTAGTGCTAGAAGTGCTTCCAGGGAGTGCAGTTTTTGGTTTAAGCTCCTAGCATTCAGCAGCATAACCCTTATTTTGTTCTTATTGGTTAATTTCATATCAGTAATGTTGTTTTCAAGACCTTGTCTAAAAAAGGCACTGTAGGAGAGGCAAGAGCCTTTACCAGCAGCCAAAAGCCTAGGAGTACCAGGTGAAAAACATCTCTGGCAAAGCAGCGAGGTTTGTTGATAATGGATCCCCTTGGATTGACACCAAAAACTAAGCCAATTATTGAAATCAATCATTTTTTGTTTATACTGTGGCAACATTCTAGGTGAGGGTAGTATGCTGCTCAAGGCTAGGGACATACATGCCTGGGACACATACTCAGAGAGCTCAACCATGTCTCTTTTCATATAGTTCAATTAGTTACATCTCAGGTCATTCACATCAACATGAACTATGACAGAGTCATAATGGTACTTGTTGCTAAGAGACCTGAGTGCATGTGTGATTTGGCAAATCCTGGCACCAGACGGGCAGCTGACCGTGACTTTTTCCTTGTCCAACCTGGTGAGTGGGACATCCGTGTGTTGCACTATTGAGTCTCCAATGACAAGAAAACTTAGGTTTTGAGTGTTGCGCCTTAAGGGCTTGGTGGGTGAGACACTGGTGTTGCTATGTGTCATGGGTGCTGAGGAGACTGTGTTAGTTGTAGCAGACTTGTGCTCTGGAGGCCTCTGATGTACATACATAGTACACATACTGTAAACACTGGCACAAAGAGATAGATTCACTCACTACATGCATAGAATGTATAAATAGCCAGCACATGGAGAGGAACATGATCACTGCACACATTGTACTCACACTGTAAACAGTGGCACATCCTCACTGAATACATAGTACATATAAACATCAGCACATGGAGAGGGATATATTTACTGCATACATAATATGTATATTGTAAGTACTGGTACATGGAGAGGGACATGCTCACTGCACACATTATACATGTACTGTAAACACCTTTACATTGAGAGGGACATGCTTAGTGCATTCGTGGTACACATAAATACCAACATATGGAGAAGAGCATGCTCACTGCATACACAGTGCACATACTGTAAACACTGGCACAAGCTGAGGGACATGCTCACTGCATACACAGTGTGCATACTGTAAAAACTGGCACAAGGAGAGGGACATGCTCACTTCATTATCAGTGCGCATACTGTAAAAACTGGCACAAGGAGAAGGGCATGCTCACTGTATACACAGTGTGCATACTATAAAACTGGCACAAGGAGAGGAACATGCTCACTGCATACACAGTGTGCATACTGTAAAATCTGGCACACGGAGAAGGACATGCTCACTGCATACACAGTGTGCATAATGTAAAACTGGCACAAGGAGAAGGACATGCTCACTGTATACACAGTGTGCATACTGTAAATGTGGCACAAGGTGAGGGACATGCTCACTGCATACACAGTTTGCATACTATAGAAACTGGCACAAGGAGAAGGACATGCTCACTGCATACACAGTGTGCATACTGTAAAACTGGCATAAGGAGAAGGACATGCTCACTGTATACACAGTGTGCATACTGTAAAAACTGGCACAAGGAGAGGGACATGCTCACTGCATATACAGTTAGCATACTGTAAAAACTGGCGCAAGGAAAGGGACAGGCTCACTCTATACACAGTGCACACACTGTAAACACTGGCACAAGGAAAGGGACACGCTCACTGTATGCACTGTACACAAAAAAGTACAGTGAGGCACATTGCAACCAGCACTGTCTGGCAATATAACAACTCCAATCTGTATATCAGCAAAAAGAAAATCCTGCACACTGCAGATTGCATTTTATCAGTAAACAGAATCTGAGGAATAGTGCAAATAATGCCTGCAGTAGTGAAAAAGCAGTCTGGGGCAATGCAAATGATACTAATAGTGTGAGGAAGACACAATGTCTGGTTTGTACTGAAGATAGTCTAAAATGACATGTACCTACTACATCTGAAAATAATCGTTAACATCCCAATGCACCTGGAGGGATCCACCTCTGATAATAGAGCCACTAAACATCTTGAAGTCTGATTCACATCTACCTACCATAATACAGCACTACCTGTCCATAAAACTGCATGTCACATATTCTTCGCCTAAGTGTTCCCTGCATAAAACAGTTAGTCGTTGAAGCACTGGTTTAGAGCCAAGGTCTCAGACAGTCAATAAATAAACACATCACCTCTCCTCACTCAAGCAGACTTCTAGGGTCACTTTATATAAAAGTATCAATTACATGATTATTTTTTTTTTTCATTTTCCTTAGCTGCTATCATCCTTAGATTCTACAAGATGATATATGATAAATCGCTAGGTACCTGGATTATGAAAGGTGAGTGTATAACTTAGTATTTTATTATACTTCTAAAAGTCCTAGGACTGCAAAGTAGGTTACTATCACAGAAATATACAGCCTTGTGGCTTCCGCATGACAGAATGATATGACTATAGACTGTTACTTAAAACTCTGATAGTTGCAAAAGAAACATTTGTAACATTCTAATTAGGTGCAGTAATGCACACAGAAGGGTATAATGGTTAAGAGCTCTGGGATTAATAATGTCTTTCTTCCGTGTAAGAAGCAAAGAATATATACGGAATATGCATGCTTGGTGTTAGAAACCTAAACTCTTTCCCAGAAACCTAAACTCCTACCCTTCCATAATCAATTAAATTAAGACTGATCCAGGATATCAAATAAAATATGAGAGAGACTACAAAATTCAAGGTAGACACCGAGTCAAATGTTCCTCTGCTCTGGGTAGTAATGGAGGTTGTGAGAGTGGAAATCCCTTCATGGTGAATTTTCACACATCCATCATTTCAACTGTCTTTATTGGAGTAAGAAGTTGTGCACATCTGACACAGTGCAATCACACATTTGTATGTGAGAACACAGATGCAGATAATAATGCAATGAAACTGTTATCACAGCCTTCTTATTATATGTGTCATGAACTCATCCTGAAAAATGTCTGCCCACTTGTCAATAGGTGGTTCTGCATATCACTAGTATTAAGCAATGACAAAAGAATGAACAGTCAGCTAGGTTCACCACTGAGAAACATATCAGCTTTTGTGTGAAATAAGGAACTGTTTTACTGTGGCACCCATTAAAAACATGTGCTTGAACTGTAAAACAAAAAAAATCACACAATCCAGTTAAAGAAATTCTAATACATACAGATAACTTTATGATGTTCTACAAACTGTTTTCCTATAATGAATCCTTACTGTACAGAAAACACTCAGGTCCCAAAAAGATGACATCACTGTTAAACCACAGAACTGTCCTCTGGTAAATTTGCAGAACACTGATGCTATAAATTAGGTGAGAACTCCACCAAATATAGCTATAAACCATGTTGTCAAAACACAGTTTTACTGCTACTTTAAGTGATTTCTGCATTTTACACTGTTTATTGCACTTTAAGTTACTAATTGTTGCAAATTGTTTCTGTAGGCTACACACTAAAGTGCGCTAGCTGATTTACAGCATTTATAGCATTTACTGTCTGTTTTTTTCCTTGTCTCTGTAATAAAACAAAAAAAAAATCTCTTGTTTTCCCGCCTTACTGAACTAGAGTAGTCCAGTTTCAGAGTTGCTGATCCCTGGGCTTTGTTTTTAGTTCCTGTTACTGATCCATTGCCTTATTAGGAAGGAGGGAAGTTTCTTTGCTTACCAGTGGGAGTGGGAAGCACTGAGCGGCCTTTTTGTCTGATTTGGTGAAGTTTCAGCCAGAAACTAGTAGTCCATTGGTCGTTTTGGGCCAATTCCTAGCTCCTTTCAGCCCCCTGCTATAAAACACGCTAAACACGCGTTTTCCAGCTTGTACCAACTCAGCACAGATCCTCGTGGTGGCCTGCAGAGTGATCCAAGCAGCAGAGAGCTAAAAGAGTGACTTTCTACCAGATATAAGTATTTTTGTGGCTTTCCCACTGTTATTTAAGCTAGCGACTGCATTTCGCCTGTTTTACTGCTACTTTAAGTGATTTCTGCATTTTACACTGTTTATTGCACTTTAAGTTACTAATTGTTGCAAATTGTTTCTGTAGGCTACACACTAAAGTGCGCTAGCCGATTTACAGCATTTATAGCATTTACTGTCTGTTTTTTCCTTGTCTCTGTAATAAAACAAAAAATATCTCTTGTTTTCCCACCTTACTGAACTAGAGTAGTCCAGTTTCAGAGTTGCTGATCCCTGGGCTTTGTTTTTAGTTCCTGTTACTGATCCATTGCCTTATTAGGAAGGAGGGAAGTTTCTTTGCTTACCAGTGGGAGTGGGAAGCACTGAGCGCCTTTTGTCTGATTTGGTGAAGTTTCAGCCAGAAACTAGTAGTCCATTGGTCGTTTTGGGCCAATTCCTAGCTCCCTTCAGCCCCCTGCTATAAAACACGCTAAACGCGCGTAAGTGCGATTTAGCGCGGAGTTACCACTGTTGCACACAAGAGCAGTGGCGGTTAAACAAGGTTAAACTATTTGGGCCATCTAAATTCCACTCTTCCAATTTTCCCTTAGAACTACCTTCCTCGAGCTGTACTGCTGATCTAACCAGCATATCCTATAACTGAAAAGTTCATCTCTACTTGATTCCCAAGTAGACTATTCTCTATCTGTAAAGCCTAGCACTTACTCCTACAGTACTTGCACCTTGATAAAGCACTCTTATTATAGATAGTACCCCACCAGGCTAAAACCCACTTCCCCCGGAGTCCTTTGAAAGTCTCTTTATCTACTACTTCTAGTATGTCGAGGGATCAGTTGCTAGTGTCCTCTCCAGCTCAACTGGTGAACCTGGGAATATTGAGGCAATGTTACAATTGCCTCATGTACACAGACAATCCTCTCCTTCTCCCACAAAACACAAATACATGCGAGAGATGCAACTATACGGCCAAACTGGAGGCTGAGCTCTCTCAACATAGGACTGGCAAGACCAGACAGGAGGAGAAGGTAACCACACACAATACATACCCAGTCACACATGGTACAATCACAACTTCAAATCATACACATACTCACACAAAGACATACTCGGAGGCTCTGATCAAAAATTTACCAAAACAGCAGAGGCCACCAAAGCAGACACCCAAACAACTACCACCTCACGACCCAGCACATGCAACACATAGACCACACAGTCAGAGTGTCAAACAGTCACAGCCCTTAAGGCCAAACAAAATGCCAGACACACTTGTCATTGGTGATTCCATAGTCAGACACACTGACGTCCCGCTCACCAGACTGAGTAAAGAGAAGGTCAAAGTAAGCTGCCTGTCGGGCGTTAGAATCCGCCACATAACGCAAGCACTCAGGTCTCTCAACAGCAGGTACAAGTACGACTCAGTCATTGTCCACGCTGGTGTCAACGACCTGAGACGTACCTCCTTGGACTACATGAAAAGGGACATCGAGGAGCTCTCTGATTATGTAGCCCAGGCAGGTATGACCCTGACCTTGAGCAGTATCCTACCTTCACCTAGAATGATGCCACAATACAGTGATAAGATGATCAGCTTTAATAATTGGCTTAAATTCTGGTGTCATTCAAAGGGGATCCAGTGTCTGTCTGCCTGGGATGACATGCTGGACAAGCTACGCTGCTTCGCAAGGGACGGCTTGCACCTGTCACCCCTGGGCTTCCGGATATTGGCAAAGGCTCTTGCCACCCCCATAGTGCCTTTTTTAGGCAAGGCTCAAATTCTAAACCTACCACCCTAGAACACCAAAAAGGAAAAAAACTAAGGGTAATGCTGCTCAATGCCAGAAGTCTCAATCTCAAGATGCACGCACTCGAGGCCCTTCTCAATATGGAGAACATCGATGTCTGTGCTGTGACAGAAACCTGGTTCAAGGCTCCTGAGAGCACCCCAGCACTAACAGGTTTCACCTCATATCACGCGTTCCGCCCCAAAATCCGGACAACACCAAGAAAGGAGGGGGGGGTGTCCATATTCATAAAGGACACCCACACCTCAAGGTTGGTGGCAATGCACGATGCATCGGAGACCATCCAGGTGCAATTAACCATAGGCAAGACTGCTCTGCAATTTGTAGCATGTTACAGGCCACCCTCTCAAACTCAGGAACCTCACATGGCCTTCCTGAAAACATTGGAGGGGATAAATGTATCTCCAAACACCATCATACTAGGTGACTTCAACTACCCTAATATAGACTGGGAACACTACTCAAGCCCGAACACTCTAACTCAAAGATTCCAGGAGTTCATAAACTCAAATGCCATGGAACAACTAGTCACCATCCCCACAAGAGGAGAAAACATACTTGATCTCATCATCACGAACATGGGATCAAAATGTTCAACACCGAAGTATACCCCTCACTGGTGAGATCAGATCATAAACTAATCTCGCTGGAGGTCCTCATCCCGCCCCACCTGAAACAAAAAGACCACAGTGAAAAACTTCTCAAAAGCCGATTTCACACTTCTAAAAACTAGTGTGGTCTCCTTTAAGGCCCCTGAGCCAGTGGTAAACATTACTCAAACTGCTGAATCACTTACAAATGCCTTCTACCAGCACCTACAGGACTGCATGGATCAGGCAATCCCAAACAAAACTAAGACTCTCTGTACCAAAGGCAAGCGTCCAGTCTGGTGGACCCCAGCCATAAACAAGCTCTACAACAAAAGGAGGAAGCTACTACAAGATAGAGCAAAATCCTTGAAAGGTAAGACACCTTTGATCATTATAAGTAAAAACTAAGAGCTCTCATAAAATCATCCAAGGCAAATTTTGAGAGAAAAATCGCCAAGGACTCTAAAGAGAATCATAAGGCCTTCTTTAGCTATGTTAGAAACCTAGGAGGAAACTCCCAGATATGCTCAGAATTAGTTCAAAATGATGTGAAAATTACTGAACCTACACACATTGCCAACATACTGGCTGACAGGTTCAGTGCAAACTTCTCCCCCCCCCAAAAAGAAAGAAATCAATTCCAGAGGATTGTAGGCCCCCCAACATCTCCAACGCCCAGGTGGGAACTGCCCTCACTAAGGCAAAAACACAGCATCCATGGGACCGGATGGTGTCCCCGGCTGTGTGCTTCACGAACTCAACGAGGAATTAAACCCACAGTTAGGACAGCTGTTTAATCTTAGCCTCACCTCAGGATACGTACCCAAGGAGTGGCGCACGGCGACTGTGGTCCCACTTCATAAGGGCGGTGCCTCCACAGACCCTGGAAATTACCGCCCCATTAGCTTGACAAGCCTTATCTGCAAAGCCATGGAGAGGATCATAATGGAACTCATAAATAAAGACATAGGGAACTTGCAGACTTTGGATCCAACCCAGTTTGGCTTTGTCAAAGGCAGATCCTGCCTCTTAAACTTGGTTGACTTTTTCGAGACTGTCACCAAGGCCATTGATGAGGGAAAGGCAGTCCATACAGCCTACCTCGACCTGGCAAAGGCCTTCAACACAATACCCCACTCAGGTATCATCGAAAAACTCATCAGCTTGAATGTAAACCCATACATCACAAGATGGGTTGCAAACTGGCTAAGTGACAGAACCCACAGGGTCAGAGTTGCTGGAGCCATGTCAGACTCAAAGCCTGTCACAAGTGGTGTCCCACAGGGCTCAGTCCTGGGTCCACTCTTGTTCGGCATCTACTTTTCTGAAGTACAAGCAAACACAGGAGGGTTATGGCTGACAAAGTTTGCAGATGACTGCAAACTGGGCGCCATAGTCGAAAACACATCTGACACAGATATCCTCCAGAAGGGCCTCACAGAAACGGATAACTGGTGCCAGAGCCATGGCCTGAAGTTAAACGCCAAAAATGCATAGTCATACCCTTCGGGAAAAACAAGGTTACCCCTAGCTACCATATAGGTGGCAATCCACTGAGCACAGAAAAAGTCATCAGGGATCTGGGGACCCAGGTTGACAGTAGCCTTCGTTTGACACTCATGTTGCTAAAGTAGTTAGGAAAACCTTCTATATCGCCCACCTGATCATGAAGGGATTCACATCTAGATCAAGGGAGGTCATCGTCCCCTGTACTCATCACTCATTAGAGCTATGATTGAGTACAATGGCCATTCGGAATGTATCTGACCAGACACCTGCTGCAGCTTGAAAGGCCCCAAAAGTTCCTCACCAAAAGGATAAAGGGTCTCAAAAATATGTCTTATGCTGCCCGACTGAAAGAACTCCAGCTCTATTCAGTCTCATACCGCTTGCTCAGAGGTGACCTGTGCCTGACATATAAGGCCATGTCAAACCCAGATTTGATGAATATGCTTCACCTCAAAAATCTAGATCCCTCAGAACCACAAGGGTGGGAGACTTAAACCTTGACACGGTTATAAATAGAATGTGCTGGAGGGACAGATTCATCACCCAGAGACTCCCTATGCTGTGGAACAAAATCCCGGTACATGTGAGGCAGAGCACCTCTCTGGCCTTGTTCAAGAGGAATCTTGACCAATGGATGGGAGACTGCAGATATACCCCAGGGATTACTTCAGTGTCACTGCTTGACAGAGGCACAGCAAAATGATAGGCATAGTTTTTATTCAAACTAAAGGGGTGGCGAAAGCCACATAACTATGGGCTAGGCTTATAAATGCCCTTGGGCAGATAGCCTAGTATGAACCTATGAACCTATGAACAGAGAAAGGGCAACAAAGCGTGTCACAACTTTAAACCCATAATAATACATATCTGAGCTATATTTCAATTGCTAGTGTAAAATAAAGGTGCCAGTTGTTACAATACAGCCATGATTTCCACAGTAACTGACTTGCGACTTGCTATAAAGAGGTGAGTGGATGCATACAGTATGTACTAAAGTTATTGGTTATTATGCAACAACCCCCCATTAATATTCAAAAACGTGCACGCTGATTAGTCAGCATGCACGTTGTAAATCAGGGTTATAGTAATGGAAAAAGGTCCGGTCGCCCAGACTTTTTCCATTACTGTAACTCTTTTTTTTTTTACAGCAACGGAGAACGCAAGTTCTCCATTGCTTCACACCATCTCGCTATGTTAAACGAGTTTAACATAGCGAGACAGCTTTAACAAAAAGCAATGGAGAATCTCCGTTGCCTTTTTAAAAGCTGTCTTGCTATGTTAAACTCCTTTAACATAGCGAGACAGTTTGTAAAAAGCAACGGAGATCTTGCTTTCTCCGTTGCTTTTTTCAAAACTGACTCGCTATGTTAAATGGGTTTAATATAGCGAGACAGCTTTAAAAAAGCAACAGAGATTCTCCGTTGCTTTTTTTAAAGCTGTCTCCCTATGTTAAACCCATTTAACATAGCAAAACAGTTTTTAAAAAGCAACGGAGATCTTGCTTTCTCCGTTGCTTTTGCCCACAGCTCTGATGTACTGCGTAGGCATATGCATGTGCAGTACATCAGAACTGCCACAGAATACCAGACAGCTGTGGAAGGGCAGCAAGGAGGCATTATACAATGCCATTATTTAAGAAAAGTAATTTTTTTTTTCTTAAATAATGTCATTGTATAATAGCAATTCTGGGTGTGGGTAATGCTGGATTTACCCATGGTTGGCTTTGTTTGGCCACACTGGCTTCGCCCTCGTGACCAAACCACATCAACCATGGGTAAATCCAGCATTACCCACACCCAGGCATGGGTTATTGCTATAGTGACTTATACTTATACACCCCATAACATCCCTTCCCTTCAAACTCTTCTCCAACCCTATCACTCCACTAGGCCCCTAAGATCAAGCAACAAAAATCAACTCACTGTTATCAAATCCAAAAGAAGCCTTATTTTCATGTACCATATCTGAATTTTGGAACAATCTTCCACCCTCTATAACTACTCCATCTTCCAGCAGTCTTTTCAAGACTGCGCTCAAATTCCACTTAAATTTGTACTGGCTTTGTCCTTCTTCTAATCCAGACTAGCACCCCCACCCTTACCTCCCCCCCACCTAGACTCTTAACCCAACTATACTACTGCCACTACTAACCACAGTCAGAATTAGCTAGTTGTCTTCACATACTTTAAAATCTTGTCTGACAACTTTATTACTAATATTATAAACAACAAGAAACTATCTTAACTTGCAACATTTACTGTATATGCTGTTGATAATCAATGTCTTGTTATTGTACTAAAGCCAACAACTTGTCATGTTGTTTACTTTTGCTGCAACCTTGTATCTCTATTTATCGTGTACATGATGTGGAGCTTTTCTCCCCAGGCATCCGCTGATAAAGGACCTGCGTCCAGTCAGAATTTCCTGGTAAACAAATGTAAATAAATAAATAAATAAATTATATGGGAGGAAAAACTAGAAAGATTAACATTGTAACACTTTTTGTTAACAATGGAAAAAGATGTCTTTATTATTACCCACCATACAAATTACTGTGAACATGGAGAGAGTTGATGTTTTGGTATTTTATTTTTAATTATTTGTTATTTTCAAAGTTAGTAACCTGGCGATTCCAGTGGAACCACACTATCCTTTCTACAGGCAGATAGGGCTCAACAAATTATTAAAACTGCATCACTATAAACAATAATAAAATATCATAATATACAGCACTACAAAATGCACAAGCAACATCTCACTATATAACAAGTTACAATAACACAAACAAATGAAACCCAAATCTGTAACATGCAGGGATCAAGCTATCCAAGACTCAGATAAATTGGGATTGTTTACCAACTTCAAGACCAAAGGAGCTTGCTGGGGAGGCTGAGGCTGATTGGTTGACACCAGCTTGTCCACCGTGGGGGGGGCATAGTCCAGAGTCCAGCTGTGGTGGGCGGAGCTGTAGGCACACATGACCCACTGCCATGTCCAGATCTGCCAATCAGCACATGGTGCTGTACCCATGAGTCAGCAGGAGGGTAAAATTATATGCATGTCGCTGGGCTGGCACTGCAGACATTCCTTGCTATGCTGGAGCAGTCAGAGGACAACATCCCCATGTCCTGCAGGAATAACTGCTTCTCATCCCTGACAGTGGATTACCTGGCAGGATTTTGGGGAGGGGAGGTTTATGGTCAGCAAGGAGCTTGGGCAAGAAAAAGGTATAAAAAAATCAAACTGCCAATAGGCAATGTATGGGAAAAAAGTTGCACCCCCCCCCCATCCTCTGAAATGTACAGCAACAAATGCAAAACAAAAGCTGTGTTTCATGGATAGTATGCTTTTTACAAACTCCTCGTTTTTTAACCAGGTAATGTATCTTCACTCAGTGCTTACTTAAGTTTAAATCAGAAACATAAGAGGAAGCATTTTGTGCAGCACTTGTGATAGTGTTCCCATACTTAGGCATGAACTATAAAACAACATGTCAGTATTACCCTGCAGGTCATGTTACAGCTGTTGTGTCAGTGATGAGATGTTATCCTTGTATACCCAAGCAAATGACCAAATGGGCAGCTTTTGTCACCATTGCATTATCAAGTAAGCAGAGCCAAGATGAGGAAACAGCAAAGACAATCTAAAGTAAAATGTAAAGGGCCTAACTTTGACAGCAGAGGCAAAAACTATTTAATAAGGAATCACAAATAAACAAAATAACTGAACTGTGGAAAGCAGCTGTACTAACCACCAGGCAGTGACTGCATTTATAGTTATCAAAAGAGTTAACATAATCTGTAACAAAGAACAAAGGTGTCTAGCAAATGAAGCAGCATCACTTGTTTTCATGAGTACACAAAACAAAGTTTTCCTTCTGCTAGCAACACAAAAGGATAGTTAATGAATGCAGCAGGAGACAGCAAAGGTAACCCATAACAGGACCCAACCAGGATAGGAGACCAACCAAGAGAAGCTTTTGTCTTCCTTTTGAGATGATGATGAGGCATCCTCTCTTTTTTCAAAGTGGCTGGGGGTGCATGGCCTCTCCACAGCAGGAGTGATCTGTTTCCTCCACAGTAGGTCATAACCTAGCTACAGGGATGCTTTGTTAAACAGCACTCCTTCTCTCCACTGGGAGTCCATCTTCCTGTCCTTCTAAATATGCAGACTCTTAGCTTATTGGACATTTTCACAATATTAGCCCAATCCAATTTACAGTGGGCTACATGAAAGCTTGCCTGAGGAGCCATACACAGGGTATGGAAAAGATCCTTCCTGAGCCCAGACACAGGGAGTTTCCTAGGCTTACTAAATGCCAGTTCCACTAGGAAGGACTGGATACTGAAATAAGTGAGATGAATCATTGAGGATTCAAAGTACCAAAGTGGTAGAGCAATAAACTTTGCTGCCAAATCCTTAAAAGCTTTTTTCCCTTTTCAGGCATTGAGGTAGAAAAAGGCAGTGGTCTCTGGAAACAGTACTGGCCTTGTAAGACCACACAAGAGAGGGCAGCATAATAATGACATAAAAACGCACTCCCAATTAACTGGTGTTTATACTGACCACTGGTTTCATGGAAACAATGAAAGCAAAGACATGGTGCCTGCAAAATGCAGCGACAGCACCCCTGTATGTGGGCTTAAAGAGAAGATGATTGTGGGGCCCAAACACTCTTTCATTAGCTAGGGAGATGGGGTATGTGGTGAGAGGCCAAGCTATGGTAAACCTCAAAAGTCATAAGGAAACTTCAAATGAAGAGCAGAAAGTAGAACATAGAGTTCCTATAGTAGGAAGAGCAATGGGACTAATACAAAAAGGATTTTCAAGAATAATTAAACATGCTACCTGTTCACGTAACTACATGTGATTGACAGAAGGGGACAGTTCTGAGTGTGTTTTCAGTACAAATAAGATGACTTTTGCCAATCAATAAATATTGAAGCAATGAGTTCATGAATTGTAGGTATAACCTCACTGAGGGAGGAGCTCCAGTCTTGACAGAGTGCTAAAAACCCTAACATTTGGAGAAGTTAAAAAGAAATGTGTGAGATTAGTCTCTGATCATGTCCTTTAACTGAAATGAAATTATATAGAGAATGTGAAGAGAATATAACATTTAAAAATTAGAAAGAGTAGAGAAAGTAACGGTTAAGCATTATAATTATACAGTAAAAGTTAGAAGGTCATGAAAGGGAGAATGAGTGAATAAGATTAAGGGTATTTAAATTGGCATATTAGTCATAGGTCACTCCATTGTGAGGCACACAGATGTGCCTCTCACCAGGCTGGATAAGGAGAAAGTCACGGTTGTTGTCTGTCAGAGGCCAGAATCCACCATATCACACACACACTCAAGTCTCTCAACAACAGGTACTGTTATGACTCTGTCATAGGTCATATTGGTGTGAATGACTTGAGATTTACCTCCCTGGACTATATGAAGAGAGACATGATTGAACTCGCTGAATATGTGTCCCAGGCAGGTATGTCCTTAGCCTTAAGCAGCATTCTACTGTCACCCAGAATGATGCCTGAATACAAACAGAAAATGATTGACTTTAACAATTGGCTTACTTTCTGGTGTCATTACAGGGGGATCCAGTACCCGACAGCCTGGGAAGATATGAGCGACAGACCATGACACTTTGCCAGAGATGGCCTGCAGCTGTCTCACCTGGCCTTCAGGATTCTGGCAAAGGCTCTTGCCTCCCCTATAGTGCTTTTTTAGGAAAAGTGATGAGGGTAAAACTACCAACATAAAAATTTCAACAAAACACAAATTAAAAGTCATGCTGCTAAACGGTAGGAGTTTAAACATGAAACTGCACTCATTGCAAGCATTCCTAACCCTGGAAAATGCTGACATCTATGCAGTCACAGAAACCTGGTTCAAAGCTGCGGACAGCACCCCAGCCTTACTTGGTTACTTATCCTATCGTACATTCAGACCCCAAACTGTGGGTAGTAAAGCCAAAGGAGGTGGAGTTTCAATATATATGAAAGAAATACACACCTCCAGGCTGGTCAAACAGTATGACGCACAGGAGACACTCCAGGTGCAATTGACTATTGACAAGACCCCTGTACAAATCATAGCTAGCTACTGGCCCCCAAATCTGACCCAAGATGCCCAAACTGCCTATCTAGACCTCATTGAATCTATCAAGATTCAACCCTTTACCTTGATCCTGGGTGACTTTAACTACCCAAACACAGACTGGAAGAACTACTCTTGCCAGAACACAAATGCCCGGAGATTCCTCGATGCTGTCAATGCAAATGCTTTGGAACAGCTAGTCGATACCCCTAAAAGAGGTGATAATATCATGGACTTGGTATTAACCAACATGAGTAACCACTGCAGCATCCCTGCAGTATCATCCTCCCTTGTATGATCCGACCATAAAGCAGTCACATTTGAAGTCACCATCTCCCCCGACCCTCCTCTAGCTGGGATCAATCAAAAAAACTTCTTCAAAGTTGATGACAGCCTCCTGAGGGATGGTATAAACAACTTCACAGCCCCCTCCCCCTCTCTAGGAATTGGCACCAGTATCCAAAACTATACCAAATTACTATACGAACATTTATATAGATGCATGGAATCAGGAATACCTGACAGGACTAAATCATCCTCTGCAAGGAAGAGTAAACCTGTCTGGTGGACACCTGCAGTAAATAAACTCTATAACAAAAGAAAAAAAATTGCTGTCCAGGACCAGGAAGGAGCAGGTGCCCAGTTGGAAGCAATTTCTCTTTAGCCTAAACAAGAAAATAAGACCATAGCGAAATCCTCCAAAGCAAACTTCGAGTCCATATTCGCCACATCTACTAGAGACAATCATAAGGCCTTCTTCACATATGTTCGTAATCTCAAAGGTAGCACCCAGATCTGTTCAGAACTGGTGGTCAAGAACACCACATATATAAATGCCGTAGGTATAGTAAAATTGCTGGCCAACAGATTCAGCAAAATTTTCACCCCTCTGTCCCCGCCGTCAGTAAATCAGGACATTCCCAGTACCTGCCCCCTTCCCCTTATATCTAGGGATCAGGTCATAACTGCTCTCTCAAAGGCAAAAAATACAGCCTTCATGGGACCTGATAACATCCCAGGCTGCATTCTACATGAACTCAGGCAGGAACTTGCAGCACCATTAGGCACCATATTCAACCAAAGCCTGAGTACTGGTTTTGTCCCAGCTGAGTGGAGAACAGCCACTGTCATCCCTTTACACAAAGGTGGAGCGTCCACTGATCCAGGAAATTATAGACCCATCAGCCTAACTAGCCTGATCTGCAAGGCCATGGAATTGATTATCATGGACCTCATTAACAAGGACACTGGCAACCTCCAAACAATCGATCCCACACAGTTTGCCTTCGTCAAGGGGTGTTCATGTCTGTTAAATCTGGTCAACTTTTTTGAGACAGTCACCAAAGCCATGGATAAGGGGAAGACAGTGCACACCACCTACTTTGGCCTGGCCAAAGCCTTTGACACTATTCCCCACTCGGGTATAATAGATAAATTCTCTCAACTAGGCATCAATCCATATGTTACCAGAAGAGTAGCCAGTGGGATCACTGATAGAACCCACCAAGTCAAAATAGGGGAAGCCACCTCAAGCAGTAGACCCATATTGAGTGGCATACCCCAGGGTTTGGTCTTGGGGCCTCTGTTATTTGGGATATACTTTTCTGAGGCATAGACCAAAACCAGTGGGCTATGGCTGACCAAGTTTTCAGATGACTGCAAGTTGGGAGCTGTCATCGCTTCCCCTAGTGACGTGAACATCCTCCAAGAGGGTCTCACCCAAACAAATGATTGGTGGCAGAAACATGGTCTCAAGCTCAATAAAAAAAAATCCATCATCATCCCCTTTGTGGCGAGAGATGTCCCCACAAATTATCACATCAATAACAATGTTCTAAGCATGCAGTCAGTCGTGCGGGATTTGGGTACCCAGATTGATAGCAGCCTGACTTTTGACCACCATGGTGCTTGCATTGCACAGAAAGTTTTCTACATGGCCCATCTCATAAGTAAGGGTATCTCATCCAGGGACAAGGAGGTCATAACATCACTTTATTCTTCCCTTATAAGGCCCATTATTGAGTACAATGCCCCATTCGGCATGTACCTCGCAAAGCACATGCAGCAGCTGGAGAGACCACAGAGGATCATCACCAGGAGAATCCAAGGCCTCAAAAATCTACCATACATAGATAGGCTAAAAGCCCTACCTATCTACTCTGTTTCATACAGACTCTTCAGAGGTGACCTCTGTCTAGCATACAAGGCAATCTCGGAACCCTCATTGATGGAACTGCTGCATATCCGCAAGTCAAGCTCCACTCGAGTAGCCCACACATGTGGCCTCGACCTGGTCAGTGACATCAATAGGACTTGCTGGTGGGACAGATTTGTGTCCCAGAGACTCCCCCATCTATGGAATCGACTCCCTCTTCACTTTAAGCAGAGTACCTCTTTACCCCTTTTTAAGCACATTCTGGATAACTGGATGGGAAATAGAAAATACATCCCTGGGATTCCATCCGTGTCCCTGCTGGACAAGGGGCATCAGGTGCTGATTTGTCTATGCATGGGCTAAACTCTTGGCTAGACTTATAAGTACCAGTAGCCTAGTAACTTCCTATGATTCTATGATGCAATAATAATAATATTATTATATAATATTACTTTAAGTTTTACACACAAACACACACACACACATATATATATATATATATGATATATGTGTGTGTATATATGGGTCCACTATGTAATTTCGAAATACTGAAATCCCGAAATTCAGTATTTAAAAATTACATAGCCGAAAACTCAAAGTTCTGAAACTGGCAAAAGCGTGAAATTCAAAATCCCGAAGCACGGAGATGTTGAATTTCCACTTCCACTGGTGCAGTGTGTGGATGTATCCGCTGAATTTAGGTAAGTCTGTGTATGTAAATGTGTTGGTTAGGGGCTTTAGTGTGTGTAAGTGTGTGTTGTGACTGTGATATGTGTGTGAGGGGCTGTAAGATGTGTGTGTGTGAGTTTAATTTGTGTTTCTGTTGTGCGATCTCGGAGTTAGAATATATAAGTAGGGGGGTGTGCAGTGTAGGGGGGCTTTATTTGTGATTTGTGATTGTGGGGGGGAGTTTTGTGTTTATGTGTGTACTGTATGTGCAGCATAGTTTTGGCATGTTGAATTTTGCGGTTGTGTGTTTTTGGCATTGTGAGTTGTGCTTGGGTTTTCGGCTATGTCATTTTGAAATACAGAATTTCAGGATTTCATTATTTTGAGATTACACAGTGGACCCGTATATATATATATATATATATATACATATATATATATATATATTTATATATATAAATTTTATATACATATATATTTATATATATATATATATATATATATATATATATATATATATATATATATATATATATATATATATATATATATATATATATATATATATATATATAATGTTTATATTAGAAACATGGAGCTCAAAAGAGGAGTGAATTTCCAATTTCCTCATCCATTGGTCAAGGTTATGCTTGAAAAGGATTAGGGATGGACCCAGCTTTACATGGTTGAGGAGACCATTCCAGAGCATGGAAACCTCTGAGACACATATCTGCCTCACCTCCATGTCTTATTTGCATCACAAGCAAAATTTAAATCCTTGGAACTAGTTGTTCTGATCTGTTTGTTTTGTGTATGGGGAATAGGTCCATCTGAGCTGGATCCAAGGATGCCTTGTATGCCTGGCATAGATCAACTGTCAGTAACCTGTAGAAGACAGAGTATAGAGATAGAGCTTTAAGGTGATCTGTATAGGACAATGTGTTTATATCCTGGATTCTCCTGGTAAGGAACCTTTGTGGCCTTCCAAATGATGCATATGTTTGGTTAGATACATGCCAAAGGGGGCATTATACTCAATGATGTGTCTGATAAGGGCCAAATAAAGTGACACTATGACTTCTTGAGACCTGGATGCCATGCCCTTACTTATAAGTTGGGCAACATAGAATGATTTTCTTACTACCTTGGCCACATATTGGTCAAAGGCCGGATTACTGTCTACATATGTTCCCAGATTCCCAACTACTGGGTCAACTCTGAAGGGTGCTTTATCAATGAAATAATTAGCCTGGGTAGTAGTTTTCCCAAAGGACATTATAATGCATGTCTTGGCATTGAGTTTTAATTCATGAATTTTGCACCAGTCATTTGTCTTAGACCCATTTGTAAGATTTTTGTTGTCTTGGGGGAATATATGATAGCTCCCAATTTAAAGTCATCTGTGAACTTGGCCAGTCAAAGGCCCTTGACATTAGCCTTTACCTCCGAGAAGTAGAAGTCATATAGGAGTGGTCCCAGCATGGAGCCCTGAGGTCTCTTAGTGGAGGTAACATCACTAATCCTGACTTACTGCATCCTGTCTGTGAGTCAGCTGGCAATCCAGTGAGTTATGTAGGGGTTTATGCCCAGTTCACCGAGTTTGTCAACTATACTCAAGTAGGGTATTATGTGAATGCCTTAGCCAGATCCAGGTAAGGGGGAATGTACCATTTTCCCCTCATCCATTGCCTTTGTGACATTCTCAAAGATGTCCACCAGGTTTAGAGGGCATGATCTTCCCTTGACAAAACCAAACGTAGTTGGATCCAGTGTCTGAAGATTGCCTATGTCTTTGTTGATCATTTCCATGATAATTTATTCCATGGCTTTGCCTATTAGGCTATACAGAGTAATAGATCTGTAGTTTCCAGGTCAGTTGATGGTCGACCCTTATGAAGTGTGATAACCCTTGTAGTCCTCAATTCTTCTGGTACAAAGTCTGTTTTGAGGCTATAGTTGAAAAGTGGCTCAAGTGTTCCTGATAGCCCATGTTTCCAGCTATTTAGGAGGCATCCCAGGATATTGTTGGGGCCCACTGAGGTTGTGTTTTTTGCCTTTGGCCTTAACAAGCACCACCAGTACCCTCTCCCTGTTAATAGTTGGGGGGTATGCTAGTAGGTATTTCATGGAAGGAGTCAAGGGGAAGTGGGGGGTGAAGTCTGAGCTGAATTTGTCAGCCAGCAAATTTTCTACGTCACTCTTCTCATTGAAGGTGGCACCTGTGGCACCACTGACCACCAGTTCAGCACACTGATGTGCACTACTTATGAAGTTTCAGACACAGCTATAGATTATTGAAGGTGGCACCTGTGGTACCACTGACCACCAGTTCAGCACACTGATGTGCACTACTTATGAAGTTTCAGACACAGCTATAGATCATTGAAGGTGGTACCACTGACCACCAGTTCAGCACACTGATGTGCACTACTTATGAAGTTTCAGACACAGCTATAGAAGGTCTTGTGGCTGTCTTTAGTCTGTGAGGCTATCTTGCACTCATAATTGACCTTGTTAGACTTAATTAGAAATCTTAGTTTCCTGTTTAATTTAATTAGAGAACTCCTATCTTTATGGGAGTTGCTTTTCCTGATCTTAGCCATGACTTGTTTCCTTTTGTTATATAACTTCATAAGGTTAGGATTCCACCAGTGTGCTTTGTTTTTAGAATTTGCTTTGGACTTACTTCTTGTATGTACAGCAGCCTCTAAACAGCCATTTACATGGTTGTACAGGGTCTCTGTGAACAATTCTGCATAGGTTGTCATCAATTCAAGATTGGGAGGGGCATTGAATTTTGATAACTACAACTTCATAGGGTGTAGTTTGCTTTGGAATAGTTCCAAAATGTTACAGGGTTTGTTGGGGTTCTTCCTTGTTTATGGTCATAAACTTGTCTTAATCCACCATTCCCTAATTGAATACCTACAAGAACTTCCTTCTATACTGCATCTTTGTAAATGTTATGCCTTTCACCTTTCACTGGATCTCAATCTTGGCCTTTAACATGGGGGTGGGGTGGGGGGGCAGGGGTCGATGCAGCTCTCTCCAATATTGGTGAGTACCAGGTCCAGTATGTTTGAACCTTGGTAGGTGTGTGCATTATCTGGTCAAGGGTATTTGTGTTAATAAAGTCCAAGAATTGTTGTGCCTGCTAGTGTGAGGCAGTGTATGTTTCCCAGTCTACAGAGAGATAGTTAAAGTCTCACTAATAAGGTATTTGGTTTAATGGTGAGTGTTTCCTGTAGGTCGCTATGGGATTCTAGGCAAATAGAGGGTAACCTATAGGTTGCTAGGCTACAGTATGAGACTTTGACTGTTGTGATTTGCACATGGATAACTGGATAACTTCCAGGGCATCATCCTGTTTAACCAACATTAAGTTATTCCTGCTGCTGATATAGCTTGTGATTCCTCCACCTTCTGTCCCCATCTGTGCAGCTGACCTCCTTTTATTGTGCTTAGTTATCACTAACACTGTGTCTTCACAGCAAAAATCGCTGGGATCACAACAGCAAGGCTGAAATGTTTAAACTCATAATGTTTCAAATCCGTCAAAGTAGTAAGTATGTGAAATTAACTCAATATCTCAAGCACATCTCTTTATGAACTGTTAATATGGTGTAAGTATACGAAACAGATGTCATGCAAAGAAAGAAAAAGAAAAAAAGGTCAAAAGGGTAAGCATTCAGACGTCAAAGTCATATTCGTTTAATGGTTTCAGAATACCTAGCCTGGATTTAAGCTTCTCGTTGGATCTGGCCTAACTCAGAAAGCTGTGTACACAAGCAGTGCTATTGGGAACAAGGAATGATAACCTTCCCATGATAGTTACAACAGTGTTTTTTACAACTGGACCTGGGTACAGCAAGGACTTATGGGAAATACTGACAACAGATCCAGTAATTACTGTCAGCTGCATCATCAATGTTTTGCTAAAGTAGCTAATTCATAGAAAATTTCAGCTTGCATAAAAGTGAATTATTTGGTGAAGGCTTTGGAAAGAAAGCAAAGAGGTCACAAAATATGGATAATCATTGACAATTCTAGTGGTCAGGTTGTGACAATGCGTACACAAATTCTTCCTAGTTGAAGGTCATAAACCTGTCATTTCTCTATTGATTACCTGCAAGGACTTCCTTCTATACTGTAACTTTTTAACGTTATGCCTTTCCTCTTTCACTGGATCTCATTCTTGTCCTCTAGCATACGCTGCCCACCTGACAGCATTGACTTTTCGAATGCTTGCTACATATCCTCGTAGGCTCATAGGTTTGTACATAAATACTAGGCTAGCTGTCCTTGTCAACCATTTTCTGCCTAGACAATTTCCCTCAAAAGTGGGAATCAAACCATGTACCTTGCACCTACGAGGTAAACACTTTAACCATTATGCCAAACCTCACCCCTTGCTAAAGCATATGATTGAACCTGGGAACTTAGATCTTCAGTCTTAAGCTCTTGCAAATGAGCTATTTCAGCTCATTTGCTCTTACTTTCCACTTTCTCATCTTATTGTACCCCTGGACCTACTTCCTTCTTTCTTTCTTTTTCTTTGTACATTCTCTCTGTTAGAATTCCTTTTTTACACATCTGTGATGCCTGTCCACTGGCCCAGTAATCAAGGAGCCTCATTACTCACCACTAGCACCAGTGAGGGGCATGCACATTGGGAGGACAACAAGTACACACACAGTAAAGCACAATTTCCCTTAAGAGCACACAGAGGTCACAGTCAGTCTGGGGCTGGTTTCTCCCTTTCTCTCCAGATCCCAAATAAGGCTCCCCACTGGCACAACTATAGGGTCCAGATATCAGCCTAGTGGTCAAGCTAAAACCTCCAGCACCCTCTCTGTCCAACCAGTGCTTTGTGTCCCTGCTCAAGTAGCTGACATATACACACACACTTTGAGATATGAGTTATATATACAAACACACAGACACTCCTGGGGAAGGCTGGCACAGGTTCTCCAACTATGCCCCCTTCTCTCCAGACTATAAGTTAGAAATAACTGTCACCAAGTACTATTATCAGCTGCTATAAGGCCCTTCCCAAAGAGTGACCAATTTCACTGTGTAATATTGCTGTTATCCAAATAGTAAGTGTGACGAACAGCAAGACTACTGGAGTGGCTTGGACAGTATTACCAAATACATGCAATGTACTCTAAGAGCTTAAATTATCTCTACACAAAACACCCACGGCTGAAAGTATTAAAATATATAATAAAATATATATAAAATATTTAATAAGTAATAAGAACACAAGACAATACTTATTACTTCAACACAATGGAATTACAGAGTTCAGAAATCACAGGAAACTTTAAAATAATATTGTAGGATAGTCTGACATAAATATAGAACACAGCTAGACTAATCTTACTATTTATATCTATCTCAAAGAGAAATACTAAGATCTAAGATCCTACTTACAGAGCAAAGCAAGTGCTGGTGAGCTGATGTCAGCTTTAGACAAAAATCCAAACTGCTCAGTTCTCTCTCTCTGAGAAAGTCTTAAATTGATAACACAGTACTGCTGAGTCATTTCAGATTACATCATTCTTAACAGTTCTGATTTAGTTTCCCAGGCTCCCAGAACTTAAAATTTATATTTCTTTTTGCAATTTGCACCTGCAGGAAGCCACAACAATAAAATACATTTTACATGTAAAATCTAGTCATTAACTCTTGTCCTAAGACAATAAAAAGAATTCCTTAGTCCAGACATCCTGTTTCCGAGCTTGAGATCAAACACTCCTAAGACGCTTGACTTATCAGCTTTCTTTCAGTGGGGTGCACTGTGGTTACATTTTTGAAGCTCAGAACATAACACAATTTTCTTACATTTGTTACACAAGCCTGTGGATCCTATTAATATTTACAATGACATAGAATTATTTACAAAAGCCTGTCTAGCTAGGTTGGCAGCCTTCACAACATCTGTTCTTTTTCTGTAGCAATCAAACTATTTTTTTAGCTGCTAGCTATACAAGATGTTTAACACTGCTGTGGGTTTCACCAATATCCTGATATTTCATGCCTTCAGTTTACTTCAAAACTCAACAAATGATACAACAATGAGGTTACACAATACAATACCATGCTGAGTACTGCTGGTCACACTAAAGGGTATAATACATAATTGTGTACCTATAACAATGTACCAATCATGATGCCCACGTAATACTCCATACAAATTAATGAATCTCACTCTGTAACACAGTTAATGCTATATCAGAAAACATTTATTTTTGCAAAACCTGCTTTATACCATTCTTGATTAGCATGAAACCAGCCTCAGTCCTGTCAAGTACAGGCAGAAGGCAAAGAAACAATTTTCAGACAAATGGTTAGATAACTGTCCATCACAGGATGCAGACACATATTCTCACTTCCCGGATATAATCTTATTTATTTTTATTTTATTTTATTTTACATTTGTTAACCGGGGGTGTCTAACTGAACTGAAAAGGCCCTTTTTCAGCAGAGGCCTGGGGACAAAAGCTCCACATAGAAAAATTACAGATACATTTAGTTATTTAGACATAATCAGTATGCACACAAATTACAAAATTTGTAATGGCTTATGAGCCATATTAAGAACCTCAAGTTCATCTATGTGCATGTTTATAGCTTACAGAAAAAAAAATAAAAACCCTGATAAAAACCCATGTATACTCCACATAGAATGTGCCCCAATTGATAACTGAACTGCAGAACTGGGTTCTGTGAGGCAGCAAAGACAGACACTGTGCCACTGTGCTGCATGTCAGCAAACATCTTCTTTGAAAGACTATGTACCTTAAATTCATGCTTTGCAATTGTCTCAGCCATCATAAACATTCCTGTACAATCATTGTATGTATTAATGTCTTCTTGATGATGTAACTGGCTTTGTTATCCATTCAGCTTATGTCTTTATATAACCATGTGTTTGTTATATGTAATAACATTTATTTAAAGATTTTCTTCTTCCTCTGTCTCCAGTGCAAGTAAGTGTGTTGGGATAGGTGCTTTTCCCACTTTTTGTCAACAATAAACCTCACTGATGCTTCAAACAGATAAATCAGACCAGACAAAGCTTCAGTGAAAAAAAAGACCCATAATCACACAGCTATGGAGAAAAAACAAAATCCCCAAAGCTATCACTACTGGTACACAAATAGAAACAACACCAATAGTGATTTCCTATGGAAGAGGTCAGTAAGGAATAGAAATTAAGCTTAAATTCATTCACTTTTCACGTGATCAAATATAGTGGATACCCAGTTAGGCATACCTGGTCAAAAGAGTAAGTAAATAAATAAATAAATAGATAGATAAATAAATGAATAAATAAGCCAATAGACCTGGAAACACCAATGTTTACACCTCTGATCCTGCTGAATGTAGCAGAAGATATTTCTGATACAGCTTGGCACCACAGATGATCTGACTTTCACAAATTGAAACACATTTTGCTGTTAAATGATAGCAAGTCATTGAAACAAGTATAGAGTTCTATGATCACAGGCAGCACAAAAAATTGCTTCCTTAATAAATCAACAATTATGAGTTCAGCTGACTACCTGTCACAGCTTGTCAGACAAGCCATATGATCAACAAAAGAAGAAGAAGAATCTGATGACTTGTGCTGAGAAAACTGTACAAAACCACCAGACGTACAAAGCTGGTTGACATCAGAGTATTAGTTTATAAAGTTCTAAGCATCATGCAGGTTCTACAGGTAGGGTCTCTTCCTCACATCAGTGAAATTCAGGGTTCAGTGCTAAGCTTAAATTACTGCCCTTTGTTTATCCTTGCCCTAAGTGGCCCAGGGCATGACTAAAATGGGTCATGGTTAAAATTAGTCTGAAAACAAGCTTACTTATCTGGTTACCAATGCATAAACCAATTAATCAATTAATTAACTTTAAGCCAGTGCAGCCTTAAAATCAGCTGAGGATGAGAACAGTGATTTAAACAATGACTAACACAGTGGTTACACCCTTAGCAGGGCGAGTCACTCTGCTCACACACAGCAGCTTGATACTACAGCAATGAGACATGGCAAAGCATTCATGCCTGAGTAACTGATAGCAAAATAGCAATGTAGAAACACTAATACTTTGCCAATTTCTGGTACTGTAGTTGTAACTACAGGTATACTCTTACTTTTGTGTTGATGCAAGCTATTGCATTTTTAGAAACAGATATATTACATCTTTCTTTTCCTCAGTGTGTGTTGCAGTTCTGCTCTGAGGAGCACTGCCTATGGATACCCAGTGGTGTCTGCACTACAGATAGATATTCCACTACAGCTCTGATATATACAATTCATCATGTATATTTTTCTCTTAAAATGTATTTTAAAGCATAATGTGTTTTTCCATTTTGATGCTGAAAAAATACCTTACTGATTAGGCTCCCCAATTGTCCTTTATAATAGTGTTCATAAACTGCACTACTGAATACTCATTCACCATACAGCAGTGGCAGAAACACTGAAAAGGGCTGGGAAATGCCACTACAAAAGAATATTCAGTTACCAAACCAGGATGTCATGGCTCCTGTCAAAGTATATCAGATGCATTTCAAAGCTTCATTGGGGTTAGTCTAAAGCAAGGTCCTTGTAATGCCTGAACTCTATGGTTACTTTAATATCGGCGGCAGTGTTATTGCAAAGGTAGTATCTCCATTATTAGGAGTTTTATATGACCATCTGCTCAAATCCACCATGCTATAAGACTTTAATAGCAGCAGGAGTTAAATTAATAGATTCAAGTGGTTAAACTGAAGGCATAGGACAAGTAAATCTAAATGTAATCCTTATTTCTGTAACACTTTTTTAATGAAAGATAAGGTCTAAAATCTGCCTAGCTCCATGTAAGACAAACCACCTGACAACAAAAGGATTAATCTAATGTGTGCTGTTAGTATGAATAATCCAGGATGCCTACAACTCATCTTTTTGTGGCAAGCCATTTTTACTTTAAGTAAATTATTCTTAATCATGTTTTCATCTTACCCTCTCCCTTCGCTGACCTCCATCTTATCTGCTTCCTATTAATTGCTTTCTTCTTGATCACTGGTGAAACATGGAAGGTAGTCAGGCCCTTGTTTTACAACAAAGACGGTATTTATGTCCTCCTCACTCCTGCTTATCCTCCAAGCACATCAGAGTGTTAGTTTTGAATGATGTGAGAGGGCACATATATGAATCTGCTCTTGCAGATGTGACTTCTGTCTATGCCTGCTGTTTTCAGCTTCTCCCCTTACATCTCATGGGGGGGGGCTCTGTGCCAATGGAAGGTGCCAAAAGGGAAGGGCATTGGTCAGAGAAAACTAGTTTATTCAGATGACTTGGCATGATGAATAAATAAAGAATAACGATTATTGTAGGCCATTGAATAACAATAGCATTAAATAGGGAAATAATGATGAAAGATGACAGCGAGGGGAAAATACACAAGTTCTAAGGCTTAGCAATATCAAAACCATGAAAATAAAACTGAAAGAATATTTATTTTATTTCTATTTCTCACTAGCTAAGCTATGGAACTGAAATGAGCAGCAATGCCTACAGAAGGGAAAATGCTTTAAATGGAGAGGTACATGAATCATGGTGTATAAATTAGTAGATGTGAAGCAACACCAAAAGCCCAAGAGGCACACTTTGCTGTCATTACTCAATACTCCAACAAAAAGCTTGCTGCATTCAAACTAGGTACCAATAATACAAGAAAGGAAAGAAAACAATCAGCCTGTTGGATGAGGTGCTAAACCAAGGCCCCATCTGCCTAAGTTGGTGGTAGTGCAGATGGATTTAAAAGATCCCATAACACCTATCAAAAAAAGATTAAGGCAAGTTCCCAGGTGCCCTGGCCAAATTTCCCCTAGTCAGTATGAATACCGCCTCATGCCTCCCTTGAAAAGAGACCATTGGCCTTGCACCACTGACCCAGTCAAAAACTTGTAAATAAATAAATACATGTTTTGGATGCCTGGCCATTGTTAGCATTTGTGGCTCATCTGTGAAGAGTTGAAAGGTGCTGGTTCTATCCTCATGCAAAGCACTTGGATTCATATTCTCCTACTGTGCTGCACTCCTGCCACTGTCAATCAGGCATTAGAATGAGACCTCTATCTGTCTGAGTTGCTGGTAGCCATTAAGTGCCGCTGTTGAAAATTTGAGGATCTTCCCTGTGATCCTTGGAATATTGAGATACACTGGAAAATACAAATATATATATATATATATATATATATATATATATATATATATATTTGTGTGTGTATGTCTGTGTGTCTGTGTCTATGTGTACATACATATATATCTATATTTATAAATATATACACACACACGCATATATATATATATATATATATATATATATATATACACGCACACACACACACACACACACACATACACACACATACAAACACACACACACACAAACACACACGTCCAAGATTATGAGGTGCCCTGGCCAAATTATCATTAATTAGGTATGAATTACAGTTTGAATCTCTCCCTTAAAAATAAGTCATGCTTAATGGGACGAATCTAGTGACAACAATTAATAAAATAAATACATTTAATAACATGAAATCTATCTTGTATAATGTAATAGATTTTTTAAGTGTCCCATATCTAGCAGGTATGCAAAAAAGGGAAACGTTGAGATGTAACAGAATAAATGAAAGGTAAAACTCCAGTATCATTTTTATTTACTTTTTTCAAGTCAATAAGGCATTTTCGCTGGTCCCATAGCTGAGATAGTGCTTTAGTCAATTAGTACCGAATCACAGTGATAAGTAAGAAATATGACTGCAGGAAACTTGGTCTGGATACCTACCAGAAAACCTGCCAAATGGATAATGTACTTAATCAAGGCTAAATGAAAGAGCAGCAAAAACGACAAACTGCCCAGTTGTTTCCGACTTTTTAGAAGACTGTGTCTGCAAAACCCTTCAAAGTATAATTTGTCTTTCTGTAAGCATGCATATGTCATTACATATTGTGATAAAAGTGCACAGAAATGTAAACGAAATGAGTTCCTGTGATTGTTCTACAACAGGAATGAAGCACCCGAGCTTCTTTCCACTACTATATGTGTTTGAAATGAAATTCTTTAAGCAAACATTTAGTAGTTTCTAAAGTTACAGCTTTTTAGGCGTTTCTTTCACAAAACTGTAATTTTATTTATGCTATTTTCTATAAATACCTTAGCATTTCACTCTAAACGCCCCTGCCTTGATTTCTCGTTCTTCATAGACAGGGATGTTATTAAACGCTTTTATTAGCTGTCATAGTCCCTGCACTTGCCCACATCACATTGAAATCCTGTTGTGTGCCTAATACACCTAAACATTGTAAAACTCCTTTTTCATATTTTGGAAAACGTATTTAACTGACAAAAAACACATTTCTGCGAAGAGTACATATATTACTGCCTAGGTGAAAACTAGGGACTGTTTTAAACAATAGTGCCCCTCTCAGTTCTTTACATGCCACAATCTCCTACAGATAACAGTTTGCTAATCTTACTGTTATTGTCAGTAAGGGAGAATCAATTCAAAGTTTCTTCGGTCACAAAACAAAGGTATTCCCATCAATAGCAGGCACGTAATTTAAAACGAGGACTTGAATATTTCATTTATAAAGTCGCTCTTTCATTTCGGCAGCTTATTTTGCATTTTCAAGAAGCTTTTAGTTTGTTTACATTGCATGACGCAGTGTTGTGCGAACAATGCCACGTTTCACACCCCCAAATTGTACCGCTCCCCCAAAACACACACACACACACACACACACACACACACACACACACCTCACCTTTAGAGGAATTACTTTTTTCACAGTTACTTTCTTACCACATTATGACATATTTCTCGGAAATACTGAAACACAACCTCACAAATCATACAACTACAAGGTCAGTTCCTTGTTTTTGCTTGTCTGGGCCGTTTGCATTGCAGTATTTCTCTACCTTGCCATATTGTTTTTCTGAATGGCACCTTATTGCCGGCTACTAATTACTACATGATGCACTTGTACCGGCACAGGCATGGTGTAAGTTTGTTTTGCTCGCATAACTCATCCTATACCCCTCCCCTTATTTTCACGGATCATTATCCCTGTTTCCTTGATTGCCATTAACCGTGATCCAGAGGTACAGGCTGATAAAAACCACGGCAAGGACTGTAGCCGAGAATAATGAAAGGGATTTCAGCACCAGAGGCGGTGGACAGCGCCACAAGCAGCCTTCCCTGGAAGCTCCGAGGGTATCCTCGAAGCGTCCAGGTTACCCCAGCCGGGCGCAAAAGTGCACCCCATATCCAAAAACAACCCGTGCATATCTCCTCCTCTATCAACCCCCAAGTGCAAGATTCCCACCTAGAGGCCTACAAACCACACAACAGCAAAGCATATACGATCGTAAAAATAGACACAGAGCAAAAGCAAGATGCAGTCCACTAGGGTCAGCTTACCGAACATGTGAATGTGGCCCTTGGTGATGGGGTTAAAGCTGCCACAGGCCAGCAGGATAACGTGCGTCTTGCTGCTCTCGGTCATAGCAATGCTGGGTTAGGCTTCTCCACTCTTGTGCTGGGCTCTCCCACTCTCTCAGACTTGAGTACAGCCAGTAGCTCTGCAGTGCTAGGCGAGGCTCTGGCTCGGCTGCGATCCGAAGGGCTGGAAACGAACAGGCGCAGTACGTCACCTGGTACCCCCCCGCCCACGGGCTTAACACTTTCCAAGCTCCGGGGGAGGATGGCAAGTACGAGTGGGTGTTTTGTTCTTCATTCCGGTAGCCGTAGAAGAACACGGGTTCTTTGATTAGTCACGTTTTTAAATGCCAGCTGTATTACTACAATCGTAGTGGTCGCTCCTTTTAGGTCGTATATGGAGGCGGGAGGGGGGTAGAATACGATTTTTAAACCTTTCCTAAAATTTTGATAAAACGCTGAGTAGCTCGAAGGCTTGGACTTATATTCATTCCCTGGGTTTTATTACAAAATCAATTATTTGAAAGGAACATTTCCTGGCTAAAGTGCATCTGCACGTTATCCCGAAATGTTGTTACCAAATAATGCGATCGGATACTATTGTCTCCCCTAAGGTTTATCAATAACACACGGGAGGCGAGAAATACAGCAATAATATATACTTGTACTAGGTCATACAAGTGAATAACTAACTATGGATTTAACTTAGAATACGTTTTGCTTGCAATAGTAAAACATTTTTTTAGTAAAAATGTGCATGACAAAATAAAAATGCGTCTTCATTTAAAATGTTTTAAGCCTTCCTATATATATAAACATAATATTTTTTCCACAGGGGTTGGGGGCTGTCTCAACAATCTCTGCTGATAAAGACATAAATAAAGGAATCTTCTGCGTCACTGGTGTTGGTAGATTAGCATGTGCCTTCTTTTGTTGTGTGGGAAATTGACCACCTTTGACCATTTCTGATTGAAGGCTGCTGTATGTCTAACAACTTCATACAAAGAACAGACAGTAAAGCAGCAGACAGGGATGCAGTTAGGAAGAAACAATCATTTCCAGCAGCATGTTAATTACTCCGTGTCTTAATAATTTACCTGTATAGCCCAGTTATCCAGTGGCTGCTAGCCCAGTAATAAAATATCGAAAGAGGTGCAACTGCTCCTAATCTAATAAATCTTTCATGATGATGTGGAATTATTGAACATTTTTTTTACTTTTATGCACATCATGTCCCATGAACTGGGTCAGAGAAAACGAATTTATTCAGAATACGCTGAACTATTAACTTTTCTCTTTTAATTACTCTGGTAAAGCATGGCCCAACAATAATTTATTTATGTACATTTCGTAATTTTACAGACCACTGATCTATATAGACCATTTTTCGAACTCAGCCACACATATGAGGTGGTGAGTGGCAAAATATTATTTTAAATACTATAACTGGTCTGATGATTCAGAAGATGAATGCCTGCGTCACTGACATTCCAGGTATTTAGATGGTATGAAACAGCAGAAGGATTGGATAGACAGTGTTAGATAAAGTATATTTTAGGTTATGACCTCTTAGGTGGAAGACTTAGATAACCCTCACTGTATGGTTGTTTCTTTGTCAAAACCAGGTGTATTGGCATTAATAGCTACATTCACAACATAAAACAGCCATTTTAGCATTGTGCATAAAACCAATTTTCTTGCTGTGAACGTCACACCTGTGTGCCGTCCTGGAGACTGGAATGCGACAGTCAAAAAAGGCTCTTTTATTCATGCATTCTTAGCATAGAGAGACAAATGTGTCAGTGTAGTGTATCCTAGTAGAGTTGCTAGTGATACGCTACTCCCATTCACTGATCTACCAGCCATACCACTTACCTCATTGACAGCTGAACATGTACATACTCAAGGTGTATCCACTAACCATTATGTGAAGAAGTCCTTCTCATGTCAGACTGAAATTATACACTTCAGCAAATTATATCCTCTCTTTCCTTTGTAATCCTTTTTGAGGTTCAAATCATCAGCAGCCCACCTCAGTGATATATGAATTCAAATTACAACCCACACTCTTCCTAACATCTTGGAAATGAAGCCTTATTTCTTCTATTTCCTCACGATACACCTTCATGTTCATCTATGTCACCAACCTGATAGCTTTTCTGTATATTCCCCTGAATATTCTAATATCAGTGACTTGCAAAGTGTACAGTATCCCCTTGAGTATTCTAATATCAGGGTCTTGCAAAGTGCACAGTATCCCCCTGAGTATTCTAATATCAGTGTCTTGTAAAGTGCACAGTATCCCTCTGAGTATTCTAATATCAGTGTCTTGTAAAGTGCACAGTATCCCCCTGAGTATTCTAATATCAGTGTCTTGTAAAGTGCACAGTATCCCCCTGAGTATTCTAATATCAGTGTCTTGTAAAGTGCACAGTATCCCCCTGAGTATTCTAATATCAGTGTCTTGTAAAGTGCACAGTATCCCCATGAGTATTCTAATATCAGTGACTTGTAAAGTGCACAGTATCCCATTGAGTATTCTAAGATCAGTGTCTTGTAAAGTGCACAGTATCCCCGAGTATTCTAATATCAATGTCTTGTAAAGTGCACAGTATCCCCCTGAGTATTCTAATATCAGTGTCTTGTAAAGTGCACAGTATCCCCTGAGTATTCTAATATCAGTGTCTTGTAAAGTGCACAGTATCCCCCTGAGTATTCTAATATCAGTGTCTTGTAAAGTGCACAGTATCCCCTGAGTATTCTAATATCAGTGTCTTGTAAAGTGCACAGTATCCCCTGACTATTCTAATATCAGTGTCTTGTAAAGTGCACAGTATCCCCTGAGTATTCTAATATCAGTGTCTTGTAAAGTGCACAGTATCCCCCTGAGTATTCTAATATCAGTGTCTTGTAAAGTGCACAGTATCCCCCTGAGTATTCTAATATCAGTGTCTTGTAAAGTGCACAGTATCCCCTGAGTATTCTAATATCAGTGTCTTGTAAAGTGCACAGTATCTCCCTGAGTATTCTAATATCAGTGTCTTGTAAAGTGCACAGTATCCCCCTGAGTATTCTAATATCAGTGTCTTGTAAAGTGCACAGTATCCCCTGAGTATTCTAATATCAGTGTCTTGTAAAGTGCACAGTATCCCCCTGAGTATTCTAATATCAGTGTCTTGTAAAGTGCACAGTATCCCCTGAGTATTCTAATATCAGTGTCTTGTAAAGTGCACAGTATCCCCTTGAGTATTCTAATATCAGTGTCTTGTAAAGTGCACAGTATCCCCCTGAGTATTCTAATATCAGTGTCTTGTAAAGTGCACAGTATCCCCATGAGTATTCTAATATCAGTGACTTGTAAAGTGCACAGTATCCCATTGAGTATTCTAAGATCAGTGTCTTGTAAAGTGCACAGTATCCCCCTGAGTATTCTAATATCAGTGTCTTGTATAGTGCACAGTATCCCCCTGAGTATTCTAATATCAGCATCTTGTAAAGTCCACAGTATGCCCCTGAGTATTCTAATATCACTGTCTTGTAAAGTGCACAGTATCCAACTGAGTATTCTAATATCAGTGTCTTGTAAAGTGCACAGTATCCCCCTGAGTATTCTAATATCAGTGTCTTGTAAAGTGCACAGTATCCCCCTGAGTATTCTAATATCAGTGTCTTGTAAAGTGCACAGTATCCCCTGAATATTCTAATATCAGTGTCTTGTAAAGTGCACAGTATCCCCTGAGTATTCTAATATCAGTGTCTTGTAAAGTGCACAGTATCCCCTGAGTATTCTAATATCAGTGTCTTGTAAAGTGCACAGTATCCCCCTGAGTATTCTAATATCAGTGTCTTGTAAAGTGCACAGTATCCCCTGAGTATTCTAATATCAGTGTCTTGTAAAGTGCACAGTATCCCCCTGAGTATTCTAATATCAGTGTCTTGTAAAGTGCACAGTATCCCCCTGAGTATTCTAATATCAGTGTCTTGTAAAGTGCACAGTATCCCCGAGTATTCTAATATCAGTGTCTTGTAAAGTGCACAGTATCCCCTGAGTATTCTAATATCAGTGTCTTGTAAAGTGCACAGTATCCCCCTGAGTATTCTAATATCACTGTCTTGTAAAGTGCACATTATCCCCTGAATATTCTAATATCAGTGTCTTGTAAAGTGCACAGTATCCCCCTGTGTATTCTAATATCAGTGTCTTGCAAAGTGCACAGTATCCCCCTGAGTATTCTAATATCAGTGTCTTGTAAAGTGCACAGTATCCCCTGAGTATTCTAATATCAGTGTCTTGTAAAGTGCACAGTATCCCCTGAGTATTCTAATATCAGTGTCTTGTAAAGTGCACAGTATCCCCCTGAGTATTCTAATATCAGTGTCTTGTAAAGTGCACAGTATCTCCCTGAGTATTCTAATATCAGTGTCTTGTAAAGTGCACAGTATCCCCCTGAGTATTCTAATATCAGTGTCTTGTAAAGTGCACAGTATCCCCTGAGTATTCTAATATCAGTGTCTTGTAAAGTGCACAGTATCCCCCTGAGTATTCTAATATCAGTGTCTTGTAAAGTGCACAGTATCCCCTGAGTATTCTAATATCAGTGTCTTGTAAAGTGCACAGTATCCCCCTGAGTATTCTAATATCAGTGTCTTGTAAAGTGCACAGTATCCCCTGAGTATTCTAATATCAGTGTCTTGTAAAGTGCACAGTATCCCCCAGTGTATTCTAATATCAGTGTCTTGTAAAGTGCACAGTATGCCCCTGAGTATTCTAATATCAGTGTCTTGTAAAGTGCACAGTATCCCCTGAGTATTCTAATATCAGTGTCTTGTAAAGTGCACAGTATCCCCCTGAGTATTCTAATATCAGTGTCTTGTAAAGTGCACAGTATCCCCTGAGTATTCTAATATCAGTGTCTTGTAAAGTGCACAGTATCCCCCTGAGTATTCTAATATCAGTGTCTTGTAAAGTGCACAGTATCCCCCTGAGTATTCTAATATCAGTGTCTTGTAAAGTGCACAGTATCCCCTGAATATTCTAATATCAGTGTCTTGTAAAGTGCACAGTATCCCCCTGCATATTCTAATATCAGTGTCTTGTAAAGTGCACAGTATCCCCCTGAGTATTCTAATATCAGTGTCTTGTAAAGTGCACAGTATCCCCTGAATATTCTAATATCAGTGACTTGCAAAGTGTACAGTATCCCCTTGAGTATTCTAATATCAGGGTCTTGCAAAGTGCACAGTATCCCATTGAGTATTCTAAGATCAGTGTCTTGTAAAGTGCACAGTATCCCCCTGAGTATTCTAATATCAGTGTCTTGTAAAGTGCACAGTATCCCCTGAGTATTCTAATATCAGTGTCTTGTAAAGTGCACAGTATCCCCTGAGTATTCTAATATCAGTGTCTTGTAAAGTGCACAGTATCCCCTGAGTATTCTAATATCAGTGTCTTGTAAAGTGCACAGTATCCCCCTGAGTATTCTAATATCAGTGTCTTGTAAAGTGCACAGTATCCCCTTGAGTATTCTAATATCAGTGTCTTGTAAAGTGCACAGTATCCCCCTGAGTATTCTAATATCAGTGTCTTGTAAAGTGCACAGTATCCCCTGAATATTCTAATATCAGTGTCTTGTAAAGTGCACAGTATCCCCCTGCATATTCTAATATCAGTGTCTTGTAAAGTGCACAGTATCCCCCTGAGTATTCTAATATCAGTGTCTTGTAAAGTGCACAGAACTATTTCTACTTCTCCAATCGCTGCTTCATCACTGCCTTGCACAGGGATACGAGCACCCCACTGTCCCAGAAACACTATGTTTTGTCATTTCCTATTAAGTGAACTCTTGCTTTATTTTTACTTTAATGCTTTGGCTCTGGGGATAGTACCAATGGACTTCAATGCTGTCTTCATAGTCAGAACATACAGTGATTTGTAACTACTTTCCCCTCAGTTTGTGCTACCTTGGAGGTGATATATTTAGAGTTTGGGGCTATGAGGGCATAGCGATCATGTGTGAGGTGAGGGATGGTAAAGATTTCCCTGAAAAAACAATATTTATTTATTTTGCATGTGAAATGTGATTACTTGGCATCTTTATAGTATTCCAGGAATGCACCTTCCTCTGGAGGCCTTCTTTAGAGATTTGCTAGAGTCTGCCTGGAATTAGAGCTATCCTTCTTAGTATAATGGGAGTAGATGTTGTTTAAGCACTGCACCTTGTCCTGCCTTAGACTTTTCAGGTCCTTCACCATGCAACTTGTATCAATCTTCCAATTCATAAAGTCTTCTTCACCCAGGGCATTCCTCATACTGGCATCCTGAATTTTTTCTCCCATTAGAATAAGAAGATTAAAAAAAATGACAGTATTCAGCTATTCTTTCTTTCCCTCCTTGGCTCTGCCTTCATCTGCTTTCATCATTTAGCACACTGACATAGTTTGTGGAACCCTTTCTTCTTAGAGATGTCTTTAACTTGAAGAAGGATGGGCCCTTTGCAACTTGAATAAGAATCGGCCCGTTGCCTTTTGACACTTCCTTTCCTTTCCTTTCTTTTTGTTTCCTTTTTTCCTTTCTTTTCCTTTCCTTTTCTTTTTATTCCTTTCATTTTTTCCTTTCCTTTCATCTCCTTTCCTTTCCTTTTTTCCTTTCTTCTCCTTTCCTTTCCATTCTTTTCATTTATTTTCCTTCCCTCTCCTTTCCTTTCCCTTCCTTTCCTCTCCTCTCCTTTCCTTTCCTTTCATTTCCTTTCCTATATTTTCCTTTCTTTTCCTTTCCTTTTTCCTTTTGTTTTCTTTCCTCTCCTTTCCTTTTTTTCCTTTCCTCTCATTTCCTTTCCTTTCCTCTCATTTCCTTTCTTTTCCTCTCCTTTCCTCTCATTTCTTTTCCTTTCCTCACCTTTCCTTTCCTTTCTTTCTTTTCTTTTCTGTCCTTTCCTCTCCTTTCCTTTCCTCTCCTCTCCTTTCATTTCCTTTCCTCTCCTTTCCTTTCCTTTCCTCTCCTCTCCTCTCCTTTCCGTTCCTTTCCTCTCATCTCCTTTCCTTTCATTTCCTTTCATCTCATTTGCTCTTCTTTCATTGCTTTACTCCCATTATCTTCCTTTTAATGGGTTTCCTCACGCATCAAGTTCCTCTGTGACATCTTTCTTCATCTCCTTCCATTTCCTGTAGGCCTTCTCCTTTCTTCAAGCAGCTACCTTGCTTTGTCAGTAGGAGCCATAGCATTTATATGAGTTTCAAAGGGATTTAGTCTCATAAACATAAATATCTTGCCATATCCACCCTAAGGCTGTACCCCCTGTCTCAAGGAGGATTAGGCCAGTTAGTCCTGGGGTAAATTTGAGGGCACTCATCTGTCATACAGGTTCTGTTTGAAGGATGATAATGTATTACACTAATTACTCTGCAGAGGTAACTTATTCGGGAGATGGGTAGGCACTGCATAATGAATCTCTCTCTCTCCATACCATTCTGTTTATCTGTGGATGAAGATGTAGATCATACATTCTGGTGTTTGCTAAGCTATTAAACTGACTGAGATATAAGGTATCATGGACAACAGGGTCTCCAATGTTGCTATGAGATGCAGGTCATCTATCAACAGTCCGTAAGATACTGAGTAAAGGGATGTAGCTTTTAGCCTCTCTTCATAGCTTGGAATATTGAAGCATGAAATTTTATTAGTTTGGAACCTTTAGGGCTTCTCTAGTTGTCTGATATGTTAAGCGAGACACATCCAAAAGGAAGACATTATACTTTATAAGTGGCCTAATCACTGCTGATTATGTGGGGACAATGACATGTTTAGATCCGGACGATGTACCCATGGCTATTAGTTGTATATAATAGAAGTACTTTCTAACTATAGCTAACACATGATAATGAAAGAAGAGGGGATTGCCAAACCAGGTACCCAGGTGCCTGACTAAATTTTTGTTTGGTCGTAAAGTATAATCTGTAGTCTATGTTGAGGGTAATTGTTTTGTCTAATGAAATGATACAAGCCACCCTGGTGGAATCATAACATCAATTGTCTGTATAACAGAAGGAAGAAAATCATGGCAAAAATTAGGAGGTGCAGCACCCAGCAGAATAAAGGCACTTTCATCAAACTAAACAAACAACACATAGGGCAAATAAAGTCTACTAAAGTCAACTTTGAGGTAAAATTGGCCTCCCAGGCCAAGGACAACCATAAAGAATTCATTAGCTATGTCCACAACCACAAAGGCATTACACAATTGTGTGCATTTTAAATGGAGCCACCTATACTGAGCCAGAAGATATAGCAATAGATATAGATATATACAAATTCAGCTCCAACTTTACCCCCTCTCCCCCTTAACCTTCCCTCATGAAATATCAACTATAACTCCCCTTGTTATAACTAGGGAACAGGTCCTTAATGCTCTCTCTAAGGCCGAGAATACTGCATCAACAGGCACAGACAATATCCCACGATGGCTTCTAAATAGCAGACCTATCAGGCCCTCTGGAACTGCTATTTAACTGTAGCCTCCGAACAGGCTTTGTGCCTCAATAAATGGAGAACAGCAACAGTCATACCTCTGCATAATGGTGGATCATCTACAGACCCTGGAAACTACAAACCCATAAATCTTACTAGTCTTATATGCAAAGCCATGGAAAATGATCAATAATGACATAGAAAATCTCCAGACACTGGATCCAATCCAATTTGGTTTCATCAAGGGCGAGTGATGCCTACTTAACCGTGTGGATTTCTTTGAGAAGATCACCAAAGCAATTGATGAGGGCAAAATGGTTCACACTGGCTACCATGACCTGGCCAAGGCATTTGACACAATACCCCACTAGAACATTATTGATAAAATTAAGAGGTTAGGTACAAGCCCTTATGTTATCCTGTGGATAACAAGTGGATTAACAGACAGGACCCTGGAATTTAGAACTGGGGAGTCCATCTCTACAAAGAGACCAACTACAAGCGGAGTCCCTCAGGGATCAGTCCCAGGACTGCTGCTTTTTGGCATTTACTTCTCTAAAGTCAAGACCAATGTCAATGGCCTCTGTCTGACTAAATTTGCTAATGATTGCAAATTAGGAGCTGTCATTTAATTGCCCACTGAGACAAATGTTCTTTAGTAAGGGCTGACACAGACAAACAGCTTGTGTCAGAGCCACAGACTAAAGCTAAATGCCAAGAAATGCATAATAGTATCCTTCAGGAAATCCTCCACCCTTGGTAACAATCATATTGGCAACATACCCCTAAGAGATTACCCAGTTGTCAGGGATTTAGGGACACACACAGACAGTAAACTAGCCTTTGACCATCACATGTCTATGGCAGTAAGGAAATCATTCTATGCTGTGCAACTTATGAACAAAGGTAAGACATCTAGCTCCAAGGAAGTCATTGTTCCACTGTATTCTGCATTCATTGGACCTATCATTGAGTACTATGCCCCCTTTGGTATGTACCTAACCAGGCATATCCAACAATTAGAATGCCCACAAATGTTCTTCACTAAAAGAATACAGGGCATAAGTAATATGTCTTATGCAGACCACCTCAAGGCTCTATCCCTGTATTCTGTCTCCTACAGACTGTTGAGGGGAGATCTATGCCTGGCATACAAGGCATTGTCAGATCCCATTCTGATGAACCTCCTGCATATCTGCAAAACAAACAGTACCAAAATACCTGTTCTAAGGACTTAAACCTTGCCTATGATATAAATAGGACATGCTGGACAGTCAGGTATATATCCCAGAGACTAACCCTTTTCTGGAACAGGGTCCCCATCCATGTGAAGCAGAGTTCCTCCCTAACCCAATTCAAGTGTAACTCAGACAGTTGGATGAGGAACAGAAAATGCATCCTTGGTTTGGCAACTATGTCTCCAATGAACACAGGCAGAGTGTAAATGGTTCATCTCACAGGAACCTGCTTGTAAATGTTTCATCTCCCAAGCCCCTGCTTACATTTATCAAGGGTATCAGAACTTGCCAGAGATTTGGGATGCATGGCTAGGCTTAAAAAGGACCTTGTGGTCATTAGCCTAGTAAACACCGATGAACCTGTACAACATTTAATTTGAGCCCTTTTTCAGTACATCAGGTATTAACAAGGGTAAGGTCTTTCTGAAGGGTATGTGTGTCAGAAGAGGTCTTGACAATAACAGCCGATTTACAGTCATCTGCAAAATTAGATATCCAGAGGTTCTGTTTCTTTGTTTGGAGTCAGATAAGTAAATGCTAAAAAAGAGGGGTCCCAGTAATGAGCCATTGGGAACTTGACTAGTTACCTTCATACTTTCAGATGAGGCACTTGCCTCATAAACAATGTAGAGTCGAGCTCTTAGTCAGTTTGCTATCAGATAAGAATACATATTTAAAGCATTTAAGCTTACTTACAATGCCCTCACTGAGTATGGTGTCAGAAATTTTGGTTAGCTCAAGATATACTGTATGAACAGGATGACCACTGTCAACAGCCTGCTTGATCAACAAGAAGTTAAACAGAGTTACTATGTTGGATCATCCTTTGACGAAGCCAAACTGTGAGGGTCAAGCACAAAGAGATTTTTGATATCATCATTGATGAGGTCACATGACATGCTTCACAGATTTACAAATCAAGCTTGTAAGGCTGATGGGACTACAACTACTAGGGGTCCATGGTAGGTCCACCCTTGTGAAGGGGCATGACTACTGTGGTGCATCATCATTTAAATTGAAGATAAATCTTGTGGCTAAGCATAGATTAAACGATTTGAGAAGAGGTTGGTGAGGACATGTTTGGCTCTACTTACTAAACGTCTAGGTATGTTGTCAGGTCGCATGGAGGAAGTAGTTTTAGTCATTGACAGCACCATCTGAACATGCTTCTTGGTGATAAAAGGGGTGGTGTAAGTTATTCCTGGACATGTGGAGTTTGAATAAATGCTTCAGGTTAAAATTTGCAATAAACTTGTTTTCTAGTATATTGAGGATGCTTATTGGCTAGAAGTGGGTGGTCCTATTTGGGATAAGGTCTGAGCAATGTTGGGCATTGTTCTTTACCTTCCTAACATAGATAAAGAAGTACATATTGTTATCCTTAGCTTAGGAAGCTAGCCTAAGTCCATGGCTTGCTTTACTAATCTCAGTATTATTTTTCAGTTGCCTGGTAATTTTTTATGCTATCCTTGTTGCGAAGAGATTTCAGTCTTCTGTATAATTCAAGGAGCTTTTTTTTCTCTTGTTCTAAAGTTTATGTTGGTGGGCCGCCAGTATGGTTTTCTGCTGAATTTGCTACTGTATTTTGCTCTTGTTGGGATTGCTATTTTTTTATATTTGTCTAAGTGGGGTCAGCACTCCTTTGTGAAGCTGACTGATGCGTCCGCGTCTGAGCTGGTGTCGTAGCTGAATTTTAATATTTTATCATGTAATTGTATATTTACCTGTCTGAACTCTGTAAATTCAGAAATGTTAGTTTCATTGGCCATGTTTTGGAAGTTTTGAAGGCAAATGTCACAACTTCATGGTTCAACTAGAGGCTATAGTCATGATGAATAAATTTAAAATATTATGTCCTCTGGTGTGTTTATTAATTATCTTTTCCAGGAAATTTTTGCTAGTTAAGTCCAGGAATTTGTAGGCATATTCTACAATGGAGGCATAGGTGCTTCCATTAATTGTAGAGTAGTTGTCATCAAACCCAGCATCATGGTAGGTATAAAATCCAGGTATGGAAGGACTGTCTTTTTAACATTTAAACCAAGTGTCACTAATTACACAAACATCGCTTTGTTACAGGAGATGCAGGAGAGCCTTAAAATTAGGCAATTTGTTGTTGAGCCTTCTGGAGTTGAGAAGATGCACTTTAATGTGGTTCAAGTTGGGTTTGACGAATTTGCAGTGTTGGAAAGTCCATTAACTGGACTCTCCCCAAAAAGGCAATATGGGGACAGCAAATGCTTTAGCGAGTATGCAGAAGTATTTGAACCAGAGATTGCAAGCCATCCCTTGAGAAGTAAGTCGGGCTTTTGATCATCTTTTCCCATGTTGACACATACTGGATCCCCATAGAATGACACCAGATTGTTGAAGTCAATTATCTTTCCTTCATACCTTGGTATCATTCTTGGCAAAGGAAGGATTCTGCTCAGGACCAGAGTCTTAACTGCCATTGCCATATGGATGGAAGTTTCTGGGATGTCTGTCTGCATGTCCCCCATGGTTTTGTGTCCCAGTTCATTTATTCCCATATGGACCACCACCATGTCATAGTTATATTTGCCATGGGAAAGGATGTTTACGTCCCTTATAATGTCAGAAATCTTGGCACCCAAACAGCAACTAACTGCAACCTATTCAAACTTATGAGTAGGGAAACTGAATGCCTAACAGGTGAATTACCACTCACTAAGGCATTTTTAGTGGAGTGTTCTACAATTTGACTCTTGGTGACTTAATGCTGTAGTTACGAACAGAGGAGATGATTTGGGGAATTTTGACTGAGACCTATTGTTACTAGGTTTGGGAGGGTTTGGTTGAAATTTTAATGGTGTCAAAGTATGATAGTTTAATGTGATTTTATTGAGAATGCAGTGGAGGTGAGGGTGAAGATGTGACTGTCCCTGTGTATGGGTCTAAGTAAGAGGGATGTCATAAAATTAAGTAAATATTTGCACCTCACATTAAGTAAGTGTTTATCAGTAAACATAAGGCAATTCCTAAACTTCCTGAGGGTACCAAGTTCTGAGATATGGTAAGAGAAGGAAAACAAGTTTTCTGACTCTCCATAATGTCCAATGCTTGAAGTATTACCTAGAAAAGTGTACAGGTAATCCAATGCTTGAAGTATTACCTAGAGAAGTGTACAGGTAATCCAATGCTTGAAGTATTACCTAGAGAAGTGTACAGGTAATCCAATACTTGAAGTATTACCTAGAGAAGTGTACAGGTAATCCAATGCTTGAAGTATTACCTAGAGAAGTGTACAGGTAATCCAATGCTTGAAGTATTACCTAGAGAAGTGTACAGGTAATCCAATGCTTGAAGTATTACCTAGAGACGTGTACAGGTAATCCAATGCTTGAAGTATTACCTAGAGACGTGTACAGGTAATCCAATGCTTGAAGTATTACCTAGAGAAGTGTACAGGTAATCCAATGCTTGAAGTATTACCTAGAGAAGTGTACAAGTAATCCAATGCTTGAAGTATTACCTAGAGAAGTGTACAGGTAATCCAATGCTTGAAGTATTACCTAGAGAAGTGTACAGGTAATCCAATGCTTGAAATATTACCTAGAGAAGTGTACAGGTAATCCAATGCTTGAAGTATTACCTAGAGAAGTGTACAGGTAATCCAATGCTTGAAGTATTACCTAGAGAAGTGTACAGGTAATCCAATGCTTGAAGTATTACCTAGAGAAGTGTACAGGTAATCCAATGCTTGAAGTATTACCTAGAGACGTGTACAGGTAATCCAATGCTTGAAGTATTACCTAGAGAAGTGTACAGGTAATCCAATGCTTGAAGTATTACCTAGAGAAGTGTACAGGTAATCCAATGCTTGAAGTATTACCTAGAGAAGTGTACAGGTAATCCAATGCTTGAAGTATTACCTAGAGAAGTGTACAGGTAATCCAATGCTTGAAGTATTACCTAGAGAAGTGTACAGGTAATCCAATGCTTGAAGTATTACCTAGAGAAGTGTACAGGTAAGGGGAATGGGAATAAGCAGCTTCATTTAGTTCATTTTTTGAGAAAAGTAAAGGCTAAACTATTTGTAGGGACTAAGAAAGTCATCTTCAGTATGTGAAATAGTGCACAAGTTAAACAGTTTGAAGGGGCATTTTTTGATGGGGGAAACTGGAGGGAAAGAGCAAATGGGGGGCTTGACAGCTGGAGACCACACTGGATCGCTTTAATAACAGCAGCCACCTGGGTTCAGGTGCCTCTCCATGTTAAATAACCAACACTTATTGTCAGACAGTGCAGTGATGTGGTTCCACAAATAGAGGGGACCGCAGGTAGTGTCAGTTATTATTGAAGAATTTAATGAAGGCATCAAATATCAACTTGCTGTGCAGCTTGGGGGACCCCATTCACAGCTGGTACAAAAGAAACTGAATTTTGTTTTATAATAGTACCTTTACTAAGTGAATATCCATGTCAAATCACTTGTGTCTACAAAGTAAATGCTGTAACCCCACTGCACACAGTGCAGGTACACCGAATTTAAAACAAGTGTCAAAGATTTAAAAATAGAAAGCTCTCAGAACTCAGCAGTCAATAGCAATTACATAACAATTACACTTACAAACTCTGCAAGCAATCAGAACTTTTGAACTAGCCTGGCTCTCTCTTCCCACCCAAAAAAAAGCAGGATTTAATTCTAACAGTGAGATCAAATAAACACCAAAATACGGCATAACTAATAACTGGAAATTGTCAAAGTAAGAGGTTGAAAGAGTTGAAAATACTTAACTAAGTTGTTACAGAGTCTGAATGAGAAGAAGAATAAACACAATAAATTAATAAAAAGCTGTACTGTTTTCATTTTTGTGTTCCTCTTTCCTTTTTTCAGGGCTCTGATTCATCTCTTCCATCACCTGGTTTAATTCTTTTCCATTTCCCCCCTGTGCCTGCTGTTTTTTCTAAAGCTCTTAGCTATTTCACTTCAGTGCTTCACTCCTGATTTTTCATCCCTTATAACTGCATATAAGGGTCATTAATGGGAGGTATGTGTCTTATTTTTGCATGAACTAAACAGTTGCATGGTCACTCTTGGTAAAGGACGTCCTTTTTGCTTCTTCTTGGATACCTTCCTCATTATACAGCACCGGATTAGCAGTATCCTCTTTCTGATTGTTTCATTTTTATCAGCTGCATAACGTCCACCTTGTCCATTAGTTTTGTCCATCTTTTCCTCCATAACTATGACAGAATGCATCGGTCATCCATTGGAAAACTAAAGTCCCCCATTGATATCACTATTCCACCACGTTCCTAAGCTCTAATTGTATCTGTTTGTTGTCTATCTTCCCTGCAGTTTTCAGCAGAATATATATTGTGTCCATCCACAGTGTATTATGTCCACTTGAGTTTCATCTACTTTAATTCCCAAAACATCCACCTTTTCCCATACATTTCATTCTTTACCTCTCTCTCTTCCACTTCAGACTTTCCCCTTCATGCCCCTCATCTTTCTCCCACACAGATCACTGTTCCCCCTCCTTTCTCCTTTGCACATTGTAAACATGAACCTGGAATCACCATGTCCCAGACCCCTTTGTCATTCACTTACGTCTGAGTAATGTCAGTTATGGCTGTTTTCCCCTTCCTTATTCATCATAGGGTCATAGGAGGTTATTAGGCTAATGGCCCTGGGGCTCTTACAAGCCTAGCCAAGAGTTTATCCCCAAAATGAAACCTCAGTCGGAACCTCTTGCCCTGTCAATGAGAGACACAGGTGGAACCCCTGGGACAAATTTGTGGTTTCCCATCCACTCATCATGGTTGCTCTTGAAGAGGGTCAGCGAGGTGCTCTGTTTGACATGTATGGGAAGTCTGTTACAGAAATGGGGCAGCCTCTAGGAGACAAACCTGTCTCTCCAGCAGGCTTTGTTGATGTTGCATATTAGATTTAGGCCTTTTGAGTGGGTAGTGCATGAGGAGTTAGACTTACAGATATGAAGCATCTCTAGTAGGGCAGGGTACGAGATTGCCTTGTAGGTGAGACATAGATCACTCCTGAGCAATCTGTATGACACAGAGTAGAGTGATAGTGATTTGAACCTATCTGCATAGGACAGGTGTTAGAGGCCATGGATTCTCTTTGTGAGGTATTTCAGTGGCCTTTCCAGTTGATGCAGATGTTTGGAGAAGTACATCCCAAACGGACCATTATATTCAATTATTGGTCTAATGAGAGAGGAGTATAGAGAGGTAATAACCTCCTTTTTTCTGGATGCAATCCCTTTACTCATGAGATGAACCAAGTAAAAGGCTTTTCTGACCATTGCCGCTATATGATGGTCGAATATAAGGTTGTTATCAACCTGAGTGCACAGGTCTCTCACCACAGGTTGTGTGCTTAGGGGGTTGTCATTGATGTGGTAATAAGTAGGGGCTGTGTTTTTGCCAGATGGTATGATGATACATTTTTTTGCATTTAACTTGAAGCCATGACTTTGGCACCAGTCATTAGTTGCTGTGAGACCTCTTGCAGTATGTTAACATCATTTGGGAAGTCAGTGACAGCACCCAACCTACAGTCATTCGCAAACTTGGGCAGCCACAGGCCTTTTGTCCTTGCCTGGACCTCTGAGAAATAGATGCCAAACAGTAGGGCTCTCAGGACAGATCCCTGAGGAACTCCACTAGAAAGTGGTATGCTATTGGAGGTGAAGGTGCCTATTTTGACTTTGAGGGTCCTGTCCCAGAGCCAATTGGCCACCCACCTGATGAGATAGGGATTTACACCAAGTTGTGTTAGCTTTTTGATGATGCCCGAGTGGGGGATTGTGACAAAGGCCTTGGCCAAGTTAAGGTAAGCTGTATGCACTGACTTTCCATCATTCAGGGCCTTGGTGATAGTTTCAAAGAAGTCAACTAGGTTCAACAGGCAAGATCTGCCCTTGACAAATCTGAATTGGGTGGCGTCAAGTGCTTGGAGATTGCCTATGTCCTTGTTTATGAGATCCATACTAATATGCTCCATGGCTTTATGGATCAGACTTGTCAAGCTAATGGAAGCGATAGTTTCCAGGGTCAGTAGTGGCACCACCTTTGTGCAAGTGGATAACAATGGCAGTTCTCCACTCTGCTGGAATGAAGCCTGTACTTAGGCCATGGTTGAATAGGGTGCTCAATGTTGAAGCCAGTTCTTGCTGGAGATGGTGTAGATTGCATCCTGAGATACTATGAAGTCCCATGGAAGCTGCGTTCTTTGCCTTGGATAGGGCCTGCAACACTTGATCTATGGAGATGTGAGGTGCATGACAAGTATTGGAGATGTCAAAAGGGCCTTGGAGGGACAGGGGGTGAAATTTGTGCTGAACCTATCTGCTATCAGGTTGGCTAAGTCAACAGATCAGTGTAAGTGATAATGCTAAGTACTAATTTGGAACAAACCTGGGCTTTGCCACAGAGGTTCCTGACTTGACTGAAGAAGACTTTATGGTTTCCCTTTGTTTTGGAGGCTAGTTTTGATTCATTTCAAATGTGTACTGTTATGTTTCCTTTCTTCATTTCCAGGCATTGCTAAGTAGCACTCTCTTTTATAATGGCTTCCTAATCTATTTATTTTGTTTTGAATGTTAGACAGGGGAAATGTATTTACCCACAGAAAACCCATTTCAGAAACTGCCCAAGTGTAGAGCACAGAAATTATAAGTAGATAATACTCTTAAACATCAGGAACTGACATGCAACAACAAACTGGAATAAGATATGCAGAAATTAGAAATATATACTTAACATCTACAAAAGTTTTAAGTATGGTCCCTGTTTCAATCAAACAAATATCATGGTTTTATACTTCAGCTTTACATCACTGACAGGTTAACTCTGATGGCTTAAGCATCATGACTAAGCTCTGAATAAGACGAAGTGGGTGCAAGAGCTGAGGGACATTGGGTAAACTTTAAGTGGCTGAAGCAGGTGGACCTCCCTAGCATAAATCTTAATATCTGGTTCTAGAAATGGTTGTAATTGTTTAGACTTTTCAGTGAGGTTGATAGTGGGACCCAGGTTTAGGGATGTAAAATGAAGAAGGCATATTCCATATGAATATTCAGTTCTGTCTGTGGTGTGACCTACTGAGGACTAAGGCATTATGGGAATAGGATCTCAGTTAAACCTGTAAGGTGTAGGTGCTTAGTTTACTAATTAGTGAGGTGAAGGTATTTAATTTTAATAGTTATGAAGGAAGGACCAAAGAAGTAGATAACCATCATCTTTGACCATTACTTATCTGACCTTTTTAAGGACTAAACAGTGGTGTTCATATCAGTTAGGTAGGATGTCATATCTTTAAATATAGTTGCTGTCTCTTGGCGATCAAGAGAAAGTCTTCTGGAAAGTAGCACAGAAGATTAAAGCTATGAGCTGATTCCTGTAGTCTTGGGTTTGATTCTGTCAGCCTCCATTCTGAGCAACTCACTTAAACTACATTGTTCTGGACAAATTGGGAAATTGGGTTAAGCTCCTTAGTGGTCTCTTGCACGATATGCTTAGTAGCTATCTATAATGATTTAATTTGCAGTACATAGCTCAGTGTTAGGGTGCATACTTAGACAGCATGAGATCCTAGGTTCAAGTGCAGCATCTCTAGTGAAACTCTTTATTTATAGGTTCTGTTGTGTATTGTAATGTAGTTGTTATCATATCTGCTTCACATGTAGAAGATCCTGGGTTAATTCCCAACTGCAGCCATAATGATTGTCTGTATAGGTTGCCAGCTAGGCTAGCACCCATATTTACTCTTAATGCAATAGTCTGTCAGTTAGCACAGAGAAATAATGTTATGAGCTGTTAACAAGCTGCTTCATGTGGTACAAGGTTCATTTCACTCAGATGTCATTTGCTTACTGTGTGAACTTGAGCGAGTCACTTTTCCAGACAGTACTTGCGCAATTAGGAAAGTAGGCTAGGCTCCTTACTGGTCTGTTGCACTACACATTATTTAGATGCTATAAAGGGAAATCAATATTCTGGAGGGGGGTTACAAGAATCCTTATTCCTATAGTTGTTCTGCTGCCTTCTAATCTGAGAGCAGCAGATTATTTGCTTTAGTTTTAGCTTAAGCTTTGTGACAAGTAAATAAAGAATTTGGTGCAGCCAGATGCTAAGGTATAATAAGAGAAGCAATTCCTAGATTTCAGCCAGAAGAGACAACATATAGTGCTTAGTCATGAATTCATTCCAAATAGCCTAGCCTGAGTTTTGTGCAATTAGTAGACCATGCTTGCCAAACTAGGTGGAGACTATGGAAACGTCACACTCTACTTACTTGTTGATAGTTTTGAAAGAAATGTCATGCTATAAATTACCATGTCATAAGTATAAACGATAATATTGTTGTTCGGCAAGGCGGTCGGAAATGGCTTGATGAACATAATCTTTCAGAATTACAGTAGCAAGAGGGGTGGAGGAGGAAACAGAAAGGCATGTTCTGATATGGAAGCTTATAGAAAGCTGGGAAACCACTGTATTGCTGCCATGTTAAAACCAGCTAGGTTTGGGCAGTACTACAGTACGTAGTTAGTGATAGGTCAAAGATCTTGATGAGGTCAATGAATATGGTTTCAGAAAAGAACCATTAAGCATTAATCAGTATTTGCATATCATTAACGAATGTCCAGAGTGCTGTTATGGTGCTGCTGGTCCAGAAACAATGTTTGTAGCTGGAGAAGGCACCATATTTCTTGATTTAGTCGTACATGTGGTGCTGCAGTAGCGTTGTCACCTCACAGTAAGATGCTGTCCGGTTCGATTCTCGGCTAGAGCATCTTCTGCATGGAGACATGCGTGAATGGGCGTACCTTCGTTGAAGGTTGTGCATCAGGGCTGGTAACTCGGCATGTAAAAATCAACTACCAATCATTAGCAGACCGGAGTTCTGCTGTGGTGACCCCTAACCGGGAAAAGCCGAAGGATACAACAAGTCGTACATTTGAGTGTAAAAGAGCTTTTCAAGGATTTTTTATATAAGTAGGAAGATCCATGTTGTTTTGATGTCAGAGTTTGCATAGTGTGAGGAAACGTTCAGGACTAGACAGGTAATGGCTTTTTATTCAGATGCAAAGAAAAGAACTCTATGTTATGAAAATATTGTAAATTTAATGAAAGGTATCTAAAATGGTCTAAGATGGTCATTTCACAGTTTCACAGTTTGCTAAACCTGAGAAACAAGCTGTTCGATGATAATAACCATCATAAAAGCCGCAGGAATCAGATTTATTAAGCAAGTCTGACACTTCAACAGTATGACTTCATGAGACAGGCCAACTGAGACTGGGGGTTATACAAGAGTATTTTTTTCTGGAAGTTAAGTTCACATATGTAAATTTTTCTAAAGCAACATTTGGATACTTGTGTTGGAAGAAAATTTAGGTTAGCACAATGGTAATTCGTTTTAGGGTTGGGGAGTTAGGTTAAGTTAAAGAACTCTGGAGGGAAGTCTTTGAAAAAAGATGAGCAGCGGTATAAGGCCTGAATGTTTTAAGGGTCCGACCCCTGAAGAAACTGCCTCTTTAAGAGGTCTGCTTATTCCAGAAGCTTTTGTTTGCTTACTTATATATGTGTGTGCATAGATACGTATGTAAGTTATGCATATTTATTTAGTTAGCTATTTATTGATTGATTCACTTTGATAGCTGGGTAATTGGTCTGGTCAAACTGACTATTTTCAGTCACAACCCAGTCCACAGAAGTGCTATAGTTAGTACAATAACCAGAACATCTAAAGTATAGGTGATTATTAGCTATATATTGTTTAAAGCAGTGTTGTTTTGCTATTAAAATACAGGGTTTTAGGATTTACAGTAATAAGAATTTTAGATATTATAATAGTAAGAATAGAGACAAAAGATGAATAACACTATAGGTAACTTTTTTATGTATGCATGTGTGTGTGTGTGTGTGTGTGTGTGTGTGTGTGTGTGTGTGTGTGTGTGTGTGTGTGTGTGCGTGTGTGTGTGTGTGTGTGTGTGTGTGTGTGTGTGTGTGTGTGTGTGTGTGTGTGTGTGTGTGTGTGTGTGTGTGTGTGTGTGTGTGTATGGTTTCCTATCATGTAGTTGGAGCTTGGAAGCTCAACTATTAAAAATGTTTGAAATTCAATGCTGAAGCACAGAATGCTGAAGGTACACCATGACAACTGCAACCTCATATCCCAAAAACACCCTACCACTCCAGACCTAGGAACAAGTGCTAATATGGGTCCGGGAGGGGGCCAAAGCTGGGCTTTGATATTGCTGGTCTTTGATATGCTGACATTTGATGGCCACAGTTCCAAGATGGTCAGGTTGAGAATGCAAGCCTAGACTGCATGTTAGGAAACTGGTTTACTAACAAAAGACAGAATGAAGGCTTGGCGCACACAGGATGTCAAATTACAGTTGGCTGAATCCCGTATTGTTGTACAGCAAGAAAGATGTAAATTTCTTGACATTATGTTATTAAAGGATAAGGAAAACAAGACCCTTATTTCCAGCATTTTTCGTAAAAAAACATACTCAAATTCCTTTCTTCATTTTGACAGTTGTCACCCCTACTTTCAAAAAAAGAACATCATTAAAGGACAGATGGTAAGATTATCTAGGTTAATTAGTGATGACAGTATATATGAGAGTGAAATAAATAAACTGATTGACATGTTTCAGGAAAGAGGGTACCCTTATGATATTTTGTGTAGAACCAAGGATGAGATTGCTGTCAAGAGACATACTTTATATAAACCAATATTGACAGCAGGGCTTACTATTGACAACAAGAGCGAGGCATCTAAAAGGCCTGGTCACTCTATGATTCTGCCATTTAATGAGGACAGCTACAATATTATGCATATTGTTCAAGATATATGGATAGGGTCTCTACCAATGGATATTACCAACACTGTAGGAATCTTACCTTCTTTTACATTTAGTAGGGGTAGGAATTTAAAACAACTTATGGAAAGTGTTGATTCTCAATACTCTTATAGACATTGTATGATGAACAAATGTGAGTTTTGTAGTACTTGTAAGTACATCAATAATGGACCTTATGTAACAGTACACAACTATAACAAAACGATAGCAAGTCCAGGCCATGTGAATTGTAACACCAAGATGGTGGTTTATTTGGCCACCTGTTTGTCCTGTACTACTTTCTATGTGGGTAAAACCATTAGAAAATTGAGACTGAGAATCCTAGAGCATGTTAGGGACATTAAGAACAAGAAAACAACAAATGCATTATACACACACAGTACAAGATGTAAGGATTTTAAGAGATTTTTGTTTTTTATTATTGATAGGATTCCATACAGAGACAACGGGGGTGACGACAACATTTTGCTTGAGGTAAAGGAGTGTATTTGGCAACGTAGGCTTAACGCCTGTAGACCACCAGGTATTAATGAACATGTATCACTGTCCAGTTTGTTAAAATATAGGGCATTGTTAATATGAATTTACAGACTTTTTGCTATGTACCATATGTATATGTTCTATTGTTTTAGGTTGGCTGGTTTGTTACAATATAGGACATTCTTAGTTAGATGTATATATTTTCACTTATGCATTTTTAACATAAATTTAAATTTAAGTGGAATTTATGTAGTTTTTTCCACTCAGGTTAGAAAAAGATCTTGGACCCTTGTAATTATGCAATGAAATACAATTTCAGAATGTTTGTATATACATTTAAAATAACTTATTTTAAATTACAAGTTTTTTATGTAACTAATGTACACTGGAACTTTAAATGCTTGAAATGCATGTTATTGATTGGCTAATTAAGGAGGGAGTGTTTTATGTGGTGTTATTTAAACTACTATTGCGTTTTTTACACAACTCTGATGATGCCCTTAGATGTAGGGAGAAAGCGCTAAGTTGGTTGTGTTTTTATACTTTTATGCTGTTATTTCACCATTTGCAATAAATTACGCCTGGTTGTGCTGAATAGCTTTATGGTTTGGCTGCTTTTTCCAAACGTGACGACAGTGGGCGCAGGATCCAGCTTGGCTATTTTTCAACACTTTAACAAAAGCACTTTTATCGAAAAAGCACTTTTGTTCAAGCGTGTTAAAAAAAAAAAACACTACATTAACATTTTAGCAGGGGGGCACCCCCCTGCACCCCCATGTGAGGGGGCTGTGCCCCCACACCCCCCTACTTTAATATTCTCTCTCCAAGTCTGCACTACAGTGAGGAAAAGGGAAATGTCCCTTACCTGCACTGTAGTACAGCCTCGGCAACAGGTATACTTACGCGAAAGTGCTTCTTCAGTGAAAAGCACTTTCGCGTAAGTATGGCCGGCCGTTTGGGCTTCGGACATTTGCTCATTTGAGCAAACATCCGGAACCCATATATATATATATATATATATATATATATATATATATTTTTTTTTTTTTTTTCCCCCACCGAAGAAGCACTTTCGCGTAAGTATGCCTGTTGCCGAGGCTGTACTACAGTGTGGGTAAGGGAAATTTCCCTTTTCCCCACTGTAGTGCAGTCTCTGAGGGAGAATATTAAAGTAGGGGGCACAGCCCTCCACGTGGGGGGTGCAGGGGGGGTGAAGCCCCTCTTTTAAAATGTTAATGTAGTGTTTTGTTTTTTTAACAAGCTTTAACTAAAGTGCTTTTTCGATAAAAGTGCTTTCGTTAAAGTGTGCTCGGTTATTATGGATTTGGACGTTTGCTCATTCTAGCTAATGTCCTAGATCCATTTAAATATATATATATATATATATATATATATATATATATATATATATATATATGTACATTTTTTTTTTGGCTGACATTAGTGCCATCAGAGTAAAGAGACTGTAGGAAGCCTAAGTTAACGGGGAACAATGGGACTGCAACAGTAGGAATGCAATGGCTACTGCACCTTTGCTTATAATGTTAGGACCAAAGCCTTCAATGATCCAGTTTAGACTATGGTCATTCTTGGATTCTAACTGTACAAAGAACTAGATGCCTAGATATGATGTGTAGAAGCAGTGGGGTCCCCCTTATACTCTTTTTTTTGGGTATATAGTTATTGGTTTCCCAGGAAAAGTAATTTTAGTTTAGAAAAATGTTCTTTCACCCAAGTTTCTTTTATGCCTCTGAAGTCAAGAAATAAGTACCTAGCCATCTGTCCAGGTGATCTAATTTGCTGTTGATACTTCTATCATTTAGGAGACATCCTTTGCATACATATTTCATTTTATTTCACTTTTGTTCTTTTTCCTAACTGTCCCCTTTCTTCTGTTTATTCTTCCTTCTCATATGCCTCATTTTGACTACTGTACACTTCCACATCTTTTTAAATGCATCCTCACCCTAATAAACCTTTCTAGTGTAGAAATCAGCAAAACTATTCTTTCTCAACTGAGCTGGAGCATAGCATCTTCCAATCCCCAATAACTCGTTCTCTTTATTTTTAATTCTTCCTTTAGCTAAACCATGTTCTTCAATTTCTTTCCCTCTCTGCTCTGATGCTCTTTGGCATATATAGTACACCTTAGTAGGTAAGCAGTTTCCCCAAACTCTAAGTAAACTACAGATACCTCTGAGGTTCTGCTGACTGCCATACTGACTGTAGCCCCAAAGATTCATTTGTGTCATCTTGAGCCATGATTTATGGGACCCTCTGTACTCACAACTGCATTGACCGGTAGTTAACTAGCATGAGTCCAGACACAAATACTCACAACTGCATTGACCGGTAGTTAACTAGCATGAGTCCAGACACAAACCTCTCCTCTGCTTTGCTATCTCCCCTAATCCCACAGCTAATATCATTGGTGATAGAGTTCTCAAACATCAAGACCATTTAGGTTACTCTGTCCCTTATCATCCATTGTAATTCCAACCGCTGTACCCCACCCAAAATGTAAAGACATTTGCTGTTAGAGGACTGTACCACAGCCCAGGACTACGTCTGCCTATAGTGCTTCCGGCAGTGGAATCTGTGTCCCCTATCCCAAACTTTTTATGCCTTCTGCATTTTTCTTCAACTCTTCCTTTCAGGCTCTTCAACCTTCATGCTGCCTGGCTTCGTCCCACCTTTCCATCCATCCGTGGCTTCTAATTGCTCCCCATTCTTCAGTTATTCTCTTATTGCTCTCTATTTATCCCCATCTGCAGACTAACTGTTGCACCTACGCACCACACTTTTGTTCTTTGTTGTTCGTTTTTGGGATTCCCTTTCCTGACTGAACCCTTTTCATTCTGTATTTAGCTGCGTTATCCACATTATCCCTTCTTCTAGCACTTTCTGTTCCCATTGCTGATGCTGCTCCCTCTTCCTTCTTGGTGCCCTCCTGTCCTGTCTGGTCTCCATCAGAGTGGTCAGCCTCCCCCTGTTACCACCCCTCTTTATCCAGATGCATCAGTTCTTCAAGCTCCTTTTTTCCTTTACTACATTTGCCCCCATACAAACTGCCCCTGCTCCCTCTCTCTCTCAGACTCTCCTGAGTTCTTCCTTAAACTTTACATCTTCTGTCTCAGTTCTCCATCCTCCCATGTGTATCTTAGCCACACCAGCACCCCATAACATGAAGGTTTAACTCATCCATCCCCTTGTGCCCTCTTTTAGACGATAGTATGCCTGGCCCACACCTTGAAAAAAAGTTTTTTTCCCTTCCCATAGATAGGAAAATCAGCACTAAGTGTTTACTAATGACTTTGTTCATTTACTTGGTCTCCATCATAGTGGTCAGCCTCCCCCTGCTTGTATTTATTTACTGGGATGTTCTGGTTGAACAGTGCCCCTTTTCAGTAGAAGTCTGGAGAGACAACCTCCATTTACTAGGTATGGAACAAGTGGATAATATGCAGCACAATGCTCTGTATATGCCATTAATTAACACCGATGCACTATTAATAGAAAAGGTTCTGATCAAGGCTCCTTGACAAGTATCAAACGCATTTGTGATTGACATACACTTTCACTATCAGAAAGGAGCAAAATGTTCTGAATGCAAAAATCACACAAAAAAGTGTGACCTACACACACACACACACACACACACACACACACACACACACACGCGCGCGCACACGCACCCCTGCTACATATATGTACATCAGCTCTGAAGTTGCACCATTATGGAGAAAGGAGAACTCTCCAGCACCTCAGAAATTTGACTTTCAGGGGAAAAGCTTACCAGTCACACACTAGTGATTGCACAAATAAATACTGATCACCAGTGTTTCACAAACAAGACTTAATCTCCAGTCCAATACAGACAGACAGAGAAGGTCATATATAGATATTATATAAGTTTAGGAATCTATCCTCAGTACAGTTTGGTATATATGAAGAGAGTAGCAGTCATCAGCATCAATTTAGCTTGGTCATAGCAGCTGTTGTGCAGGAATAGCAGAGAGAAGTGACAGTGAGGCAGAGATCCAGATGAGGGTGACAGTGAGGCAGAGATCCAGGTGAGGGTGACAGTGAGACAGAGATCCAGGTGAGGGTGACAGTGAGGTAGAGATCCAGATGAGGGTGACAGTGAGGCAGAGATCCAGGTGAGGGTGACAGTGAGGTAGAGATCCAGGTGAGGGTGACAGTGAGGCAGAGATCCAGGTGAGGGTGACAGTGAGACAGAGATCCAGGTGAGGGTGACAGTGAGGTAGAGATCCAGATGAGGGTGACAGTGAGGCAGAGATCCAGGTGAGGGTGACAGTGAGGTAGAGATCCAGGTGAGGGTGACAGTGAGGCAGAGATCCAGGTGAGGGTGACGATGAGGTAGAGATCCAGGTGAGGCAAAAGACATATAGAGCCTTCTGTTGTTAAACTAAGCTACTGATTACTTTTTAAAATTGTTTAGTGATGGCATTTGATAAATAGATAATGGGATGGAGATTCAGAGTTACCTACCTATATAGAGGGAGTAGAGGGAGGTTTCTGCAAGTTGTGTGGTGTTTCAGTGTGAGACAGGTTTTGATTTTCTGACTAAAGATGTGTTGTACATTTATACCATTCAAGTAGGTTGCTTATTGATGAATATTTGTCGGCTAGGTTTTGGATATTATAACCATTTGTATTTGGAAGATCCAGTGTAAAGGTTGGAGGTCTATACAATGGTGAGTTTTGTGGGACTGATCAGTCACCAGGTTTACTTGTTTGGTGCATCTCTTTTCTGCTTTTTTTGGTTGGTTGTCTGCAGATCGGTAAGGATGGAGAAAACATTAAGGAGACTAAACAGTACAAATTTACATGCAGTAAATACACAGCTTCGGGGACTGAGTAATGCTTTTTTTTGTACAGCAATTCTTGTTTGAAATTGTTTATAGATAGATAAATAGATATATTGTTCAAATTACAAGTTTTTACCCGTTATGACTCTGCAAAGTGTGGTTTGGGGAACTACATCTATTTTGGTGTCATTTCTTGAAATAATGTTATTTCCTCAATGTCATGTAGGTCTGTCTTTAGAGTAAATGTTATCAGTTTATTTTTATTTTGTTTTGTTTTATTTTATTTTATTTATTTTTGGAATTACAAATAGGTTAAAGGTGTTTAACTAGTATTCTGCACAGTTGAATGATTCCCGTGTAAGTTTTTGAAGTTGTGGGATGATGGAAGCTGACCATATTAGTATGGGATCATCTACAAATTTTACTGTGTTGGCATTTTAGCATTTGATTGCATGGTGCTGATAAACATTTTGTAAAGACTAGTGCTTGTTCCATATGTTTGCCATACTTTCCATTCTGTATCTCTGGCTTGGGGTTAACTGTTTGGTTTTATGATTTAGGCAGGGGATCAAATTAGACTTAAATCTATTATTTAAATTGTGGCTCTAACAAGATGAATGTATTTAGGAAAATATTGGCATAATGGTTCATAAGTTCATAGGTTCATAGGTTCATAGGTAGGTACTAGGCTATCGGCCCAAGGGCCTAAGTAAGCCTAGCCAACAAGGTTCCCTGGCTTACTCCACCCAAGAAAGTTAATTTCCTGTGCCCCTGTCGAGCAGAGCCACAGAAGTGATCCTCGGGGTGTATTTCCTATTTCCCATCCCCTCATCAAGATTTTTATTGAAGAGTGCTAATGAGGAACTTTGCTTGACATAGATGGGTAGCTTGTTCCAGAGTATGGGAAGTCTCTGGGACAGGAATCTATCCCTCCAACATCTCCTGTTTATTGTAGTGACAAGGTATAGATCCCTAGAGTGTGTAGCTTGGAGGGATTGGGATTTCTTTAGGTGTAGCATGTCCAACAGCTCTGGGTTTGACATAGTTTTATATGTTGGGCAGAGATCTCCTCGGAGTAGGCGATATGCTATAGAGTAAAGCTGGAGTTTTTTGAGACGATCAGTGTAGGGCATCTGTTTGAGGCCAGTAATCCTGTTTGTGAGGTATTTCTGTGGCCTTTCCAGCTGCTGCAAATGTCTTGTGAGGTACATTCCAAAAGGGGCATTGTACTCTATAATGTGTCTAATGAGTGCCGAGTAGAGGGGAACAATTACCTCTTTTTTCCTGAATAAGAACCCTTTTGTGATGAGGTGTGCCACATAGAAGGATTTCCTGACTACTGTGGCGATGTGATTATCAAAGGAGAGACTATTGTCCACCTGGGTCCCAAGCTCTCTTATCACACATTCAGCATTAAGTAGACTACCGTTTATGTGGTAGTTTATGGATATAGAGTTTTTACCAAAGGGGATTTGGGGACTCGACTATGGCTCCTAGTTTGCAGTCATCTGCAAATTTCATTAGCCAGAGGCCTTCTGTGTTAGCCTGTACTTCAGAGAAGTAGATACCAAACAGGAGAGGTCCCAGGACTGAACCCTGTGGTACTCCACTTGTCACTGGTTTGAAGTCAGATTTGGATTGTGCAACTTTTACAGTGTGGGTTCTGTCAGTGAGCCAGTTGGCAAACCATCTTGTGATGTAGGGATTTATACCTAGTTTAGTGAGTTTAGCTATAATTCCAGAATGGGGGATGGTGTAGAAAGCCTTGGCAAGGTCAAGATAGGCTGTGTGAACCATCTTACCCTCGTCTACGGCTTTGGTGACTGCCTCAACGAAGTCGATCAGGTTCTTATCCCACAAACACAAGGTACAGAGTTTGATTCTCACCTTTAAAAGAAAAAAAAAAGCTAGGCTTAAAATTGTTCATAAAGACAACCAGTCTAATACTTGCCTATGAACCTATAAATACATTATTCAGTAGTTGGACCTGACAGCAGAGGCAATAACCAAGGCTGAAAAGCAGGGGTGTGGGTTTATCAAGGCCAGAAATGATGCGCAACAAATATTTTAAATCATTTAACAACACACCACAGTGGTACATTAAGGCAGAAAATTCAACAGAGTTGTAGCCTTATGCCGTTAGAAAATGTACTAAAACCCATTATACTGTGAGTAATTAAAATCAGCCATCAGAAGCTGAGTCTGCCTGATTGCAAATTTTAAATGACCAAAAGAAATAAAAGATACAGCTGCATAAAAAAGCATTCGGGAGAATTCAGCAGTAAAAACTGCAAGCCAGATTCACTTATTAACTTTGAAAATTAATATAACGCAGCTGTATAAATAACAGTCTTCCTTACTTGAGTCAATGCTAAATTCATTCACTTCAATTTCATTGTGAGTGTTTAACATTTTTTCAATACTATTCAGTATTACAAACTTTTTAAATCAAAAATACTTTGTGCCTTTTAACTTATGAGATACAATGTTTTTTTATTACACCTCCTGGACCGAAGTGACACAGTTTCATTTACTGGCTGTGGTATCTAAGATACGGCAAGAGAAAGATAAGTGTGTCTATCTTAAGGGAAGAGAATGCCCCTGCATGCTCCTTGGTTAGATCCCTGATGGAAGTTGAGGACACATAAGGAGGGGGCCTGTCCTAAAATGGAAATAGGTGGAGGAATGTGACTGAGTCACTGCAAGGACAGGACAATATGCCACATTTACCATTGCTTGTCTACCTATATGGAAATGCAGACTTGCACAGAGGAAAGCAAGGAGCTAACACATTAAAGGAGAACCCCCCTTGGCAGCAATAGGCAGCATTTGCAGCCAGTGGTCAGTTGCAGAGAGAAAAAAACATACCCCCCCAAAAAAAAATGGTACTGAAATTAAACATTACAATGAAATAGTCAGACGGTAATTACCAGCTATTAAACAATGTGAGATAGACAGCATTGTGTCTGATGCAGTCCCAGCAGTATTAACAGATTAATGGCAGCCATGAAAATAACTTCTTCCCCAAACCTCTGAGATACGCTCCATAGAACGTGAAAGTACTTCTTCCCCAAACCTCTGAGATACGCTCCGTAAAACATGAAAGTACTTCTTCCCCAAACCTCTGAGATACGCTCCATAAAACGTGAAAGTACTTCTTCCCCAAACCTCTGAGATACGCTCCATAGAAGGTGCAGCATGAAAATAACTTAGGCTATTACTTCTTCCCCAAACCTCTGAGATACGCTCCATAGAAGGTGCAGCCATGAAAATAACAGGCTATTACTTCTTCCCCAAACCTCTGAGATATGCTCCATAGAAGGTGGAAGTACTTCTTCCCCAAACCTCTGAGATACGCTCCATAGAAGGTGGCAGACAGTTTTGGTCTCAGTCTTTGTTTGCAAAACATATACCTATAGATGGAAAATGCAAAGTCAATCCCTGCTTCCCTCTGACATCATCTCTGCATAAAAAGCATCTAAGCTACAGACTAGAACAGGAACCCAAACAAGTAGAAGAATCCATAAAATACTATACATCTTTGAATTGCTAAAATGGCTATAAAATCACAAATATTTAAAAATAACATAAGACATCCAAGAAGAATGTGTGCAGCGGGACTCCTGAAAAGACTATTGTGTGACATGTAAACATTGTATGTCATTCATATAGCTGAAAATTGTATAAAGATTAATAGGTTGCAGCAAGCTTTTTGGACTACTTAAAAGGATGACTTTTCTTTGTTTTGACTGTGGACACAGCAAAATATTTCTACAGAAAGTCGTGAAAGGAGAATTGTGAAAGTTAAACGTATTTAAGCATTTTGAAATTAGGAGATGTATAATCATATAAGTTGGGTGCAACTTTTCTGGTTTAAAACTAATCCTGCTAACTTCAAAGAAAACAATGTTAATGAGACAAACAAAATACAACAATCCAGGAGGAAGCAAATAACCATATTTAGTGAACCTTAAATCAAATAAACACCAAAAGACAAAACTTACCATCATAATATTCCCTCCCACAGGAAACTATCCTAATGGGAGACTTCAAAATTGACTGTCTCAACTGTTCCTCTCAAACCCCAACATCACATATCAACCTACATGGGTTCACCCAACTTATCACATCTCCTACCAGGATTGACAAATCCTCTAACCAACACTCTATCCTACATTGCATCTTTGTGAACAGCCCATCCCTGTCAACCCAATCAGGCTGCCTCCCTGATGGTTTGAGTGACCATCTGCCATCCTTTCTACTAAGATCCCATACTCCCCACACCAGCCAATCAACCTACTGGCTAATTAGAAGTAAAAAAAACTTCAACCCAAACAAGTTCATCTCCACACTAAATAGCTGCAACTGGGAATCACTGAGACAGCTACCCCTTGAAGGCGCAGTCAACTCCTTCAATACCACCTTCCTTGATATACTAAACTGCCACGCACCCTCTCAAACAATCAGAGTCAAATCTAACTATGCACCCTGGTTTAGTGAGGAATGCAGATCCTTACTCAAGGCTAGCGATAAGGCATGGGAACAGTTCCACAAGTACAAAACCCCGTCAACAAGCAAAGAGTCCTAGAACTGTGAAATAAAGCCAATAAATTAGTAAAATCAGACAAAACCAACTACTACCATAATATCCAGAAAAAATACCATAATAACCCTCAAAAATTCTGGGCTGCAGTTAATAATATACTTCTACCAGGCAAATCAGCTACTCCTACCCCATCAGCCATCAATCCTGACAGCATAGCAACCCAGTTCAATAAATACTTTACTGAAACTATCCAAACCCTTGCTAATTCTCACACTGTCTCCACCACTCCAACCCCACCCGCAGCCCAACAAAGCACCAACTCCCACAATAGCTGCAACTTCTTTACATTCCACCCAGAGTCTGTTGATACCACAAGAAAACTACTATGAAAACTAAAACCTACTACATTAGCTGCCAACAACCTCTCATCAAAATTTCTGCAAATCGCAGCATATACTTTAGCATACCCAGTAGCCATACTCATAAATAGATAATTTTCAGAAAACATGGTCCCAAATATTTGGAAAATCGCACACATAATACCCTTACATAAAGGAGGTAACTTAACTGAACATACTAATTATAGGCCAATTGACATCCTATCCCCCTTGTCTAAAATCCTAGAGAGGACTATACATACTCAATTAATGACTTACCTTAACACAAATAAACTATTGTCAAACACTCAACATGGATTCCGCCCCTCTCACAGCACTACCACAGCCCTCATGTCCTTCACAAATGCAGTGAACCACTATAGAAACAGAGGATTGTTTGTATCTGCTACATTTTTAAACTTGTCAAAGGCCTTTGATATGGTCAGTCATGACAAACTCATCAGCATTCTCTCCACCCTAAATCTCAGCAACTCCACTATCACATGGTTCAGAAGTTATCTATCAGGATGACGGCAGGCCATCCAATGGCAATGACAACTTTTCCCTCTTCTCCCTGTTACCTTAGGGGGTCCACAAGGCTCCATCACTGGCCCTCTACTCTTCACTCTCTTCACCAACCAGCTCCATACTGCCACACTACAAGCCACTGTTATACAATATGCAGATGACTCTACGCTAATCTGCACAGCTTCCTCCCTTCATGACCTCCATACCACAACCCAAGACTCCTTCCTGTCCATAGAAACATGGCTCAGCGACTCCCAGCTCATACTAAACCCCAACAAAACAAATCTCCATCTCTTCTCCCCAACAAAAGTGACCCCTTCCTTCCAAAGGTTTACCATCCTATCCAAAAATAAAACCACCATCACCGCTAAAACTCATACCAAACTGCTGGGTGTAGAAATCAACAACAACTTGAATTTTGATTTACACATAGAACAAACCATTAAGAAGGTCCACAAGAAACTAGGTTTAGTTTACAGAAACAGACAGTTCCTAACTAGACACTCAAAAGCTACTATTGCTTGCAAGCATCTCCTATCTTCCCTCCTATATGCCTTCCCAATCCTAACCAACCTCCGCAAATCTGAACTAACCAAACTCGAAGCTTGTTATAATAAATTTGCCAAGTTTGTCACTGATGCCCCATACAGAACACATCACTGTACAGCTCTTAAACAACTAGAATGGCTAGAACTTCCTCAGGTTCTACGCTTTAATCAGTTAATGTTTGCCCATAAAATATTGCATCAATCAGACAAAGCCCCTGCCTTCCAAAAACTATTACAACCATATTTCATTTCCAGACCCCTCCGGTCTAATAATAAGTTCCTACTAGACACCACCAAAGCAAATAACACAGCTGGAGAATCACTCTTCTCAAACTACATCCCTAACATATGGAACAAACTCCCTACCCAAATTACTACATGCTACTCTTTAACACAGTTTAAAAAACTCCTAAAACTACACCTGAAAGACTCCTGGCTCTGTTCTTGTAACTGCCCTGGATAGACCTCTAACTGCTCAACTCTACATCTCTAACTAACTTTGTATCTCATTGGCCTCCCAATAAGTCCTAACTGAGGCCTCTGTCCTCTCCTTCTCTCAGGAGACTCTCTTTCTTCCCAATCACAAATGACTTATATACATATGTACATACTCATAATGTGATGTCTATTGTACTCGTTTATCTAAGACATTTTATATTTATCTTTTTGCAACTTTGATGTTTGACACTTGCAGACAAGCCTTTTTCTTTTGCAGTGTATGTAAACTTTATGTTTTTGTGTAAATCTTATATTACTTGTAACTGTAGCTCAAACTTGTAATTTTACTTAACTGGAGCTTTTCTCCCCAGGCCTCCTCTGAAAAAGGATCTTTGTCCAGTCGAACTTTCCCAGTAAACAAATGTTAAATAAATAAACTAAAGTACCTTTACAGTACCATTAAAATGCTCAAATGATTTTCAAAATAAAATTTCTCAAATCATTATCCTAATATTTTTATTATATGGCTTGTGAGAAACTATGGATACTAATTCCACAGTGTAAAAGCAAAGACTACATGTATACAGAAAGAGTCATATAATAAAAGAGCCATTTCAGTTACTGTGCAAAGCTTTAGCAATGGCATCCTGCAAGATTTATTTATGGGCTTTCAAGGAGGATTTCACATACAAATAAACTATAATGCAAGGCCACTGATAGTGTCTCCAGAAATGTATCAGTAGCGCTCAGAAGTTGGCCCTCTGCAAAAGGAACCCTGACGACTGGATGGGAGATAGGAAAGGCACCCCGGAGATCACGTCAGTCCTCCTGCTAGACAGGGGTCCAGGGAAGTAAATATTGTGGGAAGAAATAGCCAGGGAATTGTTATGGCTAGGCCTGTATAGGCCCTAGGGCTGATAGCCGAGTACCAAACTATGAACCTCTGAACCTATGAACAGAAAGAGATATAAATGGAATGTTTAGGTGTCATTAAAAGCAATATGTAAATAATATGACCACTGTCATAAAGAAGGATAAGGTTCATATTTGTATTGGTCTACAAGATCTGAATAATCTGGCAACATGAAGGCTTTACCCAGTGCTCACAGCTGAAGACGTTGTCTAAAGAATCTCACATGCTGAGATCTGGTAGATAATGTTTGACAAATCAACCTCTAAGCGGAGTACATTTAATATTTCCTTATGATCATGCTGATTCCCGAGGCAGCCATTTGGTATTTCATCAACATCAGAGATGTTACAGAATAATTCCACTGCTAAATAGATTAAAAACAAAGTGTGTGTGTCCTTTTATTGAGCGTGCATTTTACCACACATCACGTTATTACAATAAAGTTATTAAGTGCATTATTATTATTGAAAAAGGGTTGAACTCATCAACCACAGTGAATATCAAAGACAGAGATAAGACATGGTAACTACCAAACACAACAGGCTACTTATATAGTAAACATCATTTTGTCATACCCCCATACCCAATAGCAATTTAGCCCTCAGTGTGGGTGTGTGCAGTGTACATCCAATCAAGATGCAGTAGCAGATGTCCTCCATTGCCCTCAAACAACATCACTGAGTGTACATATGCACCCAAACTGAAACTTCAGTCTAAGGGAAGTCATACAAAATGTGTGTTACTGTAAATTAAAAATACTGCACACATGGTGTACATAGTCCATTGCAAATATAAACATCATATCAACATACTTTACAACTGTAAGGAAGCAACAATGCTCAATAAACAGTCAAGAAAGGGACCTTATTCCCCCATTACTGCACATAAAACGGACTCACACTTAGCACAATATGTTTAGGCAACAAAGGAATGCCAGCCATCAGACATAATCTTACATCTTCAACTCTATTCTGCTCTTTCACAGTTCTGGACAAGACAGTTATGAAGTTACTTCATCCTAACAAAACATCTAAATCTCCTATGCCATGGCTCTACTATATTATGTGTGAGTGCAGCAGGCTACAATAATTTAAGATGGCTACACTCCAAAACAAAGGTGGAAATATGTATGGGTGGACGTCCTGCACTTAAACATCCTTATGTGTCCGTTTTTCTCCATTTTCCATGCACGTAGTACTCCTCAAAAGAATTTAGCAAAGAAGCAGCTTCAGCAGGAAATTTATGTCTCAGCAGATCAAATGCTACTGCGATCTCTTTTGGGGACAGGAAACATAATTCTATGATCTGCGTATATGTTGTTTGTCTTTCGGCTTTTCCCGGTTAGGGGCCGCCACAGCGGAACTCCAGTCCACTAATGATTGGCAGTTGTTTTTTTTTATGGAATTGAGTTGCCAGCCCGATGCCCAACCTTCAACAAAGGCATGCCCATTTAGCACATGTCTTTCGAACGCCCACTTGACCGCGGGGAGTACATGCAGACTCCACACAGAAGGCACTCCCAACCCAAGCTGAGAATCGAATGGGAGAACCTCTTGTTGTGAGGCAACAACGCTACCGCTGCACCACCGCGGAATCTATAATCTGCTTATATAAATGCTGGAAAACATGGAACTTCCATATAGTGATATCAGTCCACATGACTGCACCTTTCTCCAAATAGTCCATGAGAAGTGAAAAAAACATCTTTTCACTTCCACATTAGGAACATTTTTGTGAATACTGCACAAAGCCACAGGTTCAAAAATCACAAAATATGAAATGCACAGCAGAAGAACATCTTACTAATTCACTCACTTCAAAACAATGCTATCATAACAAATCATACACTTTGAATGACTTGGAGTATATCACAGCATAAACAAATGATAAAACCTTATCACCTCCAGTGGCTTTGACAAAGCCATGAAAGGTACACAACTGCCTGCAATCTGTTTTCCTTGATAAATACTATCCATTAACCATACCACAGCAGGATGCAAATCAACTAAATTCTGTGCGGCTGTGAGAAATGAATCAATAGAATTGGCAGCTGCATCATGAGAAGTTAGGTGTATAAACACTCCACTCTTTAGCTGCCAGAATATATCCACATCTTTTAAATCAGATATGCATGGAACAGAAGCTGTATCCAGCTTCAATCTACAGTGTTTTACAACCTCATGAAACAACTAAAATAATAGCACAGTAGGAACGACTCCGATACCTTAACGTTTTGCAACCAAGATGGCCGTTGCCCTGTCACTTCAGCTGATATATCTGTTATTGTGCTTTCTACAAAAAAGTAGAGGGAAATCTAAAGACTTCTCCACGTGGACTTTTAAATCTTCCATGATAGTGCACTGTTGCACCTTTACAGGATCAGATAAGTGACAATGTGATGGACTCTTTAACAAACTCTCACCTGAGCCAAGCAATGCTGTAACTGCAGGAGTTTCACATTTGCCCTGCAATTTCCACCTGCAGCATGAATAGCTCTTGTCATGTTTTCCCTTTTACATGTATAAAAATAAATAAGTGTTTAACATGTCTTTCATCCTCTGTGGTTTCACTTTAGAGCAAACAGCTCCATTATCACCAGGAAGCACATAGAACATGTCATCACTAGGGTTAGCCACTGCTACATAGGACAAGGTGGAGGAAAATGATTTTATACATCAGTACTGTTTACATAATACCTTAATGTAGATGGACAGATGGTATAATGTGTATACGTGATTAATTCACCAACAAAGGCAGATATCTTCAGAATTACTTTTCAGTACACCAGGTAACACTCATCTTGGGACAAACACCCTCAGTTATAGACTGCATGGATGAAAATCTTTTGTCATAGGTTCATAGATTAGTACTAGGCTAAATCCCCTTGTGGGCCATTTTAAGCCTAGACAATTACCCCATGTGAGAATCAAATACTGCACCTTGTCTGTAAGGCAAACACCTTAACCATTATGCCAGTTACCAACCTCATACTGTATGTGCCCTTTACTTACATCATTGCCACCAGCAACTATTTGGTGATTATAACTATTCCAGGACTACTATAGTATATAAATCCATGACACGGATATTTTTAACAAGTTGTAATTTGGCCAGACATGTGTTTGACAATTTATGTAGTTCATATTATGGCACAAATACAGACATATTCCCTAAAATGTACAGTCAGTAAAAAGGCACAAACCCCAAGTTTCAATTTTAATAAGAATAAATTTAAAATAGGAGAGACAGGTCAGAAAAGCATGGGTCACATTTTAATCTCAAGGAGACTCAAACCTGATGCAGAAGATGTCTAAACAGTTATGCAAATGCCATAGCCAGAAGACAAGTAAGCACTATATATGCTTCTAGAAAAGAAGTGGCACCTTGCAAAGTGAGATGCTTATATGCATAAGATAACTATGCCTGCAAAATACTGTTAGAGAAAGATGTCATCACGCAAAGGAAAAGAAACTGACATTTTTTAAAAACTAGCTCCAGATGCACCAGTCTTAATATACAATGATGTGAATAAGCCAGTTATGTTACAAGTAGATGAGAAAGGAGCAGGGATCATACAAGGGAATAACTCACTTGCCTGTGGGTCAGGAGTGATATCCCCAACAGGAAAGACACTGTTAATAATAGTATATGATGAATTTCTTTGTGATATAAAATGTACACTCTCGCATAACCTATTCAGAAAGTCAAAGGCACACCCAAGATTGCAGATGATGTCCCTAATCTATAGAAATAAGATCTAAAAATAAAATTAAGACTAGGCAAGGAACTACATATAGAAGACGCAACAGTCACATTGAGAAGCGCATATTTAAAGGGAAGTATGGGCAGTTCTACAGATGCCAATCAAAGAATAAAAAGTAACATAATTTCAGAATGTACTGATGTTGACTTAAATAAGCAGCTCATAGGTTCATGGGTTGTACTAGGCTAATGGCCTTAGAGCCTTTACAAGCCTATCCCATAGGATTACCCTGGCATCATGCCACCCGACCTTAATTCCTAGTGCCTCTGTCGACTAGAGCCACTGGAGTGATCCCTGGGGTGAATTTTCTATTTCCTATCTACTCATCAAGATTTCTCTTGAAGAGGGCCAGTGAGGTGCTCTGCTTGACATGTATGGGAAGTCTATTCCATAGCATGGGCAGTCTCTGGGTTAGGAACCTGTCCCTCCAGCATGTTCTGTTGATTGTGATAATGAGGTTGAGGTCTCGGGAGCATGTGGTGCAGAGGGCTTGGGATTTCTTTAGATGTAGCATTTCTAACAGAGCTGGGTCAGAAATGGTTTTGTAAGTCAAACAGAGATCGCCTCTAAGTAGGAGATATGAGACAGAGAATAGATGGAGTTTTTTGAGTCTGTCCATATAGGACAAGTGTTTAGGGCCTAGGATCCTCTTTGTGAGGTACTTTTGCAGCATCTCCAGTTGTTCCAGGTGTCTAGTGAAGTACATGCCAAATGGGGTATTGTACTCAATGACTGGCCTAATGAGGGAAGAGTACAGGGAGACAATGACCTTTTCCTTCCTAGATGAAAAACTCTTAGTAATGAGATGTGCCACATAGAAGGACTTTCTGACCACAGTGGCAATGTGGTGGTCAAAAGAGTGTTTGCTATCAACATGTGTTCCCAGATATCTTATAACGCCTTCTGTATTCAGTGCTGGCAAATCTCACAGTGGAAGGCTAACCTAAGCAAAAATCATCAGTAAAGAAAAAAACTCAGTCTTTCGAGAAAGAAAAAAGTTGCATCCAGTACTCAAAGCTGATAAACAATATTTCATACTCAATTGAGAAAACAAATGTTTCAGAGATTACAGAAATCACATTTGGGAATAGTAGAGTGCAGAGATAGTATGCAATATGATGCACTGACCAGGTAAATGTTAACTCAGAATGACTAGTGGAAAGGTCTGTGGTTTGCAATGCATATGTTAACAATTATCCAAATGGAGAACTGCTAGCAAACCTAGATTTAGATAATCCATGGAGCTAAGCAGTAACTGATTTGTTCAATTTAAAGAAGCCATGCATCTCACATGCTAATAGGTTCACAGGTAAGTACTTTGTGTGTGTGTGTGTGTGTGCGTGTGTGTGTGTGTGTGTGTGTGTGTGTGTGTCTACCTGAAAATGCCGAAAGTCCACAACACCGACAACGAGAACACCGACACCGGAAAATCGACAACAGAGATGATCGAAAGTTGAGAATCCCGATGCTGAGAACACCGACATGTTAAGGTAAGTGTGCGATAGGGATGGACGTTAGGGTCAGGGTGTGGGTAAGGTAAGTGTGTGATAGTGACAGATGTTAGGGTAGGGTGCGGGTCAGGTAAGTGTGTGATAGTGATGGACTTTAGGTTTAGGGGCAGGTTAAGTGAGTTAGGGTTAGGGTGCGGGTAAGGTAAGTGTGCGATAGTGAAAGACTTAAGGGTTAGGGGCAGATTAAGTGAGTTAGGATTAGGGTGCGGGTAAGGTAAGTGTGCGATAGTGATGGACCTTAGGGTTAGGGTGTGGGTTAAGGTAAGTGCATAGATAGTTGTGTATGTAAGGTTTAGTGTAAGTTTGTAAGGTTTTTGGTGTGCTTGTGTTGTGTATGTGTTTTTCAGGAAAGGTATTTGTTTTGTTGATTGTCAGGATTGTGGTTTGTCGGGCATGTGAAGTTTCGCGTTTTTGAACTTTTGGTTTCTTTTGGTTTTGTCGCATCGGTTATTTCGTTGTCGGTATTTTGGCGTATCGGTGTTATCAAGTAGACCCGTGTGTGTGAGTGTGGGTGTATAGGTTCACAGGTAAGTACTACACTAGCTGCCTTTGCAGTACATTTTAAGCCTAGCCAGTTTCCCCTCCAAAGATGAGAATCATACGATGTACCTGTGAAGTAAACACCTTAACCATTATGCCAAACCTCAACCCCCTAACATAGTTTCATAGTTTCATAGTTTAGTACTAGGCTATCTGCCCTGGGGCATTTGTAAGCCTAGCCATAGTGATGTGGCTTTTGCCACCCCATGAAATGGTACAAAAATATACAGAATAAATTTAGAATACTGTGCCTCTGTCTAGTAGTGACACAATGAAGGTCCCCTTATATAATAGAATTAGTTTACTGTGCCCCTGTCTACCAGTGATACAGATGTGACCCCTGGCGTAAACTTACGATCTCCCATCCACTCATCAAGATTTCTCTTGAAGAGAGTCAGTGAGGGGCTCTGCCTAATATGAACTGGGATCTTGTTCCAAAGCATGGGAAGCCTCTGGGTTATGAATCTATCCCTCCAGCATGTCCTATTCATACTTGTGCCGAGGTTTAAGTCTTTAGCTCTCGTGGTCCTGATGGATTTGGATTTTTTGAGGTGGAGCATGTCCATCAGATCCTGATTGGACATGGCCTTGTACGTCAGGCAGAGATCACCTCTGAGCAGGCGGTATGCTACTGAATAGAGCTGAAGTTTCTTTAGTCTGGCAGAATAAGACATATGTTGGAGACCCTTGATCCTCTTGGTGAGGTACTTTTGTGGTCTCTTCAGCTGTTGCAAATGCTGGGTGAGGTACATACCAAATGGGGCATTGTACTCAATCATGGGTCTGATGAGGGAGGTGTATAGGGTACAATGACATCCTTGGATCTGGATGTGAATCCCTTCATGATGAGGTGTGCAAGGTAGAATGTTTTTCTAACCACTTTGGCAACGTGGGTGTCAAATGAGAGGTCGCTGTCGACTTGGGTCCCTAGGTCTCTGATTACTTTTTCCGTACTCAGTGGGTTGCTGTCTATGTGATAATTTGTGGGTACTTTGTTTTTCCCAAAGGGGATGACTATACATTTTTTGGCATTTAGTTTAAGGCCGTGACTCGCACCAGTTGTCCGCTTCTGTGAGGCCTTTTGTAGGATGTATGTGTCCGCTGGTGTATCGACTATGGTGCCTAGTTTGCAGTCATCTGCGAACTTTGTCAGCCACAACCCTCCCATGTTTGCTTTAACATCTGAGAAATAAATGCCGAACAAGAGGGGTCCCAGGACAGATCCCTGTGGGACACCACTTGTGATTGGCTTTGAGTCTGACATTGCTCCAGCAATTTTAACTTTATGGGTTCTGTCCTTTAGCCAGTTTGCAACCCATCTAGTGACATAAGGGTTTACATTTAAGCTGTTGAGCTTATCTATGATGCCTGAGTGGGGTATTGTGTCGAAGGCCTTAGCCAAGTCCAGGTAGGCTGTATGGACTGCTTTGCCCTCATCAATGGCTCTAGTGACTGTTTCAAAAATGTCAGCCAGGTTCAAAAGGCAGGATCTGCCCTTTACAAAGCCGAACTGGGTGGGGTCAAGTGTCTGTAGGTCCCCTATGTCTCTGTTTATGAGTTCCATAATGATTCTTTCCATAGCTTTGCAGACCAGGTTGGTTAAGCTTATGGGGCGGTAGTTCCCAGGGTCTGTAGAGGTACCCCCTTTGTGGAGTGGGACCACTGTTGCTGTACGCCAGTGTTCAGGTACATATCCTGTAGTAATGCTAAGGTTAAATAGCATTTTTATGTGCGGGTTTAGCTCCTCTTGGAGTTCACGTAGCACGCAACCCAGGATACCGTCAGGTCCCATTGATGCTGTGTTTTTAGCTTTGTTGAGGGCAGTTCTCACTTGGACATCTGAGATGACAGGGAGATTACATTCAGCTGGGATAAGTATTTCTTCTTTTGGGGGTGAGGGAGGGGAGAAATTTGCACTGAACCTGTCAGCCAGAATGTTGGCAATATCTGTGGGTTCAGTGTATTTTTTGTTGTTGTGAACTAACTCTGAGCATATCTGAGGGTTTCTGCCCAGGTTTCTAACATAGCTGAAGAAGGCTTTGTGGTTATCTTTAGTGCCCTTAGCGATTTTTCTCTCAAAGTTGGCCTTGGATGTCTTTATGAGAGAACGTAGTTTTCTGCTAATGTTGATCAGAGATGTCTTCCCTTTATGGGATTTTGCTCTGATGTGCAGTAGCTTCCTTCTTTTGTTATACAATTTGTTAATGGCTGAGGTCCACCAGACAGGATGCTTGCCTTTGGTGGAGAGGGACTTGGATTTATTTGGGATTGCATGATCCATGCATTCTTGGAGATGTCCATAGAAAGCATTTGTGAAGGATTCGGCATTGTGGGATGTGGTATCCACTGGCCCAGTGGGCTTAAAGGATACCATCTCAGTCTTAAGAAGAGTGAAGTCTGATTTTGAGAAGTTTTTCACTGTGGTCTTTTGTGCTGGGGGTGGAGGTGGGATATGTATATCCAGGGTGATTAGTTTGTGGTCAGATCTCACTAGTGAGGGGTATACCTCCGGTGTGGAGCATTTTGTCCCCATGTTTGTGATGATCAGGTCTAGTATATTATCTCCCCTAGTGGGAAAGATGACTAGTTGTTCCAGTGCATTTGAATGTATGAATTCCAGGAACCTTTGGGCTAGGGTGTTAGGGCTAGAATAATGTACCCAATCTATGTTTGGGTAGTTGAAGTCTCCCAGTATGATGGTATTTTGTGATACATTCATATCCTCCAATGTCTTCAGGAAGGCTGAGTGGGGTTCCTGAGATTGGGAGGGTGGTCTGTAGCATGCTACCAGTTGTATAGCAGTTTTGCCTATAGTTAGTTGCACCTGTATGGTCTCTGATGCTTCATGTGTTGCTACTAACCTGGAGGTGTGGGTGTCCTTGATGAATATGGACACTCCCCCTCCCTTTGTGGTTCAGCCCGGGTTTTGGGGCCGAAAAGCATGATATTAGGTATAGCCTGGTAGTGCTGGGGTACTCTCAGGAGCCTTGAACCAGATTTCAGTTACTGCACAGATGTCGATGTTCTCCATGCTGAGGAGTGCATCGAGTGCCTGCATCTTGAGATTTAGACTTCTGGCATTGAGCAGTATTACCCTTAGTTTTTTTCCATTTTTGTTTTCTAAGGAGGTGGGTTTGACTTTTGGCCTTGCCTAAAAAAGGCACTATGGGGGTGGCAAGAGCCTTAGCCAATATCCGGAAGCCCAGTGGTGACAGGTGTAAGCCATCCCTTGCGAAGCAGCGTGGCTTTTCCAACATGTCATCCCAGGCAGACAGACATTGGATCCCCTTAGAATGACACCAGTACTTGAGCCAATTATTAAAGCTGATCATCTTGTCTTTGTATTGTGGCATCATTCTTGGTGAGGGCAAGGTGCTGCTCAGGGTCAGGGTCATACCAGCCTGGGCTACATAATCGGAGAGCTCCTCTAGGTCTCTTTTCATGTAGTCCAGGGAGGTACGTCTCAGGTCATTCACACCAGCATGGACAATGACGGAGTTATATTTGTACTTGCTTTGGAGTAACCTGAGTGCGTGTGTTATGTGGCGGATCCTAGCTCCCGATAGGCAGCTCACAGTCATCCTCTCCTTGTTCAGCCTGGTAAGGGGGACATCAGTGTGTCTGACTATAGAGTCACCTATTACTAGTGTATCAGGCATGGTGTTTGGCCTTAAGGGCTGTGATTGGTTGACACACTGATTTATTGAAGTATGTGTTGCATGTGTTTTGTTTTGAGGTGGTGGATTTTTGGATGTCTGCTTTGGGAGCCTCTGTTGTTTTGGTAAGTTTTTTATTAGAGCCTCCGAGTATGTCTTTGCGTTTTTATGTGTTTGGTTTGCAGTTGTGGTAGGTCTATGTGGGACTGGGTTTGTTGTGTGTGTGGTTATCATCTCCTCCTGTCTGGTCATGCCAGCCCTGAGTTGAGAGAGTTCAGCCTCCAGCTTGGCTATATAGTTGCATCTCTCACATGTATTCGCATTTGTTGGGAGGAAGAGAGGGTTGTCTGTGTACATGAGACAATTGTAGCATTGTCTCAAGATACCCAGATTAACCAGCTGAACTGGAGAGGATGTCAGTAATCTACCACTCGACATGCTAGAACAGTATAAGGGAGTGCTGTGCCTTTAAGGGAAGTGGATATTCACAGGGGTGGTAGGTGGATGTAGTGCTTTACTTAGTACAAGAGTGCTTACTTAGTAGAGAAGTTTTGAGAACAAGTGCTAGGCTTATAATATAGTGAGTAGTCTGATTATACTAAGAGTAGAGCTTCCTTTAACCGTGTTTAACCGGCGCTGCACTATGCGCACAAACGCGCAAAGCCGCGCAAATGCGGATTTTAAACAGGGAACTACAAAAGAGCTAGAAATGGTCCAAAACAACCAATTACTACAGCTCTTGTGCTGTGGTCACTTCCTACAGGGACAGGTAGGCTGCTCAAGGCTCCCCACTCTCACTGGTGAGCAAAGAAACTTCCTTCTATCCAAGTAAGGTAATGGACAACACAGGAACTACACCACAGCCCAGAATACAGCAATGCCTGTAAACTGGTCTAAACTAGTCGAGGAGAGGCGGGTTATTATATCAGAATGACAGTGATGACATGTGTATACATAATTAGTTCATTCAAATGTATATTCTCTAAATACAGATGAGTGCATTAAAATGCATACTCTTGAGATGGAGAACCTGATGTTGCCATATCTCTTAGTGATCCACAATACAAGTCAGGCATTCTGAAGATTGTGCCATATATTGACAAGTCGAGAGATGTATTCAAACACTGAAAAATATTATCGGAAAGAATTGTAACAAATACTACAAAACTTGTCATCTCACAGATTTGGAATATTTAAATACTCAGTTATAAAGGTTAAATACCAGATCCACTGTTAGCAGTCAGAAGATTAAAAAGCAAATCACCTACTTTAGCTACACTACTGATATCTGAATGTCAACACAGAGTACAGGAAGTGCTGGAGAGTAATCAGCAGAGACAGAAATACTGCTAGGACAGAAATTGCAGAAGCTACCAGATTTACAACATTGAAGCGAAATACAAATATGAAAGCTACGTAATGGTCAGTGCCCTGAAAAATATGAAAGCTATGTAACGGTCAGTATCCTGAAATATATGAAAGCTATGTAACAGTCAGTACCCTGACAAATATGAAAGCTATGTAACGGTTAGTATCCTGACAAATATGAAAGCTATGTAAAGGTCTGTATCCTGAAAAATATGAAAGCTATGTAACGGTCAGTATCCTGACAAATATGAAAGCTATGTTAACGGTCAGTATCCTGAAAAATATGAAAGCTATGTAAAGGTCTGTATCCTGAATCTAAAGCTGTTGGTAAGCCACCCAAACATCCTGTGTTGCTCTTGGAGAAGATAAAAAGCTGTAAAGAAAGAATCACAGGTATTTGTATGCTGCTGGACTGACACCAGGGCTAAGAAATGTGATGGTATAAATGCATCACTGACTCCAATGCCACACCCAGATGGTAAAATACACACTAATGTTGAGATGGCTGGCACCAATAAGGTATGTACCCCACCATTGCCAACCTATTGAGAATAATAACAAGAAAGTACACATAAGTCTGCTTCAATAACTAATTCCCAAAATTTAACCTAGCCCCAAGAACATATTTACTGCTCTCCTGGGAATGGGCTTCCAATCTCAACACCTAAATTGGAATGCACACAGGCCTCTTAGTCTTTGGCTAAGCTCCCCCAGGTTTCATTTTCAGTGGTCTCTCTATTTCTCTGTCTCTGAACTGATGTCTTCCAGTGCCCCTTTATATAAGGGAACTGCCTTCCATACAAAGTATTATTTTGACATAGAATTCTCCAAGAGGCACAGCTTGCTTCCTGGCATTGTAGTACTGCCTCCACTCTGAATTATAGAGGCAATGACCCTCATTTACCTGGTTATTTTCAATTTAAACCAGGTATGAAATCATACACATTAATATCTCTTTCACTGGTAGTAGACCTTAAGTAGTCTAATGGGTGACATTTGTCACGTAGCTTGTTAACCGGTACTGTAAATAATGATTAGCCCCTTTTCAGTTAAAAGCAGTGTATACATGTAATAAGTAAATAAATAAATACCAGCCACAAGAGTTTAAGGGTTAATAAACAAACTTTACTTCACCAATAAAGGAAACAGTGTAAATACAAATAAAGTATCCATAGGTTGTCATACAAAGAGAAATAAAATAAAAGGCAATAAAACAGACAGGATAGATGCAGAAAACCCTAAACTCCAGATACCTAATTTCTCTGGCTAGAGCTTACTACTAAAATGCCAACACTAACTATTGTAAATTCATAATTAGTACTCAGAGACGAAGCAATCACAAACAGCACAGCGACATCTATCAACTTTTGCATACCATGCAATTTACAGTTATATACAGTGTTTTCCCCTACTCCCCAGTGCTCATCAAATGACATCACCTTCCTGACAGTGGAAGAAAACAAGAAGTTAAACCGGGTTTTACTTGTCGCAGTCAAATAGCCTTGCCAATACACATCTACTTCTGTTTCCTTCCATTTGAATCCATGATGGTGGCAACAATTTATGACAACAAACCATTAAGTCCAACAGTTACTATACGAATTACATTCCAGCAACAGGACAGTTCCTGGTCTTTCAGCTTTTTTTGTTACATCAACAAGAGAACACAGAAAGTCTGGAGGTCCAGCAGAAGAAAAGAGATGAGAGAAGATGAAGAAAGAAAAAATACATTAACTTTTTAACTGTTTCACATAGCCTGGCATTAACCCTGACTTCACAATATATAAAATACAAATATGTTAAAATGCCAGGAGGAGGACTGACCATAGGTGTGACAAACAATCCTGCTGCAAGAATGCACAGACTATGAGAAATTTGATAGTCAAAAGTTTTATAGAGAAAGAGAGATGAGGTCAAATCTCTATAAATGTAAGAAACATTGTAGTGTAACAATAACTGTCCTGAACAGAAGACCATATAGTTGGTGTACATAGTCAATTAAATTATCTAGGTATGGAAAACCGTTGTAGAAACCAGATAAATACATAATTGAGTGTTGTAAAGTAATAATGAGAATAGGGGCAGAAATGGTTCATGTATTCAAAATGCATGTTGAATAGAATTATATATATATATATATATATGTGTGTGTGTGTGTGTTTGACCATTGATCAAAAACACACAAAATAAAACAGCAAGTGATCGAACACAACTTGATCGATCACCGGACGATCAAACATACAAAATAATAAAGCTAAAGCTTTATTTTTGCAGAGCCCCCATTTATAGTTCAGTCATTTGAATTGCACCCATATATATATATATATATATATATATATATATATATATATATATATATATATATATATATATATATTTATAAGTAGGGATTGCGCAAGTAGTGGGGTGTATAAGTCAGATTTGTGCAAGGCGATCTTTAATTGAAGTTTTGTTGTGAATGGTCCAGGCCTCTCGGCCAACTCAGGAATCTTCAACATGGCTGTACTTGTACCAGTACCGATCTTCCCATACAGAGTTGGACCTCCTCCTATCCCTATGCCAATACCAGCTCCCCCTCCTCCTCCTCCTCCAATACCAGACTACATGATGGAGGAAACGTTACAGGAAAAGGCACGAAAATGGCAGCAGTTGCAGGTGAAACATTATGCTGAGAAAAGGAAGTTTGGATTTGTAGATGCTCAGAAAGAAGATATGCCTCCAGAGCATGTCCGAAAAATTATTCGAGACCATGGAGATATGACGAACAGGAAGTTTCGGCATGATAAGAGAGTCTATTTGGGTGCATTGAAGTATATGCCTCATGCAGTGCTGAAGCTTCTTGAGAACATGCCGATGCCGTGGGAACAGATTTGTGATGTGCCAGTGTTGTACCACATTACTGGTGCTATTTCATTTGTCAGTGAGATTCCCTGGGTGATTGAGCCTGTGTACATCACACAGTGGGGGACAATGTGGATTATGATGAGGCGTGAAAAGCGAGACAGACGGCACTTCAAAAGGATGAGGTTTCCACCATTTGATGATGAGGAGCCCCCGCTGGACTATGCTGACAATATTTTGGATGTGGAACCTCTTGAGTCCATCCAGATGGAGCTGGATCCAGAGGAGGATGCCCCAGTCATTGAGTGACTCTACGATCACCAGCCACTGAAAGACAATAGGAACAGATACGTGAATGGCTTAACATACCGCCGTTGGCAGTTTACTCTTCCTATGATGTCAACACTGTACCGACTAGCTAATCAGTTTTGACCAACTTGGTGGATGGCAACTATTTCTACCTGTTTGATCTTAAAGCTTTCTTCACTTCAAAGGCTCTTAATATGGCAATTCCTGGACGCCCTAAGTTTGAGCCACTGGTTCGGGATATAAACCTCCAGGATGAAGACTGGAATGAATTCAATGACATCAACAAGATCATCATCAGACAACCTATCAGAACAGAATACAAAATTGCTTTTCCTTATTTATACAACAACCTCCCTCATCATGTGCATCTTACTTGGTATCACACCCCTAATGTGGTGTTTATTAAGACAGAAGATCCGGATCTGCCTGCTTTCTACTTTGATCCTTTGATCAATCCCATTTCACACAGGCACTCTGTTAAGCAAGAATCTGAGTCTGCAAAGCAGTCAATGAGCAGTAGGAGTAAAGTACTACCTGAGCAAATTTGGATTAAAGTTGAAGATGAACCTGCTTGTGAAGCCAAAAATACCCTGATGGCTGAGTGTCTCGTACAGCTGCATTGTCAGCAGGGTCCATCTGATGGCAGTGAAGCAGATGACAGCATACCACAGCCAGCAGGTCCATTTGTTGGCGGTGAAGCAGATGACGGCATACCACAGCCAGCAGGTCCATCTGATGGAAGTGAAGCAGATGACAGCATACCACAGCCAGCAGGTCCATCTGATGGAGGTGAAGCAGATGACAGCATACCACAGCCAGCAGGTCCATCTAATGGAGGTGAAGCAGATGACAGCATACCATAGCCAGCAGGTCCATCTGCTGGAGGTGAAGCAGATGACAGCATACCACAGCCAGCAGGTCCATCTGATGGCGGTGAAGTGGATGACAGCATACCACACCCAGCAGGTCCATCTGATGGCGATGAAGCAGATGACAAAATACCACAGCCAGCAGGTCCATCTGATGGCGGTGAAGTGGATGACAGCATACCACAGTCAGCAGGTCCATCTGATGGCAATGCAGCAGATGACAGCATATCACAGCCAGCAGGTCCATCTGATGACAGTGAAGCAGATGACAGCATACCGCAGCCAGCAGGTTCATCCGATGGCAGTGAAGCAGATGACAGCATACCACAGTCAGCAGGTCCATCTGATGGCAGTGAAGCAGATGACAGCATACCACAGTCAGCAGGTCCATTCGATGGCACTGAAGCAGATGACAGCATATCACAGTCAGCAGGTCCATCCAATGGCACTGAATCAGATTACAGCATACCACAGCCAGCAGGTCCATCTGATGGCAGTGAAGCAGTTGACAGCATACCACAGCCAGCAGGTCCATCTGATGGCAGTGAAGCAGATAACAGCATACCACAGCCAACAGTGGAATGTCAAGAAGATGTGGATTGCTGTCCTCCTCAACACCATAAAGGACTTGAACAGACACCATTAATCAGAAATGGTACTGATGAGGAACTCTTTAGGAGCCCGAACCATGCAGCAGAGGGCAGTATCAACATACCCACAGAGTGGGGCACTGTCATTGAAGAGCCCACTGCCATCAGCTTTGTAAGTGCCCTTAAAATTCCAGGTGTGTTGGAGTTTTCCCTCTGCTTACTATTTGCCAAGCTTGTCAGCTACACCTTCCTTTACTGGCTACCACTGTTCATTCCCAACGTAGCACATTTGGATTCAAAAGGTGCTGGAGATATATCTACGCTCTTTGATTTTGGAGGAATTTTAGGTGGGATAATTGCAGGTATAGTTTCTAACTACACGGGAGGCAGAGCGACAACCTGCTGTGTGATGCTCATTGTAGCAGCTCCCATGTTGTTCCTGTATAACAATATCGGTCAGAATGGAATTGGAACCACAATTGCTATGCTGATTGTGTGTGGAGGTCTGGTGAATGGTCCATATGCTCTCATTACTACAGCCATCTCAGCTGACCTGTTTCAGCTCCTGCTTCACATCTGGAATACATTTTGGATCACACCTGGTTTCTACAACAAGCTTTCTGTACTTTTTAAGGGACCAAGATGGGGACCAGGAAAGCTAAGACTGAGTCTTCCAGAGGAAATTCCCAAGGTTTGCTGTACTTTGAAAGTAGAACCGGTATACCCGAAGAAGAAAAACAGTAATTCTTCAGATATGGGACTGATGCACAATTATCAGTACAAGCAGAGGTCATTGTCACCTTTTCATGCAAATGTCCGAGAGCAGCGAACAAGACATGGTGGTTTACATTGGTGAAACTGGTGGACTTTCAAGAGTAAAAGAGCAACCTTCAGAACATTACAGTTTGCATGATGAGCGTAGCACTTCATACACACACCAATCTCATACACACCCCCACCCTCTCTCATACATACACCACACCTCACACATCTATACTACAATGCCTACCTTCCCACAACAAGCTCTACTACTATCTACCCTTTTAATATCCCTAACCTACATTACCCAACTTTGCCTCCACACTAATACATACCTACCTCTAACCACACACACTACCACCTCACACCCCCCAGATATATCCCACTCATATTCACAGATCTCTCCAGAACTTTACTCCTCCATCCATCCTAAGACAACCCTCCCCCCCAAAAAAAACATACTTCCCTTTATCCTCTACTTTTCTTCAATCAGCTCCTCTCTCATATCTCACTCTCTCTGTCAGGTGACATCCACCCTAACCCAGGCCCAACCCCTACCTGTACCCACCCTAACCCAAGTTCTAATCAACACAAACACAAGACTATCCGCCTCATGACCCTAAATGCACAAAGCCTCCGTAATAAAATCCCCAACCTTCATGCCTGGCTCTCTTACAACCAGCCAGACATAACCGCTGTCTCTGACACCTGGCTCAAACCCTCCATCAGAGATAATGAAATCCTTCCTCCAGGCTACCACATTATACGCAATGATAGAACTCATAGAAAAGGAGGTGGCGTAGCAATTATCTACTCCTCCACTCTCACTTTTACTCCATTGACCAACCCCATCCCAACTTTTGCCAATGCAGAAATGACTGTAGGCTTTCTAAAACTTAACAACTATAATTCCATCTGCATCTGCTCCATCTACATCCCACCCGGAGACAATACCAAAACTCTGGAAGACATCCTCTCTTGGTTTAACTCAAACATCAAATATGAAACCTACATTCTTGGTGATGTAAATATTAACTGAACCTCCTTCCTCATAGATACCCCATCTCACTCTATCAACCTCTACAATTTCACCCAACTAATAGACCTCCCTACTAGGCCAAACAAAGATGGTTTCTCCGGTACCATGTTAGATTGGATATTAACAACACATCCCAACCGTATCTCGAAAGCTGGTGTAATACCAGACCCCCTAGGTGACCACTTACCAGCCTTCACTGACCGCCTATCCTCACACATAGAAAAACAACACATTTTCAAACAATCCCGTAACCTATCTTCCTTCAACCCCAAAATCTTCTCTGAATGCCTTAAGGTTACTAATTGGTCCCCACTGAAAATCCTTCCACTAGATAACGCCGTCACATATTTTAACCAAACCTTCCTTACCTTAATTGATAAAGTAGCCCCTTTTCATACCAAATGTATCAAAACAAATTCCTGCCCCTGGCTATCCCAAGAAACTAAATTGATAATCACTCAGAGAAACAAAAAGTGGAAACTGTACCAAAAACAGAAAAACCCCACCACCCTCCAAGAATATAAACATCTTCGTAACCTGGCCAAAAAATCAATAACAAAAGATCGCAAAAACTACTACAGCAGTCTGCAATACAAACACTCAAACAATCCAAAGACATTCTGGACATCCATCTCTTCAATACTCAACCCTGGTAATACTTCCAACCCCTGCCCCAATCCCAACCTCTCAAGTCTTGAAAAGGCCACTAACTTCAACACATTTTTCATTGATTGTATAGCTAAATTATCCTCCACTTTCCCCAATCCATCCATCAATACTAACCCCTCACCCTGCACCCCAAACCCTCTCTCACCCCTCCTCCCCCCTGTTCTCCCTTAAACCTGTCTCCACCTATACTATAACAAGACTACTGCAAAAGCTAAAACCATGCCGCAATGCCCCTGACAACCTTCCAGCAAATGTTCTTCAAATATCAGCCGAATCTATAGCCTATCCCATATCCATCCTCATTAATAGATCCATTCAGGAATCCTATGTACCAACCATCTGGCATTATGCATACATAATTCCTCTCCACAAAGGTGGTAAGAACACAGACACTACCAACTTCAGACCCATAGCTATACTCTCTCCTCTCTCTAAAATTCTAGAGAAAGCCATCCATTTCCAGCTCATGCCCTACCTAATCCAGCACAAACTCCTCTTTCCCACCCAGCACAACTTCCGCCCAGGCCACAGCACCATGACAGCCCTCATTTCCTTCCTCGAAACAGTTAACCTAGCAAGTGAGAGTGGCAGATACGTATCTTCTCTTTTTCTTGACCTCTCAAAGGCATTCGACACTATTTCCCATTCCCTCCTCCTGTCCCAGCTCTCACACTTGCATCTATCTCCCTCAACCCTAGACTGGTTCTCCAGCTACCTTTCCACGCACCAGCAGGCTGTACAATGGAAAGAGCCAACCTCCCCTTTCTTACCTACACCCACAGGAGTTCCCCAAGGATCAGTACTTGGCCCTCTGCTCTTCAACTTATTCATTAACAACTTTCACCACTCCATCCCTGAAGCTTCAGTCATCCAATACGCAGATGACTCCACTATCATCTGCTCAGCCTCCTGCCCCTCCAAACTTCTACTTAATACCCAAACAGCCTTCTCCAAAATTGAATCATGGATGCAATCGCATCACTTGGCCCTAAATGCCAACAAAACAAAGCTAATGATATTTACTCCCACTAAAACTTTCCAGTTCCACAAAGTCCAATTTTCCATCAAAAGCCACAATAACACCCCTCTTGAAATCATTCCTAGTACCAAACTACTTGGCATTACCATCGATGAAAACCTAAAATTCGACTCCCACATCCTCTCAGCAATCAAAAAAACCCACCAGAAAATCGGCCTCCTCTACAGACACAGCTATTACCTTACTCCATCTTCCCGTCATACCCTTGCATCTACCTTCCTTCTCCCCTCTCTCTTGTACGGTGCTCCTCTATTCTCCAACCTACAACTCAGACTCCGTGCTAAACTTGAGGCCTGTTACAACAAAATCTGCAAATTTATAACCAATTCTAAGAACTCTTCCCATCACTGTCACTCTCTACACACCCAAAACTGGCTAGAACTCCACAACCACCTAAAGTACCTACAACTTACAACAGCCCAAAAACTCATCTTTAAACCAGCAGAATGCCCCTCTCTTGCTAAATCTCTAACACCCTACACACCTACCCGTGCCCTGAGATCCACAGGCCAAAACCTCCTGCATGTACACAAACCCATCCACCCAACTGGTAAACTACTACTATCCCACACTATAGTCAAACTATGGAACAATCTCCCCACACCACTACGTAATATACCTAACCACAACAATTTCAAATCCATGCTTCTCTCCCATCTCTCCTCCATATGGGAATGTCCTTCACATGCTCCCACCTAAAACTCCCACACTACTAACTCCACACCTAAATCATCATTTCTTTGCCTACTTTAACTTAATTCAGAGATCTTGCTCAGAACACCTTTTCATAAATCTTTTGCATGCATGCCTCTGGCCTACCTTACACATATTCTCAAACTTTCATTGTTTGTTTTTCTTATCCATTGTACCCATAATATTGTTTTCCTCTGTAATATTGTTAATTTGTCTCTATTCGTATGTATTTGTATGTCTGTTTGGGGCTTTTCCCCTCGGGTCTCCCCTGAAAAAGGGTAATTCTTACCCAGCTGGACCAACCCGGTTAACAAATACAAATAAATAAATAAATAAATAAATAATATAATATAGAGAGAGAGAGAGCGAGAGAGATGGAGCTCCCTCTCACTATATATATATATATATATATATATACATATTCATTTTAGTCATCATGGACACTAGCATTCAAGTTAAATTAGCAGCCAGGAGCATAGTTAAGACACAAAATAATGAAGCAAGTTTTTCTCCAGAGGTGCAAGTTATCATGCATAGTGCACTCCCCATTCTTAAATGTATTACGTCTGGTTTCACAATTGTGGAGAAAGGGCACTCCTTGAAGGTTATTGATTAGCCAAGGCACTAGAGTGTGTTTATAAATATGTTTGTTTTTTTCTTGTTTGTTTCTTGTTTTTCTATATTTGGCCCTTTGGTGTTTTCATTGTACTAAATAACTTCCATATTGCCTGGACTAATAACCATCAGGATCCTCTCAACACAGTGTGGATCACACATTACATAAAAAAAAACTCTAGTGACATAAAATTGATAGTGGAATATCTGATGTGCTGCTCTGTACACAGAGACATACACACACACACACACACACACACACACACACACACACACACACACACACACTCACACACAAATATGATTATGTCATAAAATGGGTCTACCTGATAACACTGACACGCCAAAACACCGACAATGAAATAACTGACATGACAAAACCGAAAGTTGAAAAACACGAAACTTCACATGCCCGACAAACCAAAATCCCGACAATCAACAAAACAAATACCTTTGCTGAAAAACACACAAACAACACAAGCACACCAAAAACCTTACAAACCTACACTAAACCTTACATACACAACTATCTATGCGCTAACCTTAACCCAAACCCTAAACCTAAGGTCCGTCACTATCGCACACTTACCTGACCCGCACCCAACCCTAACGTCCGTCACTATCACACACTTACCTTACCCACACCCTGACCCTAACGTCCGTCCCTATCGCACACTAACCTTAACATGTTGGTGTTCTCAGCGTCGGGATTCTCAGCTTTCGGTCTTCTCCATTGTTGATCTTCCGGTGTCAGTGTTCTTGTTGTCAGCATTGTGGACTTTCAGCGTTTTCAGGTAGACCCACATATGGGTCTACCTGATAACACCGACATGCCAAAACACCAATGAAATAACCGACACGACAAAACCGAAAGTTCAGAAACATGAAACTTCACATACCCGACAAACCACAATCCTGACAATCAACAAAACAAATACCTTTCCCAAAAAACACACACACAACACAAGCACACCAAAAACCTTACAAACCTACACTAAACCTTACACAACTATCTATGCACTAACCTTAACCCAAACCCTAACCCTAAGGTCCGTCACTATTGCACACTTACCTTACCCGCACCCTAACCCTAACTCACTTAATCCGCCTCTAACCCTTAAGTCTGTCACTATCGCACACTTACCCACATCCTAACCCTAACTCACTTAATCAGCCCCTAACCCTCAAGTCTGTTACTATCGCACACTTACCTTACCCGCACACTAACCTTAACTCACTTAACCTGCCCCTAAACCTAAAGTCTGTCACTATCACACACTTACCTGACCCACACCCTACCCTAACGTCCATCACTATCACACACTTACCTTACCCACACCCTGACCCTAACGTCCATCCCTATCTCACACTTACCTTAACATGTCGGTGTTCTCAGCATCGGGATTTTCAACTTTCGGTCTTCTCCGTTGTCGATCTTCCGGTGTCGGTGATCTTTTTGTCGGCATTGTGGACTTTCGTCATTTTCAGGTAGACCCATATATGGGTCTACCTGATAACACCGACATGCCAAAACACCCACAACAAAATAACCGACATGACAAAACCGAAAGTTCAAAAACACGAAACTTCACATGCCCGACAAACCACAATCCCGACAATCAACAAAACAAATACCTTTCCCGAAAAACACACACACACAACACAAGCACACCAAAAACCTTACAAACCTACACTAAACCTTACATACACAACTATCTATGCACTAACCTTAACCCACACCCTAACCCTAAGGTCCGTCACTATCGTACACTTACCTTACCCACACCCTAACCTTAACTCACTTAATCCGCCCCTAACCCTTAAGTCTATCACTATCGCACACTTACCTTACCCACACCCTAACCCTAACTCACTTAATCCGCCCCTAACCCTCAAGTCCATCACTATCGCACACTTACCTTACCCACACCCTAACTCACTTAACCCACCCCTAAACCTAATGTTCCTCACTATCGCACACTTACCTGACCCACACCCTACCCTAATGTCCCTCACTATCAACACTTACCTGACCCACACCCTACCCTAACGTCCATCACTATCACACACTTACCTTACCCACACCCTGACCCTAACGTCCATCCCTATCTCACACTTACCTTAACATGTCGGTGTTCTCAGCATCAGGATTTTCAACTTTCGGTCTTCTCCGTTGTCGATCTTCCGGTGTCGGTGTTCTCATTGTCGGCGTGGTGGACTTTCGGCGTTTTCAGGTAGACCCCATAAAATATCTAAAACTCAAAATATTAAAGCTCAAAATGTCTAAAAAAACTCTGAAAGCATAAAATACAAAAAACTCATAATATTGAATCACAAAATATTTAAAAATTCTGTCCCTGTAAAAAACTGTATATTATACATTCCAACTATAAAACTGAAATCAGGTATCATCTTGGTAAGGGTGCTCTTAGGGAAAAACTTTTTAGTAATGTAATGTTAGGATTAGGGTTAAGAGCAGGGACAGGGTTACAGTTAGCACACATGAGTAAGCTGGGGTGGGTCTTTTCCATTTTTGACCTGTGAGCATATATATGCCTGTATCTGAGTGTGTGTCAGGTAGATGGATAGACAAACAGAAAGACAGATAGATAGATGGTGTGCCTGCAAATGGTGTGTCGTGATCAGTGTACTATCGCTGTAAAAAAACTAATATAGATGGATGGATAGATAGATAGATAGATAGATAGATAGATAGATAGATAGATAGATAGATAGATAGATTCCTATAATAAGAATATGAGGAGAAAGAGAGACAAATGACATTGAGAGTCACAACAAAGTTATCTGACTGACTGAGCATAAAATCAGGCCACTAATAATATGCAAAACCTAATGTAACAGAAGTGCAGATGTCAGACATCATTAACATGAACAATAATTATATTTGATCCTTTTGGGCAGGAAACAACTTGTTAAAAAGACCATTTTGTTTTGTTTGCGCTCTCCAAAATGGTACATTTCTGAGTCTGCTGAGTGGTAGCCACACACCTTGCCTCTCCGTACTCTTCCTACTTAACTACACAAACTCCAAGATTGTACTACTTTTGAGAAGGGTGCAAACTCTGCAAAATGGTCTTTTGATGAATTGACTCCCAGTTAAATGGACTGCTGCTAAAAATCACCTTGTCACAGAACAGTCCGGAATCAGCAAGCCTCTACCCTGAATCCATCACTACTTAGAGTTTGCTACTTTATCTATCTGTATGTATCATTGCACCAAAATTCAGTTGTAAAGTAAAGTACTGCATGCTAAGGTAAGAGAAAAATGAGTTCTGCCTGAACAAGGGATGGAGCTGATATCATTACTTAGTAAATGAATCACTGAGCAAACTAGATATATGGAAAATGTGATGTAAAAAGAAATATATGTCACATGTTACAAACATTAGCACAAATGGTGTTTTTTTTTCCTGTACATACCTAAATGCAGTCATGACAACCCTTACCAAGGTAGAATGAAACCATCTCCTTAAAGTCTAGATTATTCACAGATGGTCTCCCAGATTATTACATAGCATCATTATTCATTCACCAAATAACATTTCTGACACACAAGAAAATAATTACTTCAAGTTTTCTGCAACCCACAATTATACAGACACAAAGCCAACATAGTCATGCACAGAAAAGCAACCAAACTAAATGCAAAAGTATATTCCAGCTCACCCTGACAGCACACATTCAGAGAGCAAAATGAAGGATATCCAATAATGATTATTAATGTACTGGAGTACTCCATGTTCCATACTGGCAATTTATCAGTGTCTCAATTTATCACCATGACAAGTATCAGCCAACAAACAGAAAGAGATACTATACTGTAAGGGGAAAAAAGGGTTTGTGTATGTGTAATTGTGTCTGTGGGGTTTGTGCATGTCTGAGCATGTGTGCATGCATATGTGTGTGTGTGTGTGTGTGTGTGTGTGTGTGTGTGTGTGTGTGTGTGTGTGTGTGTGTGTGTGTGTGTGTGTGTGTTTGTGTCTGTGGGATTCATACATCTGCTTGTATGTGCATGCATATGTGCATGTGTGTGTGTGTTTGTGTCTGTGGGCTTTATGCATGTCTGCATATGTGTGTGCGAGTGTGTGTGAGAACAAAACTAAACAAAATGGAATGCAAATACACAAAAACTGAAATTGTGTGCCTAATGCTATTGTGCAATGGCTGCAGAGTAAGGATGAGATATGCACTTTATTTTTATAGTAGGAATTTCGGGTTAAGTCAGGCTACCACTCTCACCTGTATTCTTTTAAGGGATGCTAATGTCACAGGCCTGAATAAAGGCAGGAGTGAGGCTGCTATCATGCAAGTGGGAGTCCCAGTGTTCCAAGAGCATGGAAGTGGGAATCCCACTGTTTCAAGAGTATGGATATGGGAATCCCACTGTTCCAAGAGAATGGATGTGGGAGTCCCAGTGTTGCAAGAGAATGGATATGGGAATCCCACTGTTCCAAGAGTATGGATGTGGGAGTCCCAGTGTTCCAAGAGAATGGAAGTGGGAATCCCACTGTTCCAAGAGTATGGATGTGGGAATCCCACTGTTCCAAGAGTATGGATATGAGAGTCCAATAGTTCCAAGAGCATGGAAGTGGGAATCCCACTGTTCCAAAAGCATGGAAATGGGAGTCCCAGTTTTCCAAGAGCATGAAATGGGAGACTCACTATTCCTAAAGCATGGAAACGGGAGTCCCAGCATTATAAGAGCAGTTGATAACTTTGACTCATTAAAGAAAACCAAGCATCACCAGGAACTTGTGAATTTCAACACAAAACTGATAGCACTGATTTCCACATCACTTTCATTTCCCATTTAAGATATTCCTCATTAGGGATTACTTTTTCTTTAGAGCTTAGAAATTGCAATAAAATAGTTTCTAATACAGTAAAACTGTTTTTCATGTATTAAGACTCACATATTAATATTTCTTAAGTGCAGCAATATCATCTGAGTTAGATCTCATATGCCAATAATAAAGCAATGGCCTTCCAAGAGTGGAAATGTTCTTAACTTGTGATGTCAGACCTCACAATCTCCTTGGGAATTCTATATTTTCACTCAGAAAAATAGAGACCATGTCTGGTCAAAATTTGTAGATAAATAATTCCCTGGATAACAAAGCCAATTACATTTCCATAAGTAATAAATGTAAATGAATAGCAATAAATCTGAAGGCCATCTCTCTCAAATGAAACTAGTTTCTTTATACCCAGGAGCAAAGCAATGAAGAACTGACTTATCACAATGGCTCCAAAGAAGGGTCCAAAACTTCCACCTGCAAATCCCATAGCCTATATTTCTCTTCACTAACCTCTTCCAGTCACCTCTTCAGCAACTTCTGTATCCCCACCCACCTTTCCTCTGCGGCTCCAATGGTAACATGAGAATACTGAAGCTACAATATTTGTCCTCAAAATACAACTAAAACACAAAGGACCTTCCATTGTTTGTCTCTGTTCATGATTCTTAAAACCAGAGCTGGATCCAGCACTAGGCAATCTAAGCAGTTGCCTTGGGCCATGTTGGCTGGGGGAGGCCTGAAGTCTGTGGTAAATAAAAAAAGTAAAACCCGAATCACCACCTTGCAGGAGACATAGCAGAATGACTTCCATCACCATACAGCACCAGCATTAGAACCTTGTGGGATACACAGCAAGCTCCAGAAACCTGCCCCATTAGAAACTATGAGAGATTTAAGACATCCACATGGTTAATAAACTTGAAGGAGTACAACTTTCATCGCTACACAGCACAGGAAGCACCAGTAAAACCCCATGGTAATGGATTGCATAGATGCAGAACAGTGGCCAAGGTGTGTGTGTGTGTGTGTGTGTGTGTGTGTGTGTGTGTGTGTGTGTGTGTGTGTGTGTGTGTGTGTGTGTGTATGCGCGTGCAATGAACCAGTTAGGGGCACTATCTTGTTTAGTGACTTTGCTCAGAGTCATATGCTGATCTTAGTTATTGACATGCAAGTACCTTAAATATCCACATCAACCGCCAGGTCTCTTTTAATTAATTTATTTTTTGTTTTGTAACTTACTCAGGATTTCAGTCTATCAAGCTCAGTCATAGAGTTTCGTTATTGCTTTGTTCAGTGTTAGTGGTGCAACAGGTAGCATGTTTGCTTTTGATGCAGACGTCTGTGGGTTCTCTTCCCACATTAGATAGATTTATTGCTGACACACATTTTTTAATGTGGCATAGACAATCTATTGATGAAGCACTAAAATGTTGTTTGCCAACAGCAACCTCTTCATTAGTTACAGTTTTATTTAATATGGAATTATGCAGTTGACTTTTACTTCCACAGAGATTGTGCATATTGACTGATATTGGTGGATTATAATGCAGTGTGAGTGGTCTTTTATGTTTGAAATGTTCTGAAATGGGTAGTTTTGTCATTATTGGTTCATACATTGCGTTTTACTGCTTACTGTAAAAATGTTAAAAACTACAAATTTAAAACACACTCTAACATGCGGTGCTGTAGTTAACAACATAGTTACATAGAATCAGGAAGGTATATTAAAAAAGTGCATTTATGCATGGTCCTAAAATGTGTGCAAGGGGGCCCTGGTTTGAAAGCAGCTCAAAGGTACAGTTAATCTGCCACTGGCCAAATGCATTTTCTATGAATGTGGGTTTCAATGCAATTTCAATGAATGTGAGTTTTAAGGGCAGAGATGTTTACTGTTGATCATGCTATGTCTGTTTTCAGTGTGAGACTGTATTGCTTTGTTTAGCAAATGTCTATTAGTGTTTATGCTATAAAGTTTGAAATAAAAGTTTTAAATTAAATCCAGATATCTGTAATCACTGTCAAAGTCAAGAAAGAAACCATATGCACACTGCCAGGTGTGAACAGTGTTTATGGTGACTGGATAGAGACGGCCAGGTAATGAGACACTAGAATGGCTGGGAGGGTTCCTGGCTAGGGGGTGGGGGGCTGCCTAGGACTCCATTTGGCCATGATGCAGCCCTGCTTAAATGTGTGTTGTTATTACTGTCACTTTTCTGCTCATTTTTAATATTTCTATCCCCCAGAGACCTTCCCATCTCCTAGTTATGAGTCTGTCACTGTATCAGATAACTTCCATACCATCCCACGCTCTTATCCTTGTTAAATCTCCTTAAAACTAAAATATTCATCTGTATCAAGCAGCAGTTAACCATTTGTATCCTGCAGCTGTAGATTTTGCACATACCATGGCCTACTAACTAGGCATACTAACTACCCCATTGTCCTTCACCACCTTGACAAAGGTCGGCTCATAGGCTGTCTATTTATCAGCCTGCAAAAGACATTCTGTTCAGTTCATTGCATCTTCTTAAAATGTTGTTTTGCAGATCATTCATTCATAGTGTTTATGGTCTATCATTGAATTCGATCTTCTTCCCATTTCAGAAAGGGCTTTCACAAGGATCAAACCCTGGACCCTTCCTCTTCAGAGTCTGCATAGCTTACTTAACCTTAGACATTCCTAACACTCATATGATAATCTATTATTTTTAGCTTGAAGCAACTCCCAACAATCCTAAAACAGCAGCTCAGATTTAATTTTGATTTTGTCCACAACTGGTTCTCAGCTATGAATCTTATTATAAACTTTAAAAACAATTATCCTGGGAAAACAAGCAAAAAACAAACAACTAAATTACTTCAGAACTATTGCCTGACGCACCATTCCACAAAAATACCCATCTCCTTTAAATACTTCGACCTCGGGATTGATCCTAGTCTGTGTTTTCTAACCCAAACAGGCAAACTAGTTTTTTAACTTATCTGGCCAGTTGAAATCATGCTAAAGTATATATAAAAAAGCTGTTATCCAGAAAAAATGCCTATAGAGAGTACCGCTACCATCAAATATAGACAATACCCTGACTATCTTTATTGCATCATCTTCCTCCAGTTCTGACTGAGTTCAAGCCATAAAACCTGCATTGCTAACCTCACACTGTGTACCCATCTAAATCTCCATTGCTGCCCGCTAGCTCCCATTTCTAAGCTCCCAGTCTCCTAGTGCCTTCAGCTTGTGGTCATGGGTCATTCTAAACTGCTTACATCACTCTTCATATTTCATCTTTGCAATGATGCCTGTTGCCCACTCTTATCTCTAACCTAACTAAGGGACTGCCTGTATGTTCATTCCAATTTTCATCCTTATCTTATCATCCTACACTTATAAATCCTGCTCACATACAGTACAGTCACTGATGCAGCCTGGAATGTGTTTTCAGTAATGATACAGAACACCTGGAATGATATAGTTACTCAGATTTGTAATCTGAACAATCTGCCAAACTCTGCAAAGGCACACAGCATCACCTCTGCATCTATCTAACTTCCAAGTCTTCATATTCTACCCTGTAAGATTATTCCACTCCCATCCAATGCAGGGTTACCAGTTGTCCCTCTTTTGGTGGGCCACTTCCTTCTCAGACAGTTGTGTCCTCTGAAAAAACATGTCAAATGGTAAATTTCCTGCAATTTTAAGGAAAATATTTACTAAGTTTCCTTTAATAGTTGCATAAAGCAATTATTTTGAATCTGAAACACCTGAATATTATGTAGAATAAACAGCCCAAATTCTACAAAAATGAACTCTTATTTTTGGAAAAAAAACTGAATTCCAATCCTTTACTATGGTTGTGAGTAAGGGTGTCCATCAAAATCTCACATTTCCATAAAAAAGTCCCGCATTGGGCATTTCACAAGGCAGCAACCCTAATCTTATACTCATTTACCACAACCTTTTTACTAATCACCTACTCTAACTTGCTGTCTCTCTTTATTTCTCTCTCAGACCATGTCTCTCCATCCTTTATGTCTCCCACACTTCAGCTAGCCACCCACTAAAATCCTCATCCAATTTGCTTGCATGTGTTTCTGGCTGTATGATATGTTTCTAATCAGCATGTTTTTGGACTAACAGGAGAAAAGTCCTGGTGATACAAGAGGAACAACTTTATTAAACTGACTGACTGGAAGTCAAGAGTGAACACCAGATATTGGAATTGTGAGAGAGAGAAATGTTACCACTAAGCCTCAATTAAATAAAATTGTCCTCAGGAGGAACTAAAAGTTCTTAAGTGAGACAGATGTGCGAACATTTTCTGGCTTTAGATTAGAATCAGGAAAAATTAATGTGCTATGGAAGTGAATGAAAAAAAAAGGCTGTTTGGATATATCTGAGTTTAACTTAAGACTCTTTCCCTCTGGAAAAATATACCATTAAAAAAGCAGTCATTTTAATTTGAAATGGCTATCACTGCCAAGGGCTCTGAACTTCACAGTCTGAAGTCTAAACAGCTAAACTGAAAAGCTGCAGCTTTATGTAGACAGTCTGACACATTTCTTTTCATAGTTAATATGGCCATAATGTGATCAGCAAACTCATTTTCTTATTATTCAAATGATGAGGGTGGAATTTCTATAATGGTCAGATGCGGAATTGCTTGCAATTTATAATTTAAGCACTTACTACGCAGAGTGAGTGAGCTGAAAGCATATTTATTTTGTGTGTGTGCACCAAGAGAGAAGATAGATGACAAAACATCAGAAAAATAATAAAAATGACAGGACATAATGTATAAAATATCTGTGGTCAATGCACTTATGGACTGTAGAACATAGGGTTTTGCACATGAACACATACCTACTAACTCATTCACTCCAATGGAGCTCTGAAGGTTTGTACATTAACTTCCAATGATTACAGCCTGAGCTACCTGACAGAACCATTATGTCCTCATATTTCAAATAAATGTGCATATCTCTGGAGCACTAAAGGTTACCAACCAAACACAAATGGCAAACTGTTCATCACAAACAAATCGGAACTGCTGTGTTCATTAGATTACTTAAATGGATTTTATAAGTGATAATAACTACAGTAAATATACCTTTTGTAATATTTTGCAAAGAACATATAATATCTGAGTAACCACTCTTGTTATGCACACACTGTCAGCTGCATGTTTTTCCTCCATCTGTGTGCTTTCATATGAGGCTAACCACTTCCACCTGTGTGACTTGGAGGTGGAGATATTTAGAAAAATATGAATATTATAGTAATGTAGATAAATAGTATCTGAACAACAATTAATATCTCTTTGGCAGCAGAAGACAGATATCAAATAGTGCAGTTGCGTTGAGCACCACCTAAGCTTTATGATGACATCTTTCAATAGTTTGTATGCGCATGGTTTTGGAATTATTAATGCAAGTATGAACAGGCTATATTAGACGTCTAGAGGCGTCAGTAGGAGGTAACCAGAGAAACAGTTGGAGGCATCGCTAGGCTATAATGAGTTAATCTGGATTATCAAGCACATGAGGGTGTCAGCATAGAAATTGTACCTCCCCTGCATAATGAACTACGTAGACTAATGTCTGCCTAAAAGTATAACTTAACTTCTCTGCTTAACATTTTTGCAGAACATCTGTCTGCCCATCAAGTTTGCAAAATGTCACTTCTCCCTAATTTGCCCCTTTTCTACCTTCTAGAATTTCTCCCTAATTGAGCTCTCTTCTACCTTCCACTATTTTATTTTACAATCTAGGCCACTTAAATTCTCCTGTCTCCCATCTTACTTCCATCTAGTACCCTTCCGTTCTTACATTCTCCTTTGTGAACTACCACTAACTCTCTCTAATCCTATGTTCATAATATTACAACTGCATCTATAAGTATAAGATGAATATATATTCATTTATTTTATCTTTTTAAATCTCTGTAATCCTGTATTTATTCATATGTTATGTCTTTCCATGACTCTGTAATACTGACTCAGTTGTATTACTACATTTTCTCCCCGGGCCTCCTCTGAAAAGGGGTAGATTTCCTGCCCATTGGACTATCTTGGTAAACAAATAGAATGAATGAATAAATAAATAAATTGCATAGGGCAGCTGTACTAGGATGAGGCAGGGGCTTCCAGGCTAAATTCATTTTACTCTTGTAAGGCAGAGACAGACGTTGTTGCTGTGTCTTTTGGCTTTTCCCGGTTAGGGGTCGCTACAGCGGAACTCCGATCCGCTAATGATTGGCAATAGATTTTTACAAGCCGAGTTGCCGGCCCTGACGCACAACCTTCAACGAAGGTACGCCCATTCACGCATGTCTCCACACAGAAGACGCTCTAGCTGAGAATCAAACAGGACAATGTCTTACTGTGAGGTGACAACACTACTGCAGCACCACCAAGGCAGAGACAGAAGAAGTTATGAAAACAAAAAGTCATTTTAGGACTTCGTATCTCCTGCAACTGATGAGAAACTATCAGCAAAGTGATTTACATGTAGACTCATTTCAGTTTGTAAAAATCCAGAAGAAAACCAAAGAAAAAAAGGAGAAGAAGCTATAAGATCTATGCAACTTACATTAAATGCCTTTCATGAGAAAAGCAGGCATTTCTGTTATGAAATATGAATCCAGGGATACAGAAACAAGCTGCTTTAATGGTCAGATGATGCAGACCGAATACTTACTACATTCATTGTGCTACAGTCATTGAACCTAAAACTGAACATAAAGAAAAAAAAAAGTACTGTAAACCATCACAATAATGTGTTTGATGTGTGGCAGAACTACAAAAGACCAACTTCTACTGAGTCTGAGTTATTTTATTATGGTTATATTGCATCACTTGTTTTCCTTTTAGAAGTAAAAACAAACAGCACAGGGAGGATAAGTTATTTGTTTAGCATCACAGAGTATGTAGTGGGACCTGATGGGATCCAAACCCAGATCTCTACTTCACAGCCTGGTACCTTCAATCATTTACTATTGTGCTTCATATGCTATTGCAACTGCAGTGCTCAGTTTACTGTTTTTCTCCTCTTTAAAAATAAAAAGTGCACACAGATCCTTACATCCAGCTCACTGGCCAAGGATTCTAAGGCAGTGTCTACGCAGTAATGTCTAGATTACGTAACAGAATATTAAAGGCAGAGCATTGTGACAAGGCATTCCAGTGGTACATTCCCTCATGGATATAACATCAGAACCAGTACCTCCCATGAATATAAAATGCAAACCAATAATTATGTTTTGGAATGACTGTACTCACAAAAGGCAGCATTATCAGCAATAATCTCAGGGAATGCAACAGTTAAAAATGCCAGGATAACACACCAGTTAAGGTTTCCCACCATAGTATATACTGTTTTTTTAACATGGTATAAAGACTATCTAAATAAAGACACTGCAATTAAACTACTGCACTCTTTCTAAGTTGCAGGCTTCAGATCTATAAATATATTGGTATGCCTTTCACAAAACACTACTGTATACAAAGTGCCATTAATCCATAATGCCTCATGAAGTTAAACAAATCACAGATTCCTTCAAAAGGTAAGCAGGTCACTTCCATGGTGGTGCAAACATCCTGCGGCTCAAACTCATGTGTGCTAATAGTAGCTTGTGTTTTAGAATCACCATGGGCCACTAATAAAATCATGAAGGAGGACAGGATTAAGTGGCCATTGTCCATTTGACTTACCCCAGTTAGGTGTGTGGGTTTAGCCATAGTCTTGGTGACCTCTAGTGGAGCTAAAGAGTCCAGTAGGTGTAACTTACTAATGGACATGGGGAAGTTGAAAATAATATGAGGCCTTGTATACAGCCACATGGTTGGAGTCATTACACATTGTTCTTTTAAGTAAAGGATTGTCACTGCAGTATATGCACATGTAATCAAGATAATCAAACTGAGAGACATTAGACAGGAAGTATTCTCAACAAAAAAACTTCTAAATAGTAAAGTTGGAGAGCTCACATGGCAAATAGACCTACATAAGGGTAGTTCCCATGGAGGCAGGTGGAGCATCATCCAATATGTATGACTCATTACTACAGAATAGATATCCCCTCATTTTTAAAGAAAGCTGTACTAAATATGCAGTTTTATAACTAGATGCACTGACTGCCAGAACTACACTATGTCAGTCATATAATGTACAATAGTGCAATAAAATGTTAAATATGTTTACTGTTCAGGAAAATAATCCCTTAAAAGCTCACATATTTCAGGTACATATCCTCACTGTTTCTCTTACCAGCAATAAAAATCAGTTTGGTAAAGTTGCCTGTAGATCCTCCTTAATCAGAAAACAATAGTTTTGTTTTTAGAGGTGGTAAACTGTGGAGCTCTCTTCCACTAAATGTAATGTCTACTAACTCCCAGGCTAGTGCTAAGAAGAAACTGGATAGTTTCATTGGTAAACTCATGTTTGAGGCAAGGCTGGACTGTGGCAAACTCCTTGAAGGCCTACTGCCATGTCCTTGAGTTGCCATAACCACAACATTGTACACCGAACATTTTGCATTTCTCAGAGTTTTTTCATTGCTTTGTCATAAGAGCATTTATACTTCTGAATGATACTCAGAGATTCCCATATTTGTGAACCTGTAGTCCTAGTATTCCAGTAGAACTATTCCTAGCAAAACACTGCAATAAGCATAAAACACATAGAGTGGTGCTGTTCTTTATATAAAATACCCAAACAAGACTTTCAAACAGACCAGTCCTTGATTAGAAAAAGTACTTTCATCCAAATTCCTTGTAGGACATCATCAGATCCATTTACCTTCATGGAAAACTTTCATAAGAAATGATACACTATAGTTCTGCTGCACAAAATAATGCAGGTTTGAGAATGACAGGTAACTTAATAGTTTACATAATTTCAATGGAAAGGCCCCCTTTACTCAGCCCTCATTAGGCCAGTCATTGAGTATAATGCCCCTTTAGCATGTATCTGTCCAGACACATGCAACAACTGAAATACCCAAATATATACCTTACTAAAAGGATACAAGGCCAAAATACTATGTCCTATATGGACCTACTCAAAGCCCTGCCACTCTACTCAGTATCCTATAGACTGCTAAGAGGTGACCTGTGTCTGGTATACAAGGGCTCCTCTGACCCATTACGAATGGATTTACTGCATATCAGCAAGTCAAATGCCATCATAAATACTACATCTAAGAATCTCAACCCCTTCTGCAACATCAACAGAATGGTTTGAAGGGACAGGTATATCTCACAAAGGATACCCATCCACAAAAAAACAAAAATCAATCCTTTCCATATTCAAGTACAGCTTGGATCTATGGATGGGAAACATATAATTTGCCCCATGACTGCCTCCTGTACTATTAATGGACAGAGGCATCACCTAAATATTTTATCCCATGCATGGGTCCTCTCAAATTATCTATGTTATGATCCCAGTTATTCTCTCTAGGGGTAATATATAATTAGCCATGGTATGGGTAAGGTCAGTCTACCACCAAATGGGATAGGTTAAGGTCAGTCTACCACCAAATGGGATGGGTAAGGTCAGTCTACCACCAAATGGGATAGGTTAAGGTCAGTCTACCACCAAATGGGATGGGTAAGGTCAGTCTACCACCAAATGGGATGGGTAAGGTCAGTCTACCACCAAATGGGATGGGTAAGGTCAGTCTACCACCAAATGGGATGGGTAAGGTCAGTCTACCACCAAATGGGATGGGTAAGGTCAGTCTACCACCAAATGGGATAGGTTAAGGTCAGTCTACCACCAAATGGGATGGGTAAGGTCAGTCTACCACCAAATGGGATGGGTAAGGTCAGTCTACCATCAAATGGGATAGGTTAATTCAAGCACCAAAAGGGAAAATGGCAAGGCTTAAAATGGCCCACAAGGATAGCTAGCCTAGTACTTACCTATGAACCTATGAAATAAAAGAAAAGTAACCATTTTTTTAAAAAAAAAAGATAATTTGCTTAGAAAAATAGCCAATAAATAAAGTACAAAAGGAGCATAGGGCTGGGTTATGCAGCTTGTAAAAAGTGTTGCAAGCTCACAATTCATGTCTAGGAGGCCACAGCTTTTTCCCGTTATGAAGGAGAAGAAGATACACAGCTAAAAAAAAAAAACAGAACTGGAATGGCGAATACACATGAATGCTTGCCGTGAACCAGGACTTAACGATCACACCAAATCGCTAGCGATATTACTAGCCATTCAGTTCCATTATTTTTATTACTCTTGCGCCTTGCTTTTCACCACCTCCCCTTTTTACTTTTTTCCTTCCCCCCTCTCCCGTGTCCTTTCTGATCACTCTCCCACCATGTGTATTCTCCCATCTTCTGCCTCTTTAGCTACTTGCATTTAAACTAATTTTGTTTCCAAGATATTCCATTATAAAGAGCAAAAAAACAACAAATACAACAGAAACCAGCACCTGAAAAGACTGCAAACTGTTTTATTAAAACATCTCTAGTGCCGCAGCAAAACTGCCTTCAAAGGAGTTAAAATCAGAGAAGTATTCAAACCTTTTATATACCATTCCTAAATACATAATTACACTCATTAAACATTCATTATTTAATTAAATTAAGTTAAATTAAATTAAAATAAAACCTTCCAATTGCAATCAGAACTCATGCTGGCATGGGTCAGGGTACCATACTTAAGCATAAATATGGTCTCCTTATACAGGAGCTTTTTCTTAATTTCTGTATATTTATCTCTTTGAACAATTTTTTCTAAGACTGTACCCTGAAGTCCCTCTGGGTTCCTATTATGATACTGCTTAAAATGCATTGCAAGAGGGCTTTCAAGTTTTCCATTTTTTATATCTCTCACATGCTCTTGCAATCTCAACTTGAAAGCCTTGAAAGCCCTCTTGCTATCTCCAATATAGAACATATTACAGGGGCATTTCAAAGCAAACACAATACATTCTGTATCACAACAAAATCTACCATTCCCTCTAAAATATAGCCCATTAATTCTCTCAAAGACCCTAACTATAAATTTATACATTTTTAATTTAAATAAAAGCTGTGTCACTGCTTTATAGATGAGTCACTGCCATTAAATTTGTGTCCCTGCCTTGTAAATAATTGTCTGTTCTTCTGTGACATATACACAACTTTGATTTCAAATGTCTCAAACCCTTCTGAATACTTTATTTCTTCTACTAGTGTTTGGTCAAAAAAAAAACTTTTATTTTGTTTGTTATCGATCATAATTACTATGTTACCTTGTATACAACTATTGTGTCTGACAAGTGAACTGTATCTGTAGTTGCAATATTCTGCTTTGTTTTATGTGGAGCTTTTTTCCCCGGGCCTCTACTGAAAATGGACATATATAAAGTTAGACTAGCCCAGTCAACAAATGTAAAATAAAATAAATAAATTTACAAATAATGCATGTACCACAAGGGATTGTGACCATCTGAACAGGAACTTTATTTATTTTATTAATAGGGATTGAAAATTTACTATGCACTATGCTATCTCTTATAATCCTTCCTCTCCGGAAGGAAAACATGGGGGTCCTATGCAAATTATTAACAAATTCCTTAAATTTAAATAAAACCCCCCAACAATACTTTATAACTTTCACAGTCTACTCACTTAGCAAATCGTAAGTAGCAACAACATACATTTTCTGCTCATTCTCAAATCTTTCTTTATTAATTCCTTTGTCCCTATAATCATTCCTAAATTTAGTTAACCAAACATTAGTTTCTTTTATTCTTTGTAAAGAGGCCATTACTAATTCCTTATTATATCCTCTCCCACTAAACATTGTGGTTGTTCTTTCTAATTCATTTGCCACTATCGCTACATAATCTTTTGACATGTAACAGCTCTTCATATGGTAATGCTTCGAGCAAATGGGGTGGATGGCAACTACGGCCGTCCAAAACATGAGTACCGTCATAAAACTTTCTATGTATCCTACTCTTAACCCCCAACCCACCCATTTACTACCCCCTCTAAACAAACATCCAAAAATATTACTTTTTTACCATGTTGGGATCCATCAAATTGTAGGCCAAACCTATTTTTTTGCAAGTCTTGAATAAATTGGTCAACTCTATCATGACCTCCCACATACAAAAATTAAGTCATCTATATAGCTATAATATTTCATAACATGTCTATTCATAAAACAGTTTACAGACTTTTCGGGTGCTGTTTTTTGTAGTGTTTGTTGTTTCCAAGATATGTCTGGTTTCTTTTGTTCTATATTAATCTATAGTACTTTCAGCATCCCCAGATCACAGGTGTACAGTGTAGTTTCACTTAGTGCATAGTACTGGGAACCAGGTGTTTAGGCCACCTTTATAGTTATGATTTCTAGTTTATGACCCTGTTTGTCTATAGAAACTTCTTTTTGAATTTATGTTCAAGCAGTTCTATATTTGTTGTATAATATCTTGTTTAATTGTTTCTCAGTATTCTAACCACTGTATGCTACTTCAATTGTAAAACTCTGACTTTTACTCCTTTTATATGTTCTATGCTCTGTGTACAAAATAGATATGTTTATATATTTTTTTATTATTTTTTTATTTTTTACTATGTATTTGGAGTTTTCTCCCCGAGCCTCCACTGAAAATGGTCACTTTGTGTCCAGTCGGACTAACCCAGTAAATAAATGGAAAATAAATAAATAAATAGTATTTCATAACATATCTGCTCATAAAACAGTTTACAACCTTTTCAGGTGCTGTTTTTAGGTTCATAGGTTCATAGGTAGGTATTAGGCTATCGGCCCTGGGGCCTATATAAGCCTAGCCAAAAAGGTTCTCTGGATTTTGCCACCCAAGAAAATTATTTTCCTGCGCCCCTGTCAAGCAGTGCCGCAGAAGTGATTCCCGGGGTGAATTTTCTATTTCCCATCCAGTCGTCAAGATTTTTCTTAAAGTGGGCCAATGAGGAGCTTTGCTTGACATGAATAGGTAGTTTGATCCAGAGTATGGGAAGTCACTGGGACAGGAATCTATCCCTCCAGCATGTTCTATTTATTGTGGTAACAAGGTTTAGGTCCCTGGAGCATGTATTTCAGAGAGATTGGGATTTCTTTAAGTGTAGCATGTCCAACAGCTCTGGGTTTGACATAGCTTTGTATGTTAGGCAGAAATCGCCAATGGAGTAGAGCTGGAGTTTTTTGGGATGGTCTGCATATGGCATCTATTTGAGGCTGGTAATCTTCTTGGTGAGGTATTTCTGTGGCCTTTCCAATTGTTATAGGTGTCTTGTGAGATACATGCCAAACGGGGCATTGTACTCTTTAATGGGTCTGATGAGGGATGAGTAGAGAGGAACAATGACCTCCTTTTTTGATAAGGTGTGCCACATAGAAGGATTTCCTGACTACTGCGGTGATGTGGTTATCAAAGGAGAGACTACTGTCCACCTGTGTCCAGAGGTCTCTTATCACACTTTCAGTGTTTAGTGAGCTACCGCCTATGTGGTAGTTCATGGGTACCGAGTTTTTCCCAAAGGGGATGACAATGCACTTCTTGGCATTGAACTTGAGGCCATGAATTTGACACTAAGGATCTGTCTCTGTGAGGCCCTTTTGTAGAATGTCTACATCATTAGGTGATTCTATTATGGCTCCCAGTTTACATTCATCTGCAAACTTTGTTAGCCAAAGACCTTCTGTGTCAGCCTGAACTTCAGAGAAGTCGATGCCGAACAGAAGAGGACCCAGGACCGAACCCTGTGGTACTCCTCTCATCACTGGTCTGAAGTCGGACTTGGAGTCGGCTACTTTTACTGTGTGGCTTCTGTCAGTGAGACAGTTGGCCACCCATCTTGTGACACAGGGATTTATGCCCAGTTTAGTGAGTTTATCTATAATTACAGAGTGGGGGATGGTATCAAAAGCTTTGGCAAGGTCAAGATAGGCTGTGTGCACTACCTTGCCCTCGTCTACGACTCTAGTGACTGCTTCAAAGAAGTCAATCAGGTTTAGTAGACATGATCTACCTTTTACAAACTCAAACTGAGTGGGGTCCAGAATTTAGAGGTTACCTCTGTCTTTGTTTATAAGCTCCAAGATGATACTTTCCATGGCCTTGCAGACCATGCTTATCAGGATAATGGGGCAGTAGTTTCTGGGGTCCATGGTGGCACCCCCTTTATGAAATGGGATAACTGTCGCTGTGTGCCATTCAGTAGGCACATAGCCTGAGGTGAGGCTATGACTGAACATGGTGCTTAGGTGGGGTGCCAGTTCATTCTGAAGTTTGTGCAGTACGCAGCCTGGGATGTTGTCTGGTCCCATGGATGCTGTGTTCTTGGCTTTGGAGAGTGCGGTCTTTACTTGTTCATCCATGATTACAGGGGCTTTGCATTCTTCTGATATTAAGATCGGCCCTTTGTAGGGTGAGAGGGAGGTAAAGTTAGCACTGAACCTATCTGCCAGGATGTTGGCAATATCGGTTGGTTCTGTATATTTAGTGCCATTGTGCTGTAGCTCAGAGCAGATCTGAGTGTTGCCATTGAGATTCCTGACATAGCTGTAGAATGCTGTGCGGTTGTCTTTGGAATTAGTAGCAATTTTATTTTCATACCTGGCTTTGGAGGATTTTATGAGGGATCTCAGCTTCTTGATGAGGCTGACCAGGGAGTTCCTCCAATCTTGGGATTTTACTCTTTTTTGCAACAGCTTCTTCCTTCTGTTGTACAGTTTGTTTTTGTCATAGTTGTTGTTTTCAAGATATGTCTGGCATCTTATTTTTTATATTACTACCCTACTCGCTCTGCATTTGCAGTGTAGTTACAATTTGGGAGTTTATATTTTTGCAATACAGCTGAAATTTCAGTGTTCATAGTTTTATTAAACATAGCACACCATACATAGGAGTCTGAATTAGAACATTGACAAGCCAGAATAGTGACATTGATAACACTAAGCCCAGAAGATCAAAACGGCATAATATCGAAATGCTATAACATCAAAGTTCATAACATCACATGGTACAACTGGATGATTGTGGAAGATAGCTGTACAGCTAGGTTTGGGGTTTTGCCCATTCCCAGCTGTAGTGAGATCTCAGAGTTGGTATATATAATTAGCAGGGGTGTAGGGGGCCACCCCCCTACTTGGGAAGAACAGGAGGATGCAGGGGGGATTTCCCCTCCCCCAAAAAATGCGTATGCAATGTTTTGAACTTTTGTTTAACAACACTTCAGTATTGTGTTATTTTAATCATCTGGGCTTGATGTTATGAATAATAACATTCTGGTTTGTTAATGTTTTAGCATAGACTGCATAGAGAGTGCTAGGAAGCCCAGGCAAGATGACTGCTTGAGTCCACAACTCTGGCCAATAGACCAGGAGAGATAAGAAAGTAAAAGTGGTTTCCAACAGAGAAAAACAAAGAAATAAAAGGAATAAAGCAAGATGATGAAACAGGATTAGCAGGAGATGCAGATGACAGCATTCAATGCCAGCGTTGCAAGAGAAAGAGCTTAACTAAATAACCTAGAAACTAGCAGAGGTATCTGAAGACATGAGTGATGAAGAAACAACAGAAGGCTAGCAAAAGGAAGCTGACAGAGGTAAAGAAAAAATACAGGTCCCTGAAGAAAAGAGAGTTGCTCTGAGGGCAGAGCTGTGGGAGCATGATCTCAGATGGAAGGAACCGGAAAATGTGGTGAAATGGCAAAGCAATAAACTGGATTAGTTAGAGAATAGATCCAGGAGATGCAACTTAAGTGTAGCGGGAATAAATGGATCTATCCAGGAAGAAGAACTGGAAGCTTGTGTTGGAACTAATTGACAGTAGATTTTTCTCTATCCAGGGAGAGAGAGAGAGAGAGAGAGAGAGAGAGTTGTTAATAGAATGGAAACATCCAGAAGGAATAAAAAGAAACACGGTGCTGCACACTTCACAAGGCTCATATTAGCAAATATACATGGTTACAAAATAAATACATTTTGAGTAAGGCAAGGTATCTTAAGGTCATATTATAAAATAATGGAAGACTTTTCTGATTCACTGTATAAACAAACAAAAACAATTTACAGTCATATAGTAGCATTGAAACCCATGCAGATATCTACCTGGGCAAGCTGTCCCACCATGTGGTTAGTACAATGAAAGGGGAAGAAGCTAAAGTTGACTTCAGATGCAGAGGTCCAGCACTTCTTTAAAGATTAGGTAATGAGTAGAACTCAACAGCTGCTGACAAAGTGTCCAATCAAAACTCCTGTAACAGATGGAATGGGAAAAGAATCTATAAAGCACCAGGAGGAAGAGGAACACAGAGAGGTCAGGAATGTGTATGACAAAAACACGCCTACAGGAAGGAAGAGAAGAGATGAAAGGGCATTGCAGAAATGAGACAACATAATTGTGGGAGGTGGAGAGAAGCAAACATCAAAAGACAAGAACTTGAGTGAAAATAAAAGCAAGAGAGAGTACAAAAATATAACCGCAACCACAGTAATCCAAGGAATGGAACAGAAGTGATCATCGAGGGTCTAAATCCAATCAAGGTGAAGGAGGGAAATGGGTGGGGAAAACTCCAACCTCCCTAATGAGGTAAAAAATATCTTTCAATTCAAACGGGGGAAACAGGGTTCAAACAGTGTTAAGAAAGGCACAAAAATGAGAAGAGCAAGTCAAAAGAACTGTGTAAATATTGCAAGTAAGAAAATGAAAATAGTAGGACTGGGATTAAAAGGATGGAAACAGCAAACTGTAAACAGCAACCTAAGACTTAAGGTTATTCTGTAATACAGACTGAGGAGGAATGAATGGATGTAGAGAGAAAGGAAGTGAGGAACTGTACACATGTGGTGAAAGCTGAATGACATTCAAAGGCTGTATGGGGGTGGGGTTCAAGAAAGGTGGAAATTAATTAATGGCCAGTCCATCAAAAATATGTAAATTAGTCAGCTGCTTGTCAATTACAAGCCCACATTGTTTTGCTGGGTGGAGCTATATAGTCTGTATTTATTTTTATAAATCATTTCCCTGTTATTAGCTGCATTTGATGAAGTTCAGCTATCTAACGTGGATGAAAATGCTTATCCTAGTTCAGTTCCTGTCTGTTTGAAAATCTTGCATGGACAAGCATGTTTTGTTATATTTAAAAAAAACAATTCTGCCTTTCTTTCCACAAATCAATAGCATTCCTTTGATTTCCAGAACTCAGAAAGACTATGACATCGGTAGCATAGATCTGAGCCATTACCCCTTCACAAACTCCTGTGGACTGCAAATATGTGTTTCAGTTCTTCATTACTGAAAGTAACAACATGACTTTTCAGAACCATCATACCTTACAATATATTTTATTTTCTTTCCTATACTAAAGTGAATGAAACTTCATTGAGTAAAATGTTGCTAATTCTTCTAAAAAGAACAAAACTTTATCTGAAAACTAAGCAAAACACCTAAAAATATATTTTTCCAGGGAAGTCAACCTCTCTGCACTGCCCATGTGTGGAGGACTTTGCCCTCACACTTCCTTACTTAAATATGGCAATGACACAGTCATGCAATAGTCAGAATAATGGAAAACTTTGAGTAAAAACATATAGATGTCTAAATAATTCTACTGTTCATAACAGACAATCAGAACATTTGACAAAAGAGACAAGTTCAACACATGAAAGCTGAACAAAAGTTAAACATCAAAACAAACCTCAATCAGTTAGAGGAAGTCTGATCTATGTGCCTGTTGTTTTGCAGATACCTAATACATTATGTATTATGCTTATTTCAGTTATTTCAAGCATATCTTTGTCTAAAATCACTTCTTTGGTATTGTGTGTTTGTCAAAGGTGGGTTTCAATACCGTGATAGCATTATAATTTGTACTTTCATGTAGTTGTACTACTGGATACTATAAAAGTCAACAAATTGGCATCTTCCTGTTGAAACAAATCGACTCCCACTCTCATATTCTCATCCAATGAATATCTAGCATTTCACTGAGGTAACATTCCCTCTGTTCCAATTTCTGAATGGATTACTGACGTCACATGATTAAACAATTTCATCAACCTGTTCTGACATTTTCGAACAAAGAGCATCATGTGTTCTTTTCTTATACTTAGTTATTCCTAGATGTGACACGTCAATTTTGTGTAACATTGTATTGCCGCATTTAGAAGGAATAATGATTATATCAGCTTTGGGGCGGCCACGGTGGTGCAGTGGTTAGCATTGCTGCCTCACAGCAAGAGGTTCTCTGGTTTGATTCTCGACTGGGGTGCCTTCTGTGTGGAGTCTGCATGTCCTCCCTGTGGTCGCATGGGTTTCCTCCAGGCGCTCCGGTTTCCTCCCACATCCCAAAGACATACAGTAGGTGGATTGGACACTCTAAATTGACCCTAGGTGTGAGCGTGCATGTGCCTTCTGTGGAAGGTTGGGCACCAGGCTGGCAATTCGACACTGTAAAACTCCACTGACAATCTTGAGCGGACAGATGATCCGCTGTGGCGACCCTTAGCCGGGAAAAACTTAACCGGGAAAAAGCCAGAAGCAGAACAATTATATCAGCTTTGAATATTAAACCTTGTACGCAGACATTTTCATCACATGATGAAAAGTATATTCAGATGTTAAGATGTACTGATTCAATACTGTCTAGCCAATCTTTTCAAGAATGCATTTCTCAGCAGTTGTATTTCTCTGTCATGTCTTGTACAGATTCACAGCTATTCTAGATTCTTAGCTGATATGGGCAGTTATGAACAGAACAACAAATTTTCCAAATTATTCTCTAGAAAGTGTTTTTTACACAATTGTAAGTAATCTCAGCGAAGTGTGCCCACTGCACAATTCAGTTTAGCTAGTTTATACTGAGTTTGCATGTCATACTTTTTAAGACTTTTTGAAAATATTCTGCAATTTCTTATAGTGTGACTCTACTATAACAGACTTACTCTTACAGAAAATAACAGAACTTCTGACAAACAAAAGTATAACCATTTCTCAACCAAAAAGTATAACCATCTCTTTTTGTATTGAGCATAGTGTTTTTCACCATCAGTCAAAGCCCTTGACCCTTGACCTATGCACTACTGGTTTCCTTGCCTGCCTGCTGTAATATTGCTCTAAGGTTTTGTTGGTTAGCATCTACTTAAAGTGTAATTGGTTGTGACACATCAAAAAGCTTAGAGTTGGAGGTTCAGTATATGACTTTTTAGCATTTTGAAACTTTTATACTATTGTTGCTAACAGAGCATTGTGGCATGGTGTTCTTGCAGCTTCCTGAGTAGCACTGTTATATCTGGCAGGTTTAGAATAAATTTGGTAAAATATTACACCATATCAAAGAATCACATATGAGTTGACTTCTCATGTGGTTTCTCCCTATTGGCAGTATCACTGACCTGATAAGAATTTGGCATGAGAACTTTAGATGCCAACACATGTCCAACATACTTAAGAGTAGACACAGAGATTTGCTCTTATTCCTATTCAGTTTCAAGTGTTTACATTCCAGTTTATTCAGCACCTTGATAAGTTGCAAATAATCTCGCTGTTTGGTAGCTCCTCTGACAATCATCAGTTATACTGGTTACTCTTGCTGTTTGCTAGCTCCTCTGACAATCATCAGTTATACTGGCTACGCTTGCTGTTTGGTAGCTCCTCTGACAATCATCTTTCCATTCCTCCAATCACTTTAGCTACTGCTTTCTGAAATACTTCCCTGGCAAATAATATTCCAAAACACAACATCAGCAACATATGTCCCCAAAGGAGTGTTGAATGTGTAGTCCTTTGTATATCCTTTTTGCCAATATCTTTAATTATTTAATTAGCATCTAGCATCCTTGACTGTTTTAAGTTTTGGGGGTGTACACATATTTCATTGACTGTTACCCAGGAGGGCCTTTCTAATCCTAGCCAAGTTTTCTCAAAAGAATAATGATGTCCTGCATCCAAATATGACATTGAGGGCTAGGAATTTATAAGAAACCTCTGTCCATAAGGGACATGGTGCCAGATCAGGTGTAAATTTCCTATTTCCCATCCACTTATCTAGGTTGTATTTAAACTGGGTAATAAACAAACTCAGCTTCACATGGATGGGAAGCCTGTTCCATAGGAGGGAAGTCTGTGGGAAACATATCTGTTCTCTTTAAGGCACAGACAAATTTCAGGTCCCTAAACCTTGTATTTCTGGTACTTTCTGACATACAAATATGTAGGAAATTCATAAGTGTGGGGTTTGTTAATGCCTTGTAAGCCAGGCATAGATTACCCCTCAGCAATCTATAGTAGAGTATAGTATAGTATAGTAGATATAATATATATATATATATACACATATATATATATATATATATATAATATATATATATATATATATATAATAGTATAGTAGAGGGAAATGGCTGTATGGCGCTCTGCATAAGGCAGGTTTGTTACGCCTTGTATTCTTTTTGTAAGGAAATTTAGAGGTCTCTCTCTAGTTACTGCATATGCTGGTTAGGTACATAGCAAAGGGAGCATTGTACTCTATGATTGGTCTGTTAAGAGTGCAGTACAATGGGATAATGACCTCTTTGGACCTAGATGCCATGCCTGTACTTATAAGTTGTGTAACATAAAAGGATTTACTCATCACTGTGGCCACATGGTGGTTGAAGGTAAAGCCACTGTGTATGTGTAAACACAGATTGCTGGCCACCAGGTTGACTCTTAAGGGGTGTATTATCAACATGGTAATTAGCCGGAATGGTTGATTTCCCAAAGGGTACAATTATGGTTTTCTTAGCATTGAATTTAACACCATGGCTTTAGCACCATTTACTAGTCAGAGGTAGATCTTATTGAAGAATGCTAGTGTCTGCAGAGGAGTTGATGATAACCCCCAGCTTGCAATCATCTGCAAACCTAGCCAGCCATAAACCTTCACCATTTGCTTCCATTTCAGAAACATAGATGCCAAAAAGGAGCAGGCCCAATACTGAGTGCTGGGGAACACTTGGTGGAGGTGGCCTCACCTATTTTGGCCTCCTTCGTCCTATCAGTTAGCCAGTTGGCTATCCAATGGGTGATAAAAGGGTTTATACCTAAATTATTGAGTGGGGTACTATATCAAAAGCTTTGGCCAGGATCAGGTAATACCTTCATCAAATGCTTTAGTTACCCTCTCAAAAAAATCCACAAGATTTAATAGGCATGACCTTCCTTTAACAAACTGTGATGAGTCCAGTGTTTTCAGGTTACCTCTGTCCTCATTTATCATGTCCATGATGATTCTTTCCATGGTCTTACATATGAGGCTGGTAAGATTTATGGGCCTGTAGTTACCTGGTGTTTGGACCTCCTTTGTAAAGGGGAATGACTGTAGCTGTCTTCCATTTCTTGGGCACAAAATCTGACTGAATATTCTAAGGATTCCTTACTTTAGCACTATCCCAGTATGACTCACCAGTCCCACTTGCTTACAAATTATGCCCATGGTCTCCATGAGCTTTGGTTCCTGCTCACTTCTACTCCTAAGTAAACTGGGACTCTGCTTGGTGCATG